>NC_087549.1:52431429-52732926 GCF_036250125.1 Pseudopipra pipra
CTATCAAGTGCATGAATAGGGAAAAAATATAAATGTTGACCATTATATGAACCACCACTAATTTTACTTCCTGCATTTCTCTCTTCTCAACCTCAACTTTATGTTCCATGTTCCTCCTTTTCCCCTTCTACATTTATTCTTCCCCAATAGTCCTACAGTGAGTGGTCCAACATAGATGCCATCTTAGATGATGTAGGACTGCTCACTCTTACACAGACATCAGTGTATGTCTGTGTGACAAGACAAAGTTGACTGGATGTCTGATGCCTTTCATTTAGCGAACTGAATGTTATGATAGTTTTTGCCTCATGAAACCAGTTAAGTAAACCGAACTGCTAAATCCACTCCATATCAGATGTAAATACCAATGATAAAAATATGAGCAGCTGCTTACAATTTATCTGTTTGATGTCTCCTACTAGTTCAAACAGAAAGTGAGTTCTGTGGATTTGGCTCTGCTGTGCTTGTGCATTGTAAAATTAAGCTTAGCACTCCATTGGGCTTGATGTGCCTTGGTTACTGAGGCTGAACGACATTTATTATTTAAATAATTCCAGCATCTCAGCTCGTAGTCCCAGAAGAGATCATTCAAATGACAGCATCCTTATAAACACAACACTAATACAAAGCGGGAAGAAAAAGGTGATGAAAATAAATCAATCAGTACACAACCAGTTTGTAGTTGTAGTAAAGTACTATTACAGTTATCTTACATATTCATTTCCACTTTCAACATCAGAACACATATCCAAGAGATAAAGGCAAGGTCCAGTAGAATTCTCATTCTAACAAAGCCCCTCAAGAGGATGCTTTTCTTTAACTCACCAAAAATACGATTTGCCAGTAATCTAACCACTCCTCATCTAAAATGCATAAAGGGCATACTCTGCATTATTCAATAAACCAAGTCACTTTGCTATTCCCTACACTTGGAAGGTTATTCCAAAACAGTTATCAAAAAGGCTGTTAGCTGAATATTGCCTCTTCAGCCCTCCTCTGCTTTCCGCCCAGCTTTGAGCACTTGTCCAAGTACTGTAGAACCTTTTGTAAATTTTACAAATGTAAAAAACACCCCTGAACAACACAAGTGTACTGGTTTTCACTGGGATACAGTTAAAATTCTTCATAGCAGCTTATATTTTGTGCACCTCCAACCTATTCACTGGCAGGGCAGTGGGAGGAGTGGAAAAGGCCTTGACACTGTGCAGGCACTATGTTCATGTGCTATCAACACTAGTTTCAGCACAAATCCAAAACATTGCCCCTTATAAGTTACTACAGAGAAATTTAACCCAGTCAAAACCAGTACAAATATTGGGCTAGTTCAAATGCAGAACATCCGGATTTATTCCCACCTCAGAAAGCAGACCAGGCAACAGGGGCACACGTTACTTTTCTGCTGCAGAAAAACCATAGGTCAATTTTCTCCGCTTTTTCAAACTGGTACAAGTATGGACCGAATGCTCAGAAGGCATCTAAGCTACAAGACACCACTGAACACGAATGCAAGAGCAGAGCCTACCTACCTTCTAATCTGGTCTTACATGTTTACCCCAACATGAAAAAGCAGAGGCAAGCAAACAGGAGTTTCCATAAAAACACCCTATACCAGTTTAAAGTCACTAGTAGTGTCAGGGAGAGAAATAGCAATTGCACAATGGTGTGAAAAGCAATCACAATGCCCTTATTTCTGTCCACACATGTACTAAAGTAGAGCAAAATGAATAAATGCAGTAATTTATCCAGATTAAGTTTGCAAATTTCTGTTCAAAACTCTACACCAACTACCGCCAAACACAAGGCAGCATCACATAACAAGATAGTCAAATACTGAAACAAAATCCAATGTCTATCACTGACTTGGTGTATTAGAAAACTTCTCCTCTCTATATCTTCATTTTCCTGTCCAAACATTTGTTTGACTGGTTTTTGTAGAAGTTGTTCAGGTTTGTCTACCTATCTTGCATCTAGTCCATACTGTGCCGTGAATATATTAACATCCCCCACTTTAAGTTCTCTTTGCTATGGCAAGGATACAACAATTACTTGCCACATAACTAACTCAGACTATAGAGCAATCTTGCTCAGACAGTCTATGTTAGAGGTGCTTAGTCAACTGCTGCCAAGCTTGGCTGAGCCTACAACAACAAGACAGAGGTCCATTTAAAACTCAGAATCCTATAAAAACCAGTCTGTAGGCCAATTTTCAATTGAGCTCAATTTTCCTGTGTATCACATCTTCATAGTGTCTTTCACAAGGATTTCGATCATATTGAGTCTTTTACAGACAGGTGCACAAGATCACATCTGAAAAAATAACAGCTATTTTTCTTTTATTTAATAATGCATGAACTTTGCCGTTCAGTAGCAAAGCCTACATGTATTCTTTTTGTTCATCTGTATTTGCCATGGGCTCCACGGCAGAAACACCTTCTCCCTCATTGTGGCATAGAAACTCAGTAACAAGAAGCAGCATATTCTAAAAGATAAGCAATTTTTAATTCTTAAAGCTGAGCAACAAACAGCTTTAAGGATTCAAGATTTCCAACTAATACTGCAGTTCCCTCATTTTATCTTCTGCATTCCCAAAACATCCTCAAGATCTATTACACAGTGTCTATGGCAGCTGCTACAGATATATCTACTAAAATGGACTAACAGGCTATTTACCACACTCTACATCAATTGTTATATGGACATTCAGGTTAATACAGCACTTACATGGAGAAGGGACTCATTTCTTTTCTGCTGCTCAGGCAAGTAATTTTTCTGCTTAATTTTAAGCTAAAAATAGTCTTGTAAGGACAAACATTTGATATCATGATATTTTATATCATCATCACAAACTAACAGCAGCAAGTTTTGTTCTAAATTTCTGTCCTCTATGCTATAAAAGAATAAATTCACCTTACATTCAGACTGCTGCAGAACACAAGGAGTATTCTCAGCCCTTCGATACTGTAAATACATTAACTTCTGTATCATTTTCTATAAGAAATACCACTTTGTATCTTGATGTTCTGCAAAGAGACTTTCACCTCACCGAAAGCATGGAAGCTAAACACCTACATTTGTTCACAGTTGAACTCACTACTCTCACCCTTTCCTCCTGGATGATGTTCCAGCTCTGGTACTGCACTGACATCACAGACCAAAGAGTCAAGTCATGCTATTTCAGCTTCATTAGCTACCACAAATTTACTGCCCTGCTTCAGTAACATTAACCGAGAGCTACTGCAATGACAGATACACAAATATTACAAAATGTGTTTGTCATGCAGAATTCCACCACCCTGCCTGCCCAATCCAGACATCTGGTGATCACAGAACCCATCATCAATAAGTGGGAGCCAAATTTTCCAAGAGACACATAAAATTTACTATTTCTGTTTTCTTCCTGCTGTAGTCCAAGACTACCAAATCAGAGGCCACAACATTTCCCTGATATTGCAAACGTTTCTGGAGAAAAACACAAGTTTGAGAGGTGTATGATTTTGTTTGAGCTAAAGTTATTACTGTAAATGATAATCTTAGATTCCAGTCTGCCTACCATATTAGCAATAATACGAAGCACTCTTTTCGTTCTCTGTTTATCCCCTAAATTACCCCTTCAAAACACAGAGCACTATCCACCTTGAGCCTCTTATGAATCTGAAGTTACCACACCTGTATGCCCAGACTTTGTTGTCTGAATAACTCCAGTTTTGGTGGGGCTGGGGCTGGGAGTGGGAAGAGAAGGAGGAGGGACAAAGGAGCAAGGAAGCAGATAAGAAGGCAGAAATGCAAAGCAGCTCTGATGCAAAGCTGTCCTGCCAACAGCAAAGCTTTACCACATTAGCCCCTGTGCAGCACTTTGATAGCAGAGCTTGCTAACACCTCAAAGCATAGACACAGCAAATCCTTCAAAATAAAGCTTCAGTACAGGCTTAAGGGGCAAGTGGGAGCATTTACCAGATGAAAGACAGACACAGAAATCAAAATCAGCAGCTGTTTACATAGAGAACTGATGCAAGTATGGAACAGCAAATATCAAAGACCCACTAGCCTAAATATAACAGACTATGAGAATATTTTCATTTAGCAAAGGCCTTCACAAAAAAGATACAGTTATCAAGCATGCCAAAGGAGTTGCCTTTCTCATCAAGCATCACAGGACACAAAGGATGATACAAAATTCTTTAAGCAAGGAGAACAAATGAGGCTACAGACAAGTTTGTCTCTTTCAGGCATATGCGAGCAGCACTGAAAATCCTGATTTGCTCTGAAACAAAGGAATAGTTCTATCTCATATCACTCACTAGTTATTTATTTGCACAACAGCTGAATGTACCTTCTCCCGGTTAACAATTTGACCTGCAACAAAAGCTGGTCTGGAGGAAACTGAAACAAAGAGAAGGACATCCAAGCAACCAGTTAAAACAATCAAGAGTTTATATTTTGTCTGCTGATTTCCTGTTGCGAGCATGCCATGCCCATCACCATAGTACTGAAGGCTCCTGCTGTTTAAGTCTCTGTCTTCT
This sequence comes from Pseudopipra pipra, assembly GCF_036250125.1. Classification (NCBI taxonomy): domain Eukaryota; kingdom Metazoa; phylum Chordata; class Aves; order Passeriformes; family Pipridae; genus Pseudopipra; species Pseudopipra pipra. Next base: position 52,435,950 of record NC_087549.1, read on the forward strand.
ACCCCTTCCAAACAACTGCATACACTTAAGAATGGAATGAGGTTAGAGGGAAGCAAGTCAGTTAGGGCAAGCAGGAAGTTCCTCTGAGGTACTGTTTTTCTATGTTACAAGTACATTATAGTCAGAGAAAGGTATCCCCTCTCTCTCTGCAGAGGACTGCTGCTTGTGGGATTTTTAACTGACCCCATTACTGACTGAGAATTTTGTAGCACTACAAGGAAAATCCCACTTTCATCTTCAACCAACACGTTCTCCCTGGTCCTACCACAATAGGACACATGCATTCACCATGCCTGGGGCCATGCTCAAGTTCTGCCACAAAGAGGTGTCTGGTACGTGCAAAAACACCAAGTTCAAACTGTATGTGCTTTAACCTCGGACTAACCTGGGAGGAAGAGCGTTATGAAGCAAGCAGTTGAAGCTCAATTGCTCCAAAGGCTTGTGCTGGCTTTGCAATGCTGATGTGACACCGTGAGTTATGATACATCAGCTACTAAGTGTTGTTCCCCTGTGCAGTTACTTCAACTGGTTCAATTGCAGTAACTGAAAAATACTTACTTGGGCTAAACAGTGCAGAGAAGGCAAGTTCTACAACTAGCACATCCATGATCCATAAAACATGGCTTTGCAACTTAAATCACTTTGAACTTCCTAACTGTACTTTTCCTCTCTCCACTTAAACCCCAGGCAATGTTCTTGAGACTTTGTTTGACAGCTTTCAAAACTCTCAGTAGATAAACCTTGGTGTTTCCTGAGTGCGCAGAGGCGGAAATTCTTGCACTTTTCTTACTTCTGCAACTCTCCACACTTTTCCTGTCCATGCTCAGCATAAAGCATAAAACTGCTCTATGGGAGAAGACTGAGAAAGACAGAATGCAGCGGATCCACTCTTAGAAAAAGTAAGAACAGTCACGGGGGTTCATTTCAATGCTATTTTATGTTTACATTACTTGCACAAGCAAGTATCCCTACAGACTAATAAAGCTATTTCTCCTGCAGGCTAAAGAGGAAGGAAAAGGTAGTCTGTCTTCCATTCAAATATCTGGGAACTGTTCAGGCACTATGGCAACAACACAAAAAAAAACTCCCTATGCAGACTTGTTTATCAGAGAAAAACGGTGCAACACCTTCAATATCACTCATGTAGAATGTCAGTTTTATACATTAATATATTGAGCTTTTCCAGAAATTGCATTGCAGAATAATACGCATTTATTGTACTATTTTCCTCTATTTTTTCTTTACCTTAAAAACAGTAAGAAAAACCCACCAAACCAGTACTCTCAACTCTCCCTGCAGTTGTTCTCCAGTTGCAAACAAACACCCTTCACAAATGTATTTTGATATTTTGCTCAACCTATACATTGGACAGGGTTTTCACACCTTTCTGCCAGAAAGAACCGCAGCACCCCTCCTAAACCAAGAAAAAGCCACATTAGTTTTTCTTATGCTATAAATTCTAAAGCAGAAAGAGGAGCCCTGATGTTCTTGGAACCTTCAGGGGCAGCTGTCCCTGCCTCGCTCTTCCAAAGAGGGAACTGTTACTCCAGCTCTCAAAGCCAAAGCTATCCTTTCATCCAGTTCTGCTCCTGTTAAAAGGTATCTCTTGCAGCTACTACTCTCGCAATGAAAACTTCCTGCCCACACTGAGGGAAAGTCTTAGCAGCAAAAGACACACACAGGAAAGAAAGGCATTTTATCTTCAACACTCTGCGGTCTGCCACCTCCACAACAGGTCAGCAGTCAGAAATAACTCCAAACACAAAGGTTTCACTCACTTAAGCTTAAGATTTTGAAAATTTCCACCTTCTGCCTGACTCTTTCACTCCTTCTCTCTTTTTTCCTCCAAGTAGGAGAGAAAGGGAGAAGCCTAGGAGATAAATCATGAGACAAGGGAAAAAAAAATGCTGGCAACCTCATTTGAGGATCCCTGCCAGAGATGGAAACATGAAAAGTGATTGGTGAAAAGCACAATTCCACATCAGAGGAAAGCTGAAAGCTTAGAAAACTACCTCTTCTTCAATCCTCTGCTAGGTGTAACGGCAAAAACATGTGCAGCTGCATGAGGAGGGTTCATTAGCCTATATCAAATCAAGCACAATCCTTTCCTCACATCATCATCTTCTCTCTAGCATCCTAAGAGGTTGCTCGAGAAAGAGAGACTAACCATTACCCACCTGAGACCACTAAAACCAGAATTCCATGGGGACACAGCCATCCAGCTGAGTCTCCCAGCTTCTGTGAGGGTCAATCACCACATTAAAAGACAAAGAAATGAACTGAAGAGTTGGGAGAATTAAAACCTGCTCTCCAGGGAAAACAGCAGACTTAATAATTATGCTTCATTAGCATTAAGAAATGGTTATTATATTTCCAAAGGAGTAGAATCTCAGTCACACCAGAGAACTGATTCAAATCACTACAGAAAGTCTGCCATTATTTTCTGTTACTACTTTTTTGCAACACAGCCATTAAAGATTGCAGAACACTGAAATGCCAACCCAGTAACACAAAGTATCTCAGTACTCTTTCACCACAGCTAAGACTCTGATGGGACCAAAAGGTTAGTACCGCAACACGGCATTTGAACATCACGTTGGAAATTTAACTATCCTCAAAGCTGGAATTAAGTTTAAGAAGTGACATGATTTGCAGTCTACACATAACAACCAACAGCATAACAAAATTTGCTAATTCCTATTCTGTGGCAAAGGAACAAAGAAACTACAATGCAAAAGCTTCTGGCATTACTATGTACAGCTGTGGGAAAGGGAAGGTGAATTTTAACACACTGAATGCATGTTATGCCACCATAATTCACTGCACGAGAATAAAAACTACCACACAGCATCAAGCTGTGATTGTGATTTGACACCACAGGGAAAAAGAGACTGATTTTATAAAAACAAAACAACAATAACAACAAAGAAAAAAAAACCTTTTGACTTTAGTATAATTAAAAAAAAACTTTAAAAATTACATTGAAATTAGCTTCCAATTGGAAAGAGAACTGTGCACTACTCGAAGTCTAAGAGAATAATTTAATTAAAAGCAATCAACTAACACAAGCTAATGCCAGATGATTTGCTCATCACCTGGAAAAAGAACATAGCATCAATGATAAAACAGCTTTTGACAACTGCAGATGCACAAAGCATATTTTCTTCAGCTCAGCTAAATAAAGTGGTTCGCTCACAGAGAAGCCTGCTGAGAGGAAAGACTAGGAAGACCTGTCCTCCCTTTCCAACCAATGAAAAAGAACTCAATACTAAAAACACAGCTATGTTGGATCATCACTACTCTATTTTTAATTTTTAGAACTGTTTCATCCACTAGTGAAATCCAAACAGTAACATTAGATTTGCCAATTGTAAAAACTATCTTATTGTTGAATTTTAAATCTATCATACCACTAAATCCTTATGCTAAAGAAAACAAGTTTACACACAGGTGTATATACATATGTATCTCTAAAAGCTCATTCATCTGTTTCAAACTAAAACTGTCTAAACCATGCCTAGGTATTAAAATTCCATTTTCTGCACTTTTATTTAAAAGATCTGGAAACTGAGTATAGAGAAAAAGGAAACTGTCACCATTTTTCAACATGATAAAAGGCAAAGCTTCAAAATCTGAATCTAACCCTACATAACCACATGCACACAGCACTTGCAACTATCGAAAGTCCCGATGTTGCCTGCAAATGCAGTTGTCAGTTATCAATAATAAAGATTTCTTCCAAACACAAAAGCAAAACAGTATCAAAACCAGTAATTAGATCAAGATTTCTTTGCTCTCCTGCTTTAAATCACAATTAAAGTAATGAGTTTTACAAAGCTATCTTCTTTCAGAATCTGAATTCTAATTACAGATGGCTCTATTTTTTAGAATACACACCCTGCACACATCAATGGTCAGACTGAAAGACATGAGCATCATGGTACGTTTGATTCCATCTATCTATACTGATCAGTTCAATCTTCAGAAACAACCAGGGGAGGGGGAGAACAAAACCTATCTAGGGGGAGTCAAAGTACATTTTATTTATCGGCAATAAGCCCATGTTTGCTTTTCAACCATTTTTGTTGCTTATTTTCTTTTCTGTTATATACTTAGCTTACACAGTTATACTATTCTACTCCGATTTTGTAAGCACAAAAGAAAGATTTGAACAAAAGCCAAATTCTCCCTGACTTCTTTTCACATACTGTGCAAGATTTCAGACAAAAGACCAAGGAAGCCAACAGTCCAAGTAGTGCTATGGGTAACTGTCCAGCTGACAACCAATTACTGTCTTCATTTTGCCACCTCATCACAGCCAGACGGGATAGGGAGTCTTCTTCAGGCTTCCACTTTTAATTTTTTAATTTTTACCCTACTGTCTTTTAGGGTGGGGTGCTTCTTTGGTCTTTTTTTGCCTTCATGTATATCACACAAGGATTTTTGTTAGGTTTACCTTCACGCAAATTAAATGCAATGGTATGTTCCTTATTTGGTGGGGTTAGAGACAACAACAAAGTTGTATTTCGCAATAAAAACTTACACTTAGGAATTAAATTTTTCTTTTATAGCCTTCTGTATGTTCACCCAACATACATTCACTGTTCAGGTTTTGAGTTTTTTTCCTTTTACTTCAAACTCCCAAACAAGTAAAAGGCACTGGCTTTTTTTTACTCTAATTATTATCATAGCCTTTGACATCAGGAGCTACCTCTACAGAAGCAAAATAGCAGCTAAAATAAAAGTACTGAAATGTCATTTGTCAAGCTATGCAACTACTTAAAGCAATCATGTGTGTAACGTACCATCAGGTGTAAAGTATGCATTCACTTCAGAAACAAAAAAAAAGAAAATAAAAATCAGAGCTTTCTAGTGGTTACCAAGCAACCATGAGCAGAAAAAATATGAAGCTTTCGAAATAGAAATGCAAACCAAAGCTGAAATTAATTATTTAAAAGTCAATCCAGCTGGTTTATCAACCACTCTCTGAAAGCCTTTCTTATAAAAGCCCTTGTTTAATCTCTGACCTCTTAAACAAATGGCAATATTTTTTTTTAAATAGATGCCTTCCGCAGCATATATTCTGAAGGTCTCCCACTCCTCCAAAAGCAGATTTACTACTCTCTGGTGAAATCTAGCAATATTTCATTAACTTAAATATTTATCAAGTTCTCTTCAGGAAAAAGGTAAACTTTCGTTTACAAGTAGCTATTAAAATAATACTCCAAATATTTTACTGTTTTATATTTCAGGTTAATTAGCATCCAATGAGTTGGCATAATAAATGAGGGGAGGCACAAATTGTACAGCTGTACAAGTTGTTAAACACCAACGTTCCAGTAAAACCACTAATTCCAGAAACCTTACAAGATAAAGATCATAAAACAGGCTTTTCTTGACTCTGCATATCCAAAAAGATGCACAGACACTTGGTTCATCAGTTTTAGCAGCAACTGTGTATTGTTGTTTGCTCAACTCCAGGACTTTCTCCCGCTGCTTTACAACATAAGCAATAAAAGGTATCTCTTAAGTCACCTTAATGATTCCTTCATTAGGAGGAAACACTGAATCACACTGTAGATTCTCATTATCAAAGAAAAAAAAAGATCAAACCAAACAATTTTGTGATTCAGAGTCAAACCTAGGTTCACTGATGAGCTACAAAGGAACACCCAATCCAGTAAAATGTCCTGAGCTACACGCCTAATCAGAGACCCAGCTTCAGACGTCCAATCCAGATCTTTACACATCCATCCAGTCTTAAGCACTCCTGGTTTCTCCAGCACACCTCACAGGTGTTTGCTTGATATTAGATCAATTAAAAGCCCAAAAATTTACTAAAAACATGGTTCACTTTTCAAAATAGCCAATCAATTGATCATATAATTTTACATTTATCTAATTCCTCCTCCTAAATTACAAGACTACAGGTATGCCCACACATCTTTTTCCTTGTTTGTCCTTAACTATAGCTCAGCACACTTAATAGCAAGACCACAACTGGCAGAATCATGCACACGTAAAAGCTGCCAGCACTTTCAGTTTTCTCACAATTGCATTCTATTTCTGCAGGAATACACCTCTAAACCAGTGTTTAACTCCACTGCTTGACAGATCTGCAAATATTTGAAGTATTTACAACAGAGAGGAACTGTAGGGTGGGGTTCAGGTACAAACTGTAGCTTTCTTTCTGCCTCATTTTTTTAAATGTAATACTCAATAATCCTTCAATTGGAAACACTTTCATAATTGTGTAAAACCTGTTGCATGTGGGTACAAAATACAGTTATTTCAAATACCACTGCACAAGAAATAGTGATTTTGACTAGGTATGTACAGTCTCCATGGTCTGTATTATTTTTCTTTGGCTCACACACACCTCACAAGAACAAAATCACATAAAATTTAGAACTATAAAAGCCATTGTGTGACTGGAAGTACATCCAGACAGCAAACATTGATTCATATAGAATCCCTGTTTTTACTCTTAAAATAACATGCATAAGTATTGAGCCATTTGCTTTTATCTACTTCCATCAAAACCTCAGTAATTTTTAATGAGGTTTTGAATTTTTAGATTTCTATGGCTCCTGCTTTCAGGATGTTCTCATCTGGACTGAGTCACATCCCCATGCATATATTGTTTTCATTTTTAAAGACAAGACCATAGCATTCAGACCACCACCGGGAACCCACAGTTTCAGAGTCACCTCTCCAATGACTACACATAATTTCTTACTTCAACTCCTGTCTTACAGTCAACTAAAACCATAAACTAAGTGGAAATTTAAGAATACATTTTTTTGTTTCTGAACAAGTCCTCTTGTAATCACAGAGAGTTTTCAAGCAACTACATTATCAATCTGAATTAAAAAAAAAAAAAAGCGCCTTAGGGAAAGGTTCCCTCTTTGTGCAAGGCAAAGCATAGTAAGAGCCTTCTAAAAATGTCAGCTGACAAAACTGAAAAAGAAAATGTAGCAGGTAAATCCTGAAAAGTTAAAATAGCTCTCCTCTAAAAATGTAAGCCATGAAACAAAAGGTCCAGCCCTGGTGAGGGGATCTCTCTGCAGACTGAGCAGCAGACAAAATACCTTCAGACAGCAACCAGGGGGTCTGCACACCCATGGCAGGCTGTGAGGCAGGCGCTTGCCTCCACCTCCATTTTCACTTTTCACCCAAAATTCATCCTGCCCTGCTTCCAAGAAGCTCCCTTGGTATTGGCATGACCAACAGACAACTTCTCACCTGAGTAACATCTCACAGTCTGCCAAGCTAAGGCTTCATACCCCTGAGTTAGAAATATTGCACCACCACAGCCACATCCTGCTCCTTGCACCCTAACATTAACTCTTTTCCACACATCTCTCCAGTGGGGTCAGGAATCACAGAATCAATTAGGTTGGAAACTCTTGAGATCATTGAGTCCAACCTACAATGGAACACCACCCTCTCACCTAGACTACGTTCAGTCTTTTCTTAAACACTTCCAGGGACAATGACTCCACATACCTCCCTGAGCAGCCCATTCCAATGGCTAATCACCCTTTCAGTGAAGAAATTCCTCCTGGTGTCCAACCTAAACCTGCCCTGGCGCAGCTTTAGGCTATTTCCTCTTGTCCTGTCACTTGTTGCCTGGGAGAAGAGCCCGATCCCCACCTGGCTACAACCTCCTTTCAGGTATTTGTAGAGAGCGATAAGGTCACCCCTGAGCCTCCTCTTCTCCAGGCTAAACACCCCCAGCTCCCCCAGCTGCTCCTCACAGGACATGCGCTCCAGACCCTTCACCAGGAAGAGGTAGCCTGAGGACGGGGGGGGGCGGGGGAGGGGAGGAGGAGGGATGAGGGACACAAAAAAATACACAAGAGATATAAAAGGAACGAGCAAAGGCACAAGCAACCCACACGCTGCTGCAGTTGCAGCAGCCTTCTCTTCCTCCTTCTCCTCCCCGGCGGCGCCCCGCCGTGCCCGGGCCATGAGGGGACGCCGCCCCGCCGGCAGAGCCGCCCTTCCCTCCCTCCTTCCCCTCTTTCCCTCCCTCCCGCCGGGGCGGCCGCTAACGGCGCCCCCGCCCCGCCCAACGCACCCCGCGGGAGCGCCCGGCGGAGCCCCACGCGCGACCGGGACCGGGTCATGGACACTGGGGAACGCGGAGCATGGCCATGGCTTCCTCGTCCTCCTCCTCCTCCCCGCCGCCGCCTCCCACAATGCACCCTGGGCGCTCCCCCGCGGAAGCCACTTCCTCGCCCGAAAGCCGCCCCGCCGCCCCCCCCCTCCGTCCCCACTCACATCCGTCGATATCCTCCTGCAGGTCCTCCTGGAGCAGCGACAGATCTGCGATGGGGGAGACACACACACACACCATGTGCCAAACGCGCCCGCCGACACCCCCGGTGCCACCCGCGACCCGACTCCGCCCGCGGGCTGCGCCCCCCGGACCCGACCCAACCCCACCCCGCAGACCCCCGCGCTCCGAGCCCGGACAGCGGCTGGAAGCGCTCCCGAAGCCGGGGCGGGAGAGAGGAGGAGGAGGAGGGGGGATAGAGGAGGGAGGGCTGGCGCCTCGCCGGGGAGGCGGCGTGTGCGGGGAGGGGGAGGGGGGCGATGCCTACCCGCCATCTTGCTGCTGCAGCCCCCACGGGGCGCCCGGCTACATCCAGCCCGCGGCCGTCGCTGGGAGCAGCGGTGGGAGAGGGCGGGCACCCGTGCGGTTCAGGCCCCGGGCCCGGCGGCGCCTCTCCGCGTCCCCGGGAGAGCCGCGCAGGGAGGGAGGGAGGAGGGAGCGGGCGGAGGAAGGCGGGAGGAGGGGTCTGGGCCGGACACGCTGCCCCCGCCTCCGCCCGGCGGAGCTGCTCTGGCTCTCTTGCCGCTCGTTCGCACAGGCGGCCGCGCTTCCACGCCCCGCGCTCTGACTCACGCCCGGAGCCGCCCGGGCTGGCCCTGGGGCCGGAGAGCGCCCGGGCTCAGCCGCACTCCCCGGCCCGCTCACCTGGGCTCGCCGCTCCCCTCCCCGCCGCCGCCATCTCGGGGCTTGGGCTCCTGCTGCCGCCCGCCGAGGGGCTGAGGCGAGCCCACGGAGCTTCCCCGGCCCTGAAATTCGGGTGTGGTGGGGTCACCTGTAGGAAGCGCCTCGAAGGTGCTCCTCGCCTTGCTCAGCGTGGGGTCGCTTCCAGAGGGAAGGGGTCTGTGGAGGCAGCGGGGCCGCAGAAGTCCCTGCCGCCTGGGGAGAAGGGTCCCCTGACCTACTAGAGAGCAGCTCTGCTGAGAAGGGTCTGGTAGCCTTGGTGGATGACAAGTTGACCCTGCGCCGGCAGTGTGCCCTTGTGGCGAGGAGGGCCAATGGTAACACGGGGAAGAGTGTGGACAGCAGGTCGAGGGGAGTGATCATCCCACTCTACTGGGCCCTGGTGAGGCCACATCTGGAGTACTGTGTCCAGTTCAAGAAAGACAAGGAGAGAGTCCAGCACAGGGCTACAAAGATGATTAGAGGTCTGGAGCATCTCTCTTATGAGGAGAGACCGTGGGAGCTGGGCCTGTTTAGTCTAGAGAGGGCATCTCATTAAAGCATATACCTCCAGGCCTTATGCTGCTTGCCCCATTACCTGAGAGGTGAATGCTCTTCCCCCCACCCCTGCACGTGGCCCGGTGACCCCGCAAGGAGCACACACAGACCACCTGGGAGGGACGGACGAAAGAGGAAGTTTATTGTGGGGTTGGGGTTTATAAGGCTTTTAGGAGGGTCAAAGGGGGCCAATCACAAGTTCAGGGTCACACAGAAAAAACCATCAGGTAAGGGGTCAACAGCCAATAGGAAGGGGTTAACAAAGGACCAGTGGGAAACACCTCAGGACACCTTCCCAGGACACTCTGTATGGAAGACAATAGCCCTTCACAGGGGGTGTCTGGAAGAGGGAGACAGTGACACTGCAGAAAATACACAAACATGTTGAAACATGTTTAAACTACAGTAAAAACTTCTGTTTCCATAAGGTTAGAGCTGTTTTCCTCACCAGTCCATCTCTGACAGGACTTTTTCCATTCTGCATATGGCAAATCCATTGCCACACATATAAGTATTTCAAAGGCAGGTATGAAGAAATCCCAGAGTCTTTTCAGTGATACCCAAGGAACAATGGCCCTAAACTAAAACACAAGAAGTTTCACCTCAACACGAGGAAGAACTTCTTTACACTGAAGGTGGCAGAGCACTGGAACAGGCTGCTCAGGGAGGTTTTGGAGTTTCCCTCTCTGGAGACATTAAAAACCCACCTGGATATGTTCCTGTGTAACCTGCTCTAGGTGACCTTGCCTTGTCAGGGGAGTTGGACTAGACGATCTCCAGAGGTGCCTTCCAACCCTAACAATTCTATGATTCTGTGACAGGTGGCTGTGTCACCACCACACAGCCCACGAGCATCCTCTTCATGTGAACTGCCAAGTTTCTGCAGCTGGGATCCTGTGGCTTAAACACATAGAATGTTCTCCCACTGCACCGCTGTGCCTTCTGACTTCAGGTTTCAAAATATGCAATTTAGTCATATGTACACACAAAGGTACCCATCATTTTTACTTTTTTTGGCTGTACCTTTTGGACACTGCTGATGGTTTTCATTTTAACAGTTTTGATAGATTTTTTTCCCCCCTGTAGATTGGAAGATAAAAGTGTTGGGTAAATGCTCTATTTAGTTAATAACCAGAGCACTTGATAAAGGAAAGGGCCATTACTGGTACTGTGCTACTTGGGAGTCTTACCTGTGTCTTCCACAGTCTTGTTTTAATAGTGATAATAATTGATGAAGTTGTTGAAGAAAAGCAAAATAAATTATTTTTGGTTTTCAAAAAAAAAAGGATGCAATTTCATTAGCTCTTTTTTAGCTGAGTCTTTGACAGTATGTCTTGTAATTTGCTTTTTAACATCAATTTTTTGTTTTTATTTGGTAAGTTGGACAAAGATTAAATCTCTGTAGCCATTCATTCTCTTTGCCATGGTGGATGAAAATGTGTAATTTTCTTTTTAAATGCATACATCCCTTTCTTTACAATCCTGCAGAACAAACTCTGCCCTATTTCACACCTGTTCAGTCTTTAGATGAGTCACTAGGGCCTACTGGATCCTGATTATTTAACATTTGCTTTTGTGCAGATATATAACCTCAAAATCTTAGTAAATCAAGTAAATTCACCATGACTAAGTTATATGAACCATGCTATTCTCTGCCACTGTAATTTAAGAAGAGATTCAGGGAAAATATTTGACATCGCAAATCTCTGGCAACGCTGGATGTAATAGCAGTAGACGTAGAACAGGAAAATTAAGTATACTTGAAGATCCCATTTTGTTATCTTTATATCCACAAGTTATTTTCAAGAAGTTTTCTCTCATCTTCTCTGCACTGTTCACCACAATCAAGGCCCGGTTTTGATTCGTCTGAATTCAGTAGAAGTGAATCTAAAAATTTGTCACTGCTAAGATGTGATGTGCTTCATTTTACTGAAAGAATCAAGGGGTTTGGTTCCATTTTCCAGCTCTTTGGGAAGAGGCACTAATTCTCACTAACTGTAGATTGCTCTGGTCTGGAAGCATCAAAGCTACCTTGAGCATTATTATTATCACCATCATCATAATGAGAAATAGAACTTAATGAGATGCATCTATGAAAATGGAGTTTATAATTAACAGAATTACTGCTCTTTAAAGTGCATTAATAGTGTTAATTATCATCCATTAATCATTGGCCCATATGTAATGGTCTCTAGAGTATTTAGGTGGGTTTTTTTTATTTCTACCTGCTTTTAAAGACAAGAAGTATAATTTATGTAATAAAGCAATGACAATTGCAAGCAGTCATACTTAGCGTAAGTTCATATAAATGAATTCTGGGTCTTCCTATGTGCATGTGATCTTAAGTGGTGGTTAGTTCTTTCTCAGTAGGCAGGACCGTGTGGTATTTAAATAGCACAGATAACCAGGGTCAGTGTGTTACAAATTATAATTGTTCAGAAATTGCAATTTTTTTTTGTGCCATATGTTACACATAGAACATCAGATTTTGTTCCTCAGGCAGAGTTGGTTCCAGCCCCATCCCCAGCAGCCATCAGGAAAGGTCTCTTCCTCTGTGAGTAGAAACTGTGGCAAAACCTGTGGCTCACACAGTGACACACACAAGGTGGGGGCGAAATAATTTAATAAAAAAAAAAAAAATTGGCTTCATGCCAACACACAACACAAAATCCACTTAATGACTAAGTGACCAGGTATTTCTAAACTTCTCAGCCTCAGTGAATCCCGAGGTACTCCTTGGGAGCCTGCTGCAAAGTTCAAGTCGATGGTAAGCTTCCCTGCCACTGGTCACAAACAAGCCAGGCGGAGACCTTCTAAGTGTAGGACAGATGCTGACTCTTCCAGATGAACTGCTATTCTAAAACAGCATACCTAATTATGGAAGCAAATTTTCATAACAGACTTGTTTTATTAGACGAGATGTGTTAAGGAGCAAGTAATATAACACCTGCCAAAACGTTCTAGCAGATTTTGTGCTGGAGTTCTCGCAGTCAGTTTAAGTACCCGTACAGGCACTGGAAAGTAAAAAAACAAAGAACAGATAAACTTGCATCCTCACACTCTATCTCAAGGAAAAAACACACTACAAAGGGTGGGGGCCAAGGCTATGGATGGGTGGACACAAGTGGAAAACTCCTTGGCAAGGTCCTTTGCATGTGATAAAAGACACCTGGGTTGCTATCTACAAGATATATCTCAAAATAGTCCATAGCAATCAGCCAGACAGTATAGTATTTACATGAAGTGCTACATAAACCCTTTCAAACTTGCATGTTAGACACGAGATACCCAACATCCACCTAGACATATTTGCAACATGTTATTCTGTAGTTTGACTGGTGACATTTCTTCTATCAAAACTGCTCTAGGTATAAGGATCTCAGGCTCAAAAACTGCTGCACCCAGAATTCACCCATGTTATCTAGCATATTTATTATCTATTTTTGCTCATTTGTTGTGAAGAAGCAAGTCTGATTGGATAACTATGTCAGCTTTCAATGTCCACAATATTAACTAGCTTTACACTTCTCCCAGGCTACCTCTGTGTGTGGGAAGAGCTTCCCATAAATATCTGTGCAGCCATCTTGCTATCCTCCTTCGTATTCCTCCGCAAAACTCCCTTTTCCTGTAAAGCCTACCAAAAAATGTATCAGGGTTAGACTGCCGGTGCACCAAGGCAACTGCTTATCCTCTTGAGTAATACTGACTCATAGTTTTCTTGTCCACCCCCAGAATTCTGTCTGCACGCATATGTTGTCCTTTATGGTTGAACTATTCAGTCTCTACTTTTCAGACTCATCTTCCTGTTCTTTGCAGAGTGCTTAACCAAAAATTGGCCCATAACTAAATATACAGATTAAGATACATATACACACATAAGCACACATGTACCTATAATATGAATGGATACATGTGAAACCCCAGTGGCTGAAGCCTGGGATTTGCAGTCAATCTGCATTTGAAAATATAGTAAAGCATTTCTGCTCAAAAAAAGTGTTCATCAAAAATGTTTCCTTTCTTCTCCTTTCCCTTTTCCTTCCTTCTCTCCTTCCCTTCCCTACTCCTCTTCTTTTTTCCCTCTCCAATAAAAATACTGGAGAAGTTTTTTTCTTACATCCCTTATGGCTGCAAAAGTTTTTGACTCTGCAACACTCGGTTTTATTTAATTTTTCCTGTTTCCTGGGTAAGAGGTTGAGCTGGTGACTACTGGCACTTAATATCAGAGTCCAGCCACTGCTCCTAGTGAAGGCCTTGCAGAAGGATTATAAACACACGCTATGCCAACCATGAATAAATTAACACCTAAATTTGCTGACAAAGATCTTGGTTAATATAAAGTTAAGTTTGCCTTGTGGGTTCCTCATGTCATTCCTGGTCAGCAACAAATGCAGTGGCATGTTCAGATGATGCTCAAACCTCTAAAAACTAGGAAATGCCCTTCTGAAGTACATCGTGGTGCGGCATTAAGGCTGCACCTGGAGCTCACAGTGGCTCTTGGCATTAATTTGCAAGCAAATCTCTTGCACCAGTGGCATGAAGATGCTAATGTGTGTGAAAAAGGAAGAGAGGCATGTAAGTCAGGAGACAAGTCCTGATGGCCTCATGTTTCAAGTAAGACCATTCCCTGTGGTGATATCCACTCTTTTGGCTATAGACCTGTCATCTCAATAGCAGTCAAGTGAAGGTCTGTATCTGATCCTGTAAGTGCTCAAGATCACTGTGAAAAAGCACAAAGAATGCGTCAGAGGCTGTTTCGAAGAGTTGGGTCTCAGTGTTTGAGTGCAGCATTTGTACAGCATTCCTCATTTAGTAGCACTCACCTGGACACAGGTTTTCCTTTAAGAGCACTGTTCTGCAGCTCTGGGATGTTCTGCTTCAGGAATCATGCGTCATGCATATGTATGTTACAGGAAGCCTGAATCACTGATCAAACAAGGCAGAGTTCAGGTTGTACCACTGCATTTTAGCTCTGGATTTCCTGGTTCTCAGAGGTCTGCATCTCACTGACATACTGGAAGGAAACAAGACTGGGCAACCAGAAACTGAATCTTTTCCTTACTGAATTGTCTGAGTTTTTTTGTTGGGTGTGGGGGGAGCGTTGTTTGTTTGTTTGTGTTTATTTGTTTCAATAAGACAAAAAAAAAATCTGTATTTTGGCTATTTCAAGAAATTGCAGCAAGCACATAGATGTGTAGCTGGGATACTATTGTAGTAGATACATTTATCCTCCAACCCTTCATCCTAGATCTCCAAATCATTTTGAAAGGAAATGTGTGTCATTATTCTCATCTCACAGATAGACAAACAGAGAACAAAAGAAGCAAAGTGACGTGCCTGATACAGCTTGAGGCCTGAGATAGAAATTAGTGCATAAAATAAAACATGCATTAAAAAAATCTTCTGCGCTATTTTTCGGTATCTGATGCCATCACATATATGACAGGTAGCAATCTAATGCATGGTTCCTAATGTGCCAGCTCTGAGTTGTATGCCAGGCCAGACCCTGGCTCCCTGTTAGATTCGTCCTTGAGCCAGCCAGGCTTTCCAGCCTTTCCTCAACCCACACAGTCTCCCTTCCCCACCCAACTAGTCCCTACCTGGAAATGCCTAACCTGATTTTCAGATTATTATATTTGCATTTATTCACTACTTTGCTTCCTGTTCCACTGAGTTTAAATTTGCATCTCTTTAGATCTACTTAGATATTGGCATATATAAGCTGATAGCTCACACTCTTCTGAATCAGAGATGAGTTACTGAGATCCCAGAACATATCTCAAAGGAACAAATGGGTCTGATTTAACACTACCCCCAAATCTGCTTTTCCTTTTGGCCGTTGTCCTCCAACATCAGTTTCATATCCCTCCAACTGGTCCCTTCCTATGATCCTTTCTCTTCTTACTTATGCACCAGCTCTCTCCACTCTTCTCCATCCCAAACTCCTCTCAGCAAGCTGCTGTGTACAGCGCTTTTCATTTTGTTTTCGTTGGCAGTTTTTGAGTCTTCTTGCTGTTTTCTTATACTCACATTGCATTTTTCCAAAGTAAAATAGAAATAAAATCAAAATTCTGGCGGAACGGGAGCCTGGCACCCTGTCTGCAGACCTTTCTCAGATTTTAACTGGACTTAGGTCAGATTCCAGAGTGGCACTCTTTCATAACCCACATGAATACTAGCTGGCCAGAAGTCTTGGCACCCCATCCAGCCAACAACCAGTGTAATCCATTTAGTCAGGGAGAATTGAGTACATGCCTGTGCAGGCAGCCAAGCTCTTTTTTGCTGATCTGTAGGGTGGTAGGTACCAGTGGGATGCATGTCAGGAGAATGATTGCTTTAGGACACGGCTTGTTATCCTGGTCTTTATCTCTAGCAATTGCTAGGACCTGACAACCCTTAAAAATGTGAGGGGTGGAGAAGTCAAGAGGTTATTTCCTAAGAACCCTTTGTTTAGATAACCCTGGCTCCTGCAGGAAGCACACTGAATTTCAGGGTCAGTTACACATGTGTATTTTAGACCTTTGGAGGAGGCAGCCTTCAGATGCGTGTGTTTGTACAGTCTTTTGAGGGCAGATGTGAAGTCATTCTGCTTGTGCTCCAACTCAATCAGCAACCATGTAATTACACTTCATGTAGCACTGAGCCCAGACAGAGGTATGGACAGACAGTGGCACAACATTTGGAAACTAGTCAAATACTTGCAAAATATAACAGAGGTCCATTCACTGAAGAAATAATTGAAATTGTTGTTCCACTCAAAGTGGAGGCTGAGAATATTCTAAAAGACTCAATTTTTATGTTACTTAACAGTGTTAGAAGAGGATATACAGACTATGAGCAAGGATTATATAACTGAGGAAACAACCACCAAAAAGCTACCCAAAATAAGGAGAACAACTGAATGATGGTTCTTGACATATGCCAGTTTCTACAGAGAACTTTTCAGCTTTTGAGCTGAGAGGGAATCCAAAGAATTAAGTGTTTTATCTGAGATAAATGTACACAAAACTAGAGGGGATACAAATAAGATAAAAACTCTTCTATAATCTCTGAGGAAGATGGTGCTACAGTATGAGTTAAGAAATCTGACAATATCCAGGTCATATGATTTCTAATAGCAAGTACCAGAAGTTTAAAAGAGCTGTCTAGTCCAAAAATAGCTCCTTTGTTTAATTAAATTACCTAAGATGTGAAAGGGTAATTACAGTCCTAAAGCAGCTCTTGGGTAGGCTGATTTTCTCAATAATTTCCAAATCAACTTTGCTCACTTGATATATAAATGATTATTTCCTTCTCTCTTTTTTTTTTTTTTTTTTTTTACCATCATATATGGCTTGAACCCCTGGGTACCTCATTGTGGTACAAATGTAAGCTTATTTTTTTATTGTGGGAACAGTTAAAGGGTTTCAGGTATATTAAGAAACTTTACATTATGCATTTCAAATTCTTCTTGGATTCAAGCACCAGCAACATTTCAGGTTTCAAGTTTCTGCTTAAAATGAGATTTGATGTACATACACTATAGTATTGCCAGTAATATCTGGAAGTGTGTGTGTTTTATTGGGTGATTCATAAAAAAAGACAGAGAAAGTATGCACAGTGGTATTGGAATGTGAGTGGGATCAAAGTACTGATTTAGTGGAATATGTTTGTCAAGCATGGCATACAGGAAATCTTTCTGAATGAAGATGGATTTAGCCTATGAGAACCCCAGTATATTTCCAAGTGTCATTTATTCCAGTGAACCCAGGCAAAAATATTAAAGTAAAATGAGAAAGCTGCATCATTTACCCTCAGATATTCCACTGGCAATGAGACTACAGTAAGACTTGTTGGAAGTAAAGGGCAAGAAAACTATTAAAATTAATAAAAATAACTGATTTAAAGGGACACTACCCACAGTTCCAACATAGAAGAAAATTCCCTCTGTTCTAACAGAGTGGCTGCAACATTTTTATTTAAATACAATTTTGCTATTAATTGAGCCTCCATGAGCCTACTGAACTGGGTATGTTGTGATTGTACATTTGCATGCATGTACCTCACTCCCTCTGCACTCTTCCTGTTCACTTCTCTTTCCAGGCAGCATTTTGAAAACCACAGTGTTGATTTTGTTTCTGAGACTAAGGACCCACTCCTTGAGAACAAGGAGCTCTAATACTGGGAAACTGAGCCCTACATAGAAGGCTTCACACTAGCATGAGTGATAATGTTGTCCTGAGTTCCATTATTAAAAAGCAAGCTGTTACATTTATAAAATATCTGTTTAAATACATTATGTTTAATTTCTTTATGACTGCTGATCAGGGATTATGTCTCTTTTTTATTACATATTGCTTGCTAAACAGTAGGAACAGAGTAGTTTGCCTTTATCCTTGCTTTCTCCACTTAGACACACTCAGAGAGCATAACCACCTTGGAAGTCCAGCCATGCTTTCCCACAACCACACCAGGCTGAGGGATGTTGTGGTCTGATCAGCAGAACAATGCCACTTCCATGCATACCCACAGGATGGCATGGCATGTGCAGTACCATGCAATGAACATGCACTGTACATCAGGAAGCCAGAGGGCACAGGCTTTCTCATGGTTTTAACAGTACCAGTGCCATCTTTGCTGCCTCAGTATGGTCCAGTGCATAAATTATGTTAGTACAGTGGTCCTAACTGCTTCCCTGGCAAAATCCATGCATTTGTAAGGTAGGACAGCTTACTGAAATAAAAGGAAAACTAGCAAAAGGAAGGCTGTGGATACCCAATTTCATGAAGAAGAGTTATGTGGAGGAGAAGGAGCTTGCAAGACTCGCATTCCTACAAAATGGGCAGAATGGGACAAGGTGAACAGCTCCTGCTAACAGAAGCTAAAAGTAAGACTCTAGGTCTGCCCCTGGTGCTGGAAAGCATTCAGTACAGGAATCAGTGCAGATATAATGTTTTCAGAGGGCTTTCTACCTTTGGCTTTGAAAGGCAGTCTGCTGTTTTTTGAAGACCTCTGTATAGAGAATTAATATTCCAAAGATGCTATTTAGTTCTCAAAATTTTCAAACAACTATGAATGCTATTAACCCATAGGTTAATGGATTAGTTTTAAATAATATATTACATCCTTTCCCTCAAATGCACTTTAAGATTTATATTGGATTAAATATACAGGGAAGACTTTAGTTTGTAATTTGCCTCAGCGAGAAATAGATGAAATAGAAAGCTGCTCTTGCTGTGGTGTCCTTCACCTTCCCATGAAAAGTTAATCTGTACAGTTCTCAAAACTGCCTTGGAACAAAACTTCAGGATGTTGAGAACTTAAGAATACAGGAAAAATTCCTTCTCTTGGAAAGCTCTAGCTTCATGTATTAGTTATCTCATGATACCTTTGGGTAAGCAAACGGAAAAGCATGCAATATACAGCATGCCAGTGCAAGTTAGAGGAGAAGCAGTGAAAATTTGGCTTATCTTGAAAAAAGAAGCTGTAGAGTGATTTTGTTGCTTTGATCTGGAGACAGATCTTTCATAAAGATGAGAGCTGGGAACAACGTATCTTGCTTTAAGATTCTTATCCTCCCATATCTCTGCATCCTTTTTTCTTCCACATTTAGCTCCTGAGAGGCCACTACCACAGCATATGTGCATTGAGCCTGATTACTTTCCTATTTTACTTCTTCCTTTGGACTAGATAAACAAACCAAACAGCCCTCAGTTTGATCTTATTTTTTGGGTCACAAGTCCAAGAATAGGTGTACAATAGGTGTCCTCCTCAAAGAGATGTTTATGTCCTCACTCCTGTGCTGGAAAAAATAAGACATTATGAACTTGCTGTTGCTCTGGGATAATATACTCAGCTCTGGATCTGGATAGAGGTCTTTGAACTCCCACTGTATAGTTAACCTTTCCTTACTGCAGGATAATTCCAAATGGTAGTTCAATATTTTCCCCGTCCTCTCTAGAAATCATTAGGGACCCAGATCCCCAAATCCTCTCTTGTTTCCAGTGGTCTGATTTCTTTACTTTCCAGGCTCCTGTCTGTTCTGCAGCCACAAGCAATTGCTATGGCCTAGGTCATCCAGATGCCCAAGTGCTCCCATTCTCTGTGTAGGAGCCAAAGGGGGTATTCCCACCAAGGTGCAGCTCATCTGAGCTTTTTTTTGGAAGAGAAATTACAGTCAAGACACATAACTCAGAAGTTCAGTCAACAATAGTAGCAACCCAGAAGTTCAGTCAACAATAGTAGCTCACATAAAGTCCAAATCGTTCACAGGCTAAGCTGCTCCCTTGCTAATGACTGCATGAACACCTGGACCAGAGGGTTGGGGACTACATTTCCATTCCGGCCACCTGTCTTACTGAAAGGAATTATTTGGCTTCAGCAGGGCTATCTCAAATTCACACTTTGACCAAGACTTGAAGAGTTCAACCATGAGAATTTTTTTAATACATTCTAAGACCAAAATAAGACTTTTGACTCCTTCTGGGTTTTGACCAAATGATATTTTATCTCTGCCAGAGTGTAAGTTTTAATTATTTTCTAATCCATTTTATCACTCTCCTGATATCATTAAGAAGATTATGACTGTGGTAGCTTCTCTCTAAGGTTGTCCTACAGATAGATCTTCACTTTGCTGACTCCATTCAAAATTTATGACTTTATTAGTTTTTTTATTCTCATCTGTTCTTAAAACTTTTCTAACTGTGAAGCTGAGAGAGATGATTTCATGATTCTATGTGCAGTAAAGGTATGTCTGCATACCCTTAGAGTGCACACCTAATATAGAACTTTTCTTGGCATTTAATTGCCCTAAAAGTAATATTTAGAGCCTCCTAATGTATTTCAGGATCTTTGGACATGATACACCTATCACTGTTCCATCATCTTTAAAAAAACCCACAAAAATGATTGAAGGGAAGGGTAAAATATCTGGACTGAAAAAATAGGCTGCATTGTGCATATTTCCAGTTTCTGCTCCTCAAAATAGTTTCTTAGCTATTAGTTATGTCAGGGCAATCACAATCTCTTGGTGCAGTTAAGGTCCTGGCAAGTTATTGCTTATTTGATGATATTACTATATTATCACTCCTCATTAGAAAATGAAAGCTGTTGATCAAGTAGTACATTCCTTTCCCCTTGTAAAATATCTTCTTAATATATATTAAAAAACCTACAAAACAAAGCATACAGACTTCTTGTTTATTTTAAAGTTTGATTATGTGTGTTGGAGGCAAATTCTGAGGTCCATAAATAGTCAGTACTACCACTGATGTACAAGGAAATTGGAATAAATATTAAACAAAGATTTGTCCCGAAAAAAAAATGCAGTCATCATTAGCAGCAATAATTATAAATTGTGTGGTCAAAACTTCGCAAAAGTGCAGGTTTCTTTAAGGGTTAATTTATCCTCATAAAAGACATAGACCCAAAAGGGGATTTGGAGTTTACATTAAACATCCTCTGCATTTCAGGACTGTTTAGACTGGTGATGGGATGAGGGGAAGTCACACTCCCAAACTCAAACTTAAAACTCTTTCCAACACACAAAAATGTTATTCATAGCAGAAATGAAACAAAAGCAACAAAACTAAACCAAGCAACCGAAAAATTAGGAATTCTATGCTGTAGATTTTTTGATGAGAATTTCTTCATCAGATTTTTCTCCCTTTGAAATTCCTTTCTCATATTGTTTTCCTGGTTTCTGTTGGAAGTGCGAAGATCCCTCTCACTGTTAAATCTAAACAAAGGAATCAACTGTAGTCCATAACACTAAAGACTAAGACAAAAGACTTTATTTAATAAAATAAGTCTCCTCAGTCATCACCTGGCTTACAACTTTTAAAATTTTAATTTCTCCTTTGCAGTTGCCTCATGATTGTTTATAATGAACACTCAGTTCCACTGATGCAGACAAAAACATAGGAATGACACCACAAGCTGGCTACAGATACCCTTCTCAACACCTGAAACTACTGTAAGGTTGGGATGGATAGATGTATTTTCATTTGAGCCTTGTTTGGAAGATCCCTGTTCGGGTCTTCTGTAAGCAGAGGAAGCACCTATCAATGTGCATTCACTGCCTGTGGATTTAATGAGAAAAGTCAATGTGAAGTTCAAACCTTCTCTAGCTGGCAGCACACACATGCTGGGCATGTTTTAGATAAACCTGATGCTCACTTGGCAGGACAAATTTCTGAGAGTATAAGAGCCCTGTTATCTCTCCTTGGCAATATGCACAATAGGAGCCTGCTTGCTTGACAATAAAACATTGGCCTTAATATAAAACCCTTTTCATAGTTCACAAGGCTAAGCTTAATTAAAAGGAGAATTGTGGATGCTCTCCTTTCATTTGGTAGTAAACACAGGCTCCTTCACTCCATACAAAGCTAATGGTGGTAAACCAGATACTACACTACTCTGTATGGGAATAGTGTACTGTGGAATATACTGCTAGAAGGAAACAGCATTACTATTCAGTAAATTGAGTTGTAATTTATGAGAACCTCACTGCTCCTGCAGTGAACGGGAAGGCAAGAAGGTATCACTGTCCCGCCGCTAAGACTCCCTGAATTTTGAAGTACAGATCTCCAGTTATCGCTCCAATAAGACAACATATAGTTTGGTGAAGCTGACATTTACTTTCCCTTTTCAAGCAGGAAGTAATAGCTAGCACCTATACCAGAAGCATGGAAAGAATGGAGCCACCCAATTTCATCGCCACCAAAAGTAAACTGAGACAGTTCTTGTCATTTCTCGTGTTCACTCATAAAAATCATCATACTGTCTTTTCAAACTGTCCTCAAAATTGGCAGCCCAGCGACGACTGATAAAATGGAACAAGTTACAATAGCTATGGACACAACCAAATCGCAACCTTGAACGCCCCCAGTGGGCCCTGTTTTGAACTGCGCCTTGGTACATGAAATCATGACAACCTTTTGTTTGGATTGGAGTTTACACTGCAAACACCTGCATGCTCAGGCATATTTCTGTATGGAATGATACATGAGAAAGGATTCATGCAGCCTCATGGGCTCACATTAGTATTTTCATAAGGCTCATGTGGAAAAGGAGTTTGATAATAAGATATGGAGCTTTCATCAAAAACTGTATGAATTCATCCTGTATAAACTGGATGGATTTTGCTAGGCTAAGTGATTTCAATCTCAGAGAAAGAGCTCTAACTTGATTCATTTGTGACACATCAGGCCTGGTGTCCAGCCTCAGCAGTTGGTGTTGACTGGCTGTCACGATTTAACCCCAGCCAGCAGCCAAGCCCCACACAGCCACTCGCTCACTCCCCCACCAGCAGGATCGGGGAGAGAATTGGAAGGGTAAAAGCTAGAGAACTCAAGGGTTGAGATAAAGACAGTTTAATAGGGAATGCAAAAGCCACGCATGCAAGGAAAACAATCCAAGGAATTAATTCAGTGCTTCCCATGGGCAGGCAGGTGTTCAGCCATCTCCAGGAGAGCAGGGCCCCATCACACATAATAGTTACTTGGAAAGACAAACACCATCACTCCAAACATCACCCCCTTCTTCCCCCCACCTTATATACCAAACATGACCTCATATGGGATGGAATATCCCTTTGGTCAATTGGTGTCAGCTGTCCCAGCTGTGTTTCCTCCCAATTTCTCACCTGCTCCCAGTCTCCTTGCCAGTGGAGGCCAGAAAAGGCCTTGGCTCTGTGTAAGCACTGCTCAGCAATAACAAAAACATCTCTATAATATCAACCCTGTGTTCAGCACGAATCCAAAACATAGCCCCATACTAGCCACTGTGAAGAAAATTAACTCTACCCCAGCCATAACCAGCACACGGGCAAATTTACTGAGTGATACAGACAAGTAATCTATTGGATCACCGAGTCTTGACTTCTGTTTTTTCATGTCATCTCAGAAATTTCTTTTCATATATATAAAGCTCTACTTTTAAATTAGTTTGCTTTTCATTTATTGCTCTGACTGAATGTCCCAAAGCCTTAGAAAGCCCTACTCCTAACTTTCAGACTAAATCCATCTGAAGCCAATTTATGTCTATTTTTTAATTGAGCCAATATTTTACTTTAGCTAGTCTTGTCCTTTCTTGGTGCTTAATTTGCTATGGTATTTGTAGCATCATCAAGTTGTACCTCAGCTTCTGTTTTTCAGATGTAAGCAAAAAGCTTTTTCTGATTCTTTTCCCATCTAACAGTGGAGAAATGGTAGCTCTATCACCAGCTTGGGGCTATGGGACATCTCTTGCAAAGAATGAGAAAACTTGCATTACTTTTCACACCTTCGATAGGAGATTGCCCTGGGGATTAGCAGGGAATAAGTAAATTAAACTTGACCCTCTTGACAAACATACATCTCTACTGCCAAAAATCTTTCCCAAGCACTTTAGGAACAGTGAATCTGTTACAAGGTCCAGCAAGAAGCTTTATACAAACACTCCCAGGTTTTATTCATCAGCAATAATGCTGCTTTTCAAAGTACTTGGCAGTGAAGCTGCAAGTAGGATCTTACAGAGGTTTACTCCCCTCTAACCTTTTCCAGCAGATTTTTCTCTTCAGGAGGGAGTAACTGGACCATCTAACCGCCACAAACAGGAGATGTTAAAACATGAAGCAACACTACAATAAAATGAAGTGACAAGCAACTTCAGAGTCTCTTGGCATTCACACTGGAACCAGTGGGCTATGAAGTGCCTAATTCACTTTTTGTATGTACAATGAAGTGGAATAACCCTTTTCAGGGTAAAAACAAAAATGACAGTGGCTTAACTGAAATCAGAATCAGGCTCTTATTTCCACCAGGTCATTTCTGTACTCTGGTTTTCATGTCTCCAGAGTATCATGATGCCTTTCCAGGGCAGCCCTTTTCTAACCTTTGTGGTGATTAAACAAACAAACAAAAAATAGCATCTTCCAGAATTTTAGCCATTTCGTAACCACTGGACTTTGCCTGAGATCTAGGGCCTGAGCTGGAAGCTGCTCCTCCCACTCAAAGAACGCTTGCTCAGCAGCAGCTGCTTTCGTTTTAAGAGATTTTGGCAGTTTCTTGGGCAAGCACCAGAGAAATTTCTGTTGTGGCAGTCATTAGTGTACTGCGTGTTTGTGTCATCCAAGGGATGCAGAGGCATTTCTCCCAGGGCAGCAGGGAGTTAACTTGTCTCCTGTTCCCTGTCTTGGGAATAAGAGCTGGGATGGCAGCCCATAGTAGGAGGGCCTGGACCGAATTTGCCAGTGAAGAGGAGGGATAACAATTTTGTGTGAGAAAGATGCTTGCCAAGAAATAGAGAAGGAAAGTAACATGGGAGAAAGGAAGTAACTCATCAGTGTTCAGGACAGAACAACAGCAGTTTCAGGATCTGGGTACACATCAGGGTCTTGGTCAGATTTCTCTCTACCTAGGTCACTCAGCAGAGAAAGCAAGCAGAAGGAGGAAGGTAGATGCCTTCATGAGTCCAGGAACACTGCCAGAACCTCAAAACAATTCAGTTTCCTACCAATACAGGCTAACTAAATACCACTACACCACTTGTAGAGAGGAAGAGGCTGAGGTTGTAGAAAACTTTTAAACATAGGACTGGTTTTCCACCAGCACGAGCCACATTGGGTCAGGAACATGTGGGTAGGGGCAAAGAGAAGGGCAGCAGCAGCCACAGCTATCACTGCTCTACTCTAAAGGAAGGCTGCTGAAAACCAAAGTCACTTGGCTTTGTATTTTCCAGAAGCAAAATACACTTGGGTAGAAACAATTGAGCTACATCACTGCTTCAAAACTTACAATTGTTCATTGAATAAGATGCTACAAAAGGAAAAAAATAAACAAAACCAAAAACCCTCAAAAAAACATTTGGGATGCAAAGACTTGTCTTCCTTTGCTTTTAACCAGCCATTTGAAAACACTGCAACATGACCAATTCCACAAAAATGTTTTCCTGACCACAGTGTCTTGCATGCAGACAAACACAAGGATTATGCCAGTTCCTGGAAGAATGAACGTCAGTAGCTTTTTTTAATATTGGAGCACGTGTCTGTTTGTATTGTTGTTTTTCTCTCTTCTTATTTCTGTAATTTTGGGGGATACATTTTTTTTTGTTGTTGTTCATAGGCTCTTTGTTTAAACAACTACAATAGGCTATTTTTTCCTCTGGTTGTTCATTTTTGTTTGGCTCTTTATATTTTTTTCTGCCTGTGCAAGTAAAATTGCCCTTAACAATCTCTCTCCTGCTGTTTCAGCTTGATCAGCTTCCACTGGGTCACCATCATGCCACTGTTTTAAACAATTTGCTTGTTTGTAGGTAGCTAATAAGTTATATGCTCTCCTTAGAAAGAAGCTTTTGAGGTCTGGGCTGTAAATTTTTTTTAGTGAGATATACTACTGTGTATTTGAGAAATTTCCCCAGGTAAGATGAAAGACGGGAATCTGACTTGCTTTCCCGGGCAAATTCCTCAGGCACTGTTTTGTATTTTGGTGGTACTGAGTCAAGGCAGCAATTGGACGTGTACTTACATGCCTTTGAAGTTGGTGAGATGCATTACTGTCTCAAAAATAGACATGCTTAAGCAAGCGCTCTCCCGAACTGGAACTTTATTAATTGTACTCTAGTGCATGCCCGCACTGGGAGGCTTTAGAAAATTAAGGCCTCTAGGTTAAAGCTGCAGAGCCTATGCACGAACAGTGAAGTACATTAATCTGTTCTATGGAGTCTCTCATTGCCATTACATCACTGTAGCGTAATCTGAGCACACCTATGGACAAGTCCTCAAGCTGTGCTTGTGACACTGAGCAGCTTTGACCATAGTGTGCCATTTATCAGTCTCTTTCTGATCCACAGTCTAATGTAGAATAGATTATAATTTAATCCCCATCCCTGCAAGTGTTCAACCCCGCCTGGATGGCGCTTAGAGCAACCTGGTCTAGTGGAAGGTGCCCCTGCCCATGGCAGCTGGGTTGAAACTAGGTGGTCTTTAAGGTCCCTTCCAACTCAGGCCATTTTATGATTCTATGATAGTGTAATTTGAGTGTTTCTTGCTGAAATTAATTCAGATAGCATAATGTTTCATGTGTACGATAAGCAAAAATTCCCTAACTTCAAGAATTACAAAACTGGGACTAAAGAAAAAGGTACATGACTAATGAGATACATGAAAGACACAGAAATGTTTGAAGATGTGACAAAAAAAAGGAAAGGAATCTATGGAAAGGTGCTCCTGAAGCACAACACTGTCAGTGAAAGAATGTAGTGGGATGGTGTAAAACCTTAAAAATTAGTATCTCCTGTCAATTTCTAGAACTAATTACTAGCTGAAATGTTGAGCTTCTTTAAATTAGCTGTGCTATGAGTGCAAACTGTAACTGTTTTATGTTAGTGAGTGTATTCTATTTGCTTATTGAAATACTTTATTGTATAATGCAATCTTGTGGAAAGGCAATGAGCAGCCAGGATCCTAGCAATACTCTGTATTGCTTGCCTGAAAACCTGATGTGTTTTGTTTCTTTTTGCTAAATTCTCCTAAAAAATAAAGCTTAATTAAATCAAAAGCATCTCTCTGATGAGCCTTTCCTTTGATCTCTCTCATTTGATACTCTCTCTCCTGACAGGCTGTGATACTCTGCTAGAAATACTTTGTGCTTTCCTCCATAGGTATAGCAACTGCTCCTCTCCAGGCATTTCCTTGGCCTAAGATTTGGGAGCTCTGGAAGAAGGCAAACACCATCCAGCCTATAAGTGTGAGTGCGGGACTCCATGTGGAACTAATTAGTGACATAATGAACACCACAACAGTTTATTGCCAGGAAGCTCCTAATGACGTGGCAGTAATCTTACAATGACTAATCAAGATTTTCTTCATTTCCCTTTAGCAATTGTACCTGATAAATTGGGGGGGGGAATAAAACTGTAAGTAGAACAGAGGCTTTGATTTAAAATACCTGACAGGTGATGCTCTTCTGCTTTCCTGGGGTTATAGTGTGCAACCCTGCTTCATAAATTCTAGAACCCTGGATACTGAAAGCAGAGTGGTTATGACTCCTTCCTCAATGATTTTGGTGGACCGGCTTAACTTAACTTAAATTTAGCATAACTTTGATGTGTGGGGTGCAGCCCTACTATCAACCTGAAGTTGACTGTTTTAATCAAAAATGAGTGTGTATTACCAGGATTAGGTAAAAAATGGAGCTACTGTTTTCAATGTTTTCCGCAAATAGTAAGAGAAACTAAAAAAAAACAAAAACCACATAGATGGATTCAGATGGTTCTCAACCGAAGTAGTCCCCATCCTGTGCCTAGCCCAGCACATGGTGTGTAGGACTGAGCATATGTGCAGCCCCATGCAGGAAGGATGCTGTCTCTCACCAACTGCTTTTCTCACAACAACAAATATTTACACTGCAGTAAGAGAAAGACAAGGAGCTACTGGAGAGGGTCCAGCAGAGGGCCACGAAGATGATTAGGGGTCTGGAGCACCTCTCTTATGAGAAGAGACTGTGCTAGATGGGCCTGTTTTAATGTAGAGAAGACTGAGAGGGGATCTCATTAAGGCACATAAATATCTCAAAGGCAGGTGCCAAGAAATGGTCACTGGCCACCACTCTATTCAGTGGTGGCCAATGGCAGGACGAGGAGCAATGGCCATGAACTAAAACATAAGAAGTTCCACCTAAGCATGAGGAAGACCTTTACATTGAGGGTGGCAGAGCAGTGGAACAGGCTGCCCAGAGAGGTTATGGAGTTCCCCTCTCTGTAGACATGAAAACCCATCTGGACGAGTTCCTGTGTAACCTGCTCTAGGTTGGCAGGGGGGCTGGACCAGATGAGCTCCAGAGGTCCCTTCCTCCCCACTCCCCAGCCCGCTCCAGGGCTCAGCCCTAAGGCGCGGTTCACAGCCCCAACCCCGGCACATCCCGTGCGGGTTCCCCGGTCCCTCGCAGCCGGGACCAGCGGCGCAGGGAGCCGGGGGGCAGCGGCGAGGCGGAGCCGGGCGCATGTGACCGGCGGCGGGGGCGGCCCCGGCGGGGCTGAGCCGCCTCGGCGGGGCAGTGCGGAGCGGCGGCGCGCCGGGGCATGCGGAGCGGCCGGGCCCCGCGCAGATGATGGCGATACGCGAGCTCAAAGTGTGTCTGCTTGGAGTGAGTAGAGGGGACCGGCGGGTCGCTTCCCCCTTTCCTTCCTTCCTTCCCCACGCCGCATGGGGGGGCTGCGGGAGGCGGGGTGCTCGCTAAGCTGGGGAACGCTCCCAGCCCCCGTCTCCCCCTTCCCGGGGGGCGCCGCGACTCCCCGTCCCGGCCGGGCCGGGGGGGGGCTCGGCCGCAGTAAATTCCTCCACGCCGAAACTTGGCAGCCGCGCACCGAGGCGGGGGGAGGCTTCGGTGGGGGCTTTTCGTTGTTTTTGTCTTGTTTCTCAACTTTTTAAAAGTGAGAAGGGCGGGGGGGAGGGGACCCTCTTTTGAGGGGCCTCCCCGCAGCGCTGCCCAGGCGGGGCGCGGAGCCGTCTCCCCGCCGGCGGCCGCGGTGACATCGCGGCGGGTCTCCCTCCAGTGCCGGAACCCCAAAGGTGCCCGGGAGGGTTTCCCTGCCCGCCATCCCCGCGGGTAGGGGAGCTGTGGGGTCTTGTGGCCTCGCCGAGCCCCCGCAGCAGTGGCGGGGAGCGACAGGGAAAAGAGCGGCAGCGCTGCCCACCCTGGGACGCTCTCTCGGGTGGTTCCTTCTCCCGGGGCTCGGTCCCATCTCACCCATGTGCTGGTCAGTGCTTTGTTTAGTTTCTTGCCGGGGTTTATTCAGACCTTCTTTAGCTCGGCTCCTTACAGGAACGTCCTTTCTGCCATTCCTTTTTTTTTTTTCCCTCCCTTCTTTTTCTGCTCTTTTGGCGAACCCGTGCGTGCGTTTCACATCTGGAACAGCAATGTGCTTAGCTCTGCAGTTTGGCTGCGCCTGCCCCCTCTCTGCCCGGCACCCAGGGAGCTTAGCAGCAAAATGCACCCACCAAGTTGGGACAAACACCTCTGGAGAGCAGAGCCACCTCTCTTGACAGTAACTAGCAGAGCATCACTACTCAGTTCTTTTTTAAAATCAAACATCTCAAATTACTGGGTGCGAGTGAGGCTGCTTTTAGGCCTCTATCTCTATAAACATTCAGAGAAGCTGCATGAATGAAGACTTTTTAGGGTGAATTCTCTTTCATGTGCCATCCAAGTGAGTTGTAAATTTGAAAAACAAACAGAAAAAGACACTCTGGTTCTCTCTGATTTGTGTTGACTCTTAGCCCAGCAGGAGTGGGTACCTTGCCCTGGAGTAAGTGCTAGGATGCGGTGCCAGGGCACTGGAGAGTTCAACCCAAAGTATTTGGCAGCAGCCATTCCTCCTTTCCTGGTTAGAATTCCTGCCTTCAACTTTTAAAATGGCACAGTGACAAAAATAAATGTGGTTTACACAAACATGAAGAGTCTGCGGTAGAATATGTGGATGTGTCTTTATTTTCTTCCCCAGCAGAAAATGTTGTAATTTTATGAAGTGTCTTGTGGAATGAGATTCCTCATGGCTATTATTTATTGCTGTTTTGTAACATTTAAATATACTGGGGGTTTTGTAGGGCAGCTGTTTACTTTTTTACGACAGGAAAAGAAACCTATAATGCAGCTCTGTGTTACTAGGAGTATGCAATTACTATGTAGATTCATTAAAATGATAGGGTGGCAGTGGTAACACTTAGGAACATGTGCCTGTAGTTATAGTAACTTAATAGTTAGTGAGATGTTCCTGAGTTTTAAAAGGGCATAGTCCTAGAAAACCATCTACTTCTGATCATAGACATCTCATTTACCATGAGAATTGACACCATTTTCCCAAAAGAGAGGAGTCCTTCAGATGATGAATCCTTTTGAGAAGTTCAGACAGATTTTCAGAGCAGGGAAGCTCCATACCTGTCTGTGTGAACAAATGCATGCATTAATCTTATGATCTACTTGAAAGCTAGATGGCAACTCAAAAATGCATTTTCAGGTCTACCAAAAGAAATCTTGACAGTTTTTATCAGTAGGTCCTGGGCCTGGTAGGTTAATCTGCACTGTATCTAGTAGATCCCCTAATGATCAGTCAAGTCTGGCATGTCCATGTCCCAAGACTTGGATTTCTTATCCTTATTAGAAATAGGAATTAAATCAGTTTGTAAACCTGTATCCCTCACCGCTTCTGAACAAAGCCCTAGGCTACACCTCTAGATCAGACAGGAGGATCACTGATGGTCTCTGGCCACAAGGTGTGCAAAGGGCCTGGGCTTGAGCTGTTTATGCCTGTTTAGAATTTCCTAAAGGGGAAAAATTGAAGCTGGCGCAACATTTGCAAAGCTTCTCCAGAGCCCTATAAGCTACTACAGTGCTCCAGGGCCAATGCATGGCCCACAGCCATTGCAGTAGAGCTGGGACTAAGTTATCAGCTCCTGAATGTTAACTCTGTATTGCCAGGGGGAACCTGGCCTGTAATTTTTAGCATAATGTAGCAAAATGGGCATTTGGGTATCTGCATATCACTTCCTCCTCCTTCAGAGTATCTTGGGGTTTTTAAAACTCTGTGGGTGTCATGGGAGTGATTTAGAGCAGCCTGGAGTAGTGCACAAGACATGGGACTTGTAGATCTTGAAGGAGACCCCAGCAAAGAAGGACTGAGAGGAAATCTGGGGCAGTGCAAGACTAGTTGTGGGTCAGTCTGGAAGGCAGGCTTTGATGGTCGTGGGGCTCTTTGAGACGAGATGGTTCCAGCTTGCTAGTGGGCTGGCAGGAGCAGGATGCTTCCCTGATTGTTTAGTGCCGCACAGCCTTAGGTGCAAGAGCTACGGAGGTGTAGTTTAATAGCTCTCTTTAGTATGTTGCCATGCAAGTGTCCTCACGCCTGCTGCTAAAACTACTTCCTCCAGTAAATTATTGCTGCTGGGCAATGAGGTATCTGCATGTGGAAAGTGTTCATCTTCGTAAGTGCAAACGCTTGAGCTCTGCTCCAAGTCCTGTCTTGTCATGCCAGACTCTTCCTGATCTCTCAGTCTGGTGGTGGTGTTTGGTGCCAGCAGTTGTCCCTGCTTCTGGGACTGAACAAGTTTTAGCTGAAGTTCAGACTATGCAGTGGAATGAAGTGCAGCTCCCACCTGACTTGCATGGTGTTTCTGCGTGGGTACCTTGTTGAGGGGATGAAGGAGAGAGGCGCATAGCAGGGCTGGTGTGTTCCTGAGCCATGTTTCAGTGCTGAAATGTGGCCTGGTGTGCAGCTGCCAGGTTTCCTAATCTGTCTGTGGCTGCTAAGTGCCCTGTGTCTCAGCTCCCAACATTTTCTTTATGTGGACTGGAGGAGTGATTTACAACTCTCTGCCAAATCTGACATAATTGTGTGTGGCAACTGCAGAAGAGATTGCCAGGTTTAGGACTAAGGCAAAGTTTCTTGTCTTTGTCACTTCCTGAGGAAACTTTGACAACTCTTCAGAGAGACTTTGGGAAGTGGCTTGCTAACTACCATCTGAAGTGACCTCCATTACTCCTTTCCTTTTGTTTTTGTTTGTTACATTTTTGTGTTGTGACTGTTCATCATGGGACCAAAGGAGTTAGGTTGGAAGAGGCTCAGAGGTCACCCCTTGCCCCTAAAGCCCCTTTCATAGCTTTCCTAACATATGTTTGACTCCTCTGTCCTTAAAAACTCATGATCTTCTCCCCAGGGTTATGTCCCAGGGCTTAATTGCTCTTACTGTAGAAAGTTTTTCCCAAACATAGTGCTTTACATCTTCCTTGCCTGAGACTTCATTCCTTCACCCTTCTGTTTGTGTTTCCATTTTTTTGCTCATAAGAAGTCACTTGCTGGCATGCATTCTGCTAGCGTGAAAATACTGTCTGAAACTGGTAAGCATACATTTGTAAAAGGAGAGACATATTTCCTCTGTGGAGGAGAAGGAGGTTTTCTCTGGAGTTTCTCTGCAACTGAATCCCATTTGCTAGGTGTGGAGAACAGTTTATTGCCTTTGAGGATGTCCTGTACCTCGGTGTGCAGCGTCTGCATGCGGAGGCTGTGGAATTGAGCTCAGAATTGTTTGATATTCAAAGTAATTGGGAACGTGATAATAGTTTTCTTATGGAGAAGATCTCTGGTTTTCTTATCTTCATGTCGTGGTAATGTAAAACTCTGGATTCTGCTGGATGGAGAACAAATTCCTGTAGCAGACCATATGCATGCATCAGACCTTTCAGTGCAAAGCTTAAGTACCCACTCTTCTTCTCTAAGTAGCTATGCTACTGATCATATATGACTGGGAATCTTTTAGTGTATGTTGGTGTCTGTGAAAGACATAAATTGTATTTTTGTTTTGACTCTAAAATATTTGTCATTAGTAATGCTTTTAAGGCCTAAATGTCCCAACACAGATAGGAGCACTGCTGTTAAAAATGAAACTGCACCCCTGGATGGGTTGTACCAGTTAAGGACCTTTCTTCCTACTAGGTATGTGCAGGGTGGCCTCCGTGTTAAGATGAGCATCCTGCTGAAGACAGTAACACTACACAGTGCAGAAGCCACAGGTGCATCAACAGCTGAAGGCTGAACAAGAGGGACCAAAGTAGAGCAGATGACAAAGACGATCGTGAAAAGAAGAAAATTGTACTGATGAAGTGAATGTATATAATCTAAAATTTTGTCCAGAAAACGTCAATTTGAGAGGAGAAAAGACTGAGAAGTGATTCCCCCCCCTTGTGTTAATGGTTCATCATCATCTACTCATTCAGTTGTATTTTATTATGTAAACAGGTAGCTCTATCATGAGAGAAATTTTTGAATCATGACTACGTGGCTGTGTGTCTTGTGGAGTCACTGGTTTGAAGTGTTCATCACTGCAGCCTTTCTATTAAAGGTGCCCTCTCATCTGGTTCTCTTTCCTAGCCACTTATGTTTATGCATTGTAGTGAAATACCAAATCCCCGGGTAAAACTGAACAATGATTTTAAGTTCATGGGGAACTGAAAGACGGAGGGACACACAGCTGCCTGCATAATCACCATTTTCTTGGGAAATGGTTTTCTTAGTATTCTTCCCTGGTGAAGAATAGTCTGAAATTTCCACTTAATGTGTGCCCATAATTCTTCCATATTTCTTTGCCCTGCTTTGCCAGTTTTAAGAACTGTGTACCATGATACTGAAGTAGACTTGGACTGGCAATTTTTTTTTTTAATATTGCATCAAAATCCAGTTATGCACCAAGTGAGAAATGCCTTTTCTCTTGTATCAATAAAAAAGTGTCTTCAGAAGCCTAAATAACCTTTTTCATATTAATTTATGAAATATTTAAATGGCTACAATCAGATTTTTTGCAATACATACATTGAATATGTAGGTAAACAATTTCTGAGAATTTAACCAAATTCAGGATTTTTATATTGACCTTGGCCCTATTGCTTTCCTGCCATAGCTACAAAACTATTTTATTTACTAATCTCTTCCAAAAGTTTTGTGTGGGATTGCTTAGAAGAGCAGGGTGGATTTTAACTGTAACATCCTTCTAGGAAAAGGTGAGTATGGAGGCCACACTCTGCTTTTGTTTTCAGCAGCACAACCAAGCTGGATTTCTGAAGCAGCAGAAGGCGGAATTTGAAGCATGTTTTACTTTCAGAAGCAAAGCCACAGAAGGGGAAGCTTGTTACTGCTAATCAGCTGGGCAGCAGAATACCCCATGGCTGATGCCTGTTGCTGCACCTGATCAGCTCCCATTCCTTGCTTGTAACTTGCCTGTTGAATGAGTCCA
Organism: Pseudopipra pipra; assembly: GCF_036250125.1. Taxonomy (NCBI): domain Eukaryota; kingdom Metazoa; phylum Chordata; class Aves; order Passeriformes; family Pipridae; genus Pseudopipra; species Pseudopipra pipra. The sequence continues at coordinate 52,470,245 of NC_087549.1, forward strand.
TGCAGTGACCATCGCTCAGAAATCATATGCAGGCTGTAGTTTTATTGTCTCTCAAATTCTGTTTATTTCTTTTGTTTATAATGTTGTCAATTGGGTTTTTTTTTTTAGGTTTCCCCAGCCCCTTGCTTCAATCCCTCTTTTTGATTTCTGGATGAAAAATTGTGAAACTTCTTGTTTTATGGTAGTTCTGTGGAAAAAGAAAACCTAAATTTTCTTTCTACCAAAATAAGGAAGTTGAATTGGTGATAAATTGCATTCTTTTTCACACGGTTGAATGCAGTTTTAGCCCTACTCAGTGAAGTAGCTCTGAGGCAGGCTGTGTGAAGCAACCAGAAACTCTGCAGTCAAGCGAAGTGTGGGGGAAAGAAAAATCTGTCATTTTCATCAGATGGTTCCTTTTAACTGGCTTAAGTCAAGCCATATTAAAGGCCATTTTTAATTTACATTTAAAGTATGTTTTCTGAGACTCTGGTTGATGGTATGACTCGTTTCTAAGGTGATAATTTGACTTATTGATGGGATGTGTTGCAATTACAGTGCAGTTGAGTTGCCTGTGGGCAACGGCCTCTGAGTCTGCAGGGCCTTTGCTTGTGCTAGTGTTCATAAATTACGGTGCTGGTAGGTTTTGCTTGTGTTGGATTGTGTCTGAGCTGGTTATGATGTGGGTGCTGCAGTCTGCAAGCGTACAGGCTGGATAGACATTGACGTATTCTTCCTAAAATTTCTCAAGCTAATTCCTTGTTGAGAGAAGCATTTACACGGAGGCTGGAGCCACAACTCTGCTCCAACTGCGCTTGAACACCCACCTTTTCTGTTCCCTCCCTGTTGATCCTTCTTTCAAATGCCATTTGCCAAGTCTTCAGCTCTGTTGGACCCTCCAGGGACTGCTGTTGATCTTGGATTTCCTGGCCACATCTCCGTTCAGATAAGATCAGTACAGGCACCGTTTTTTCATTTCCTGCACTGCGGTTTTGAGGGGAAGGCAGAGGGACATGTTGAAGTGAACACAACTCGCTTTAGCAAGTTTGCACTGTTAGAGAATCATACAGTGGTTTGGGTTGGAAGGGACCTTAGAGGTCATCCAGTTCCAACCCTACTGTCATGGGCAGGGTTACCTTCCACTAGAGCAGGTTGTTGTTGACCCCACCTTCCCCACTGTTCAGGTACTGCCTCAGAGAACTGAGTGCAGGGTAAGTTGTTTCTCCTCAGCTTCGGTGGCTTGCCAGTCCCCACCGATGGGGACGCTATGTTTGGGATTGTGGTTTGACTGCCTTGCCGTCATCTCCACCTTTATCTGAAGGTCTGGGTCTTTCTCAGCTCATGTTTTTCTCAAGCTGCTTCTGAGGCCAGCAGAATGCCCAACACATGGATAGATACCTAGAGTTACCTTCCAAAAGGGTTGAGAAAGGAGGTGGGAAACTCTGTAGAGTTCACCTACCCAAGAGCTACATACAAGTCCTACTTTCGTCCGGTGCTAATCACACTGATGGGTTAGAGCATGCCAATAAGTTGGATCATCCCACACTTTTTGGAGAGGGCAGAGCAAGCCTTCTGTGCTTTGCTCCTCGTTGGGGCTTGTCATGTCCCCCACTACCCACTGATTGTAGGCTGGGGGCAGCTCATGTGAATATAATTCTGCAGCCATGGGACATGTTCTTCCAAAATAAATGAAAGTAAAATATGTTTTTATTCTTATAGAGATGTTTTTCTTCTCACTACATACCTTATAGAGGCAGGGTAGTGGTGTAAGGCTCAAGGTGAAAGGAAATTTTTTAAATTCCATCTCAACTTCTAAGACGCCGGGAAAGGGACACATTTCAGTTTTCTTCTGAAACATCTTGTACACCCTTTCCGTGAACGCTTGCTGTTTTGAACACCACTGCCAAAAGACAAATCCAAGCTTTAGAAAGCCGCCAGCGGAGGTGGATGGGAGGCTGACTCGGAGCACAGCCTTGTGTAAGCAAATGCCAGTGGTTTGATTTACAGTCTCTGGCCTTGCAGGACTGCCCGCGAAAGCTGAGCAACAGGCAGTGGAACAAATGCTTTTTATTTTTGCCTAGTTATTTTTAAACATAAATGCTAGTTAGTGCCTGGCTTTTATGTTTCTTGGAGGAGAGGGTAGAGAAGTTATGGTTTTTCACTTTTTGTTTTGGCCAGAGTATGTTCTTATTTGGGCAACATGTGGAAGCACATGTGCATGAAATCCAGCTACTAAATACTTCGTGTCCCTGAGTTATTGTTTCCTCCTTTGTCAGCAGAGTGACAGGATGCTGCAGAGACGTCATCGGGTGTCCTGGTTGGACCCGTCAGCTTCTGCAGGGCACAACTGCAGGGGAGCATAAAAACTTGTGAATGACAAGTATCAGGCATTTACAGGAATTGACCTACAGTTAGGGTCTCTCTGAAGCAGCTTCTCCTTTCCTTTAAAGCCTGTCTACAGAGCCAAAATGAATTAGAAGAGATTCCTAAATTGGGTTTAATTCTGAAAAAAATAAATTTTTTGGCCCATTTAATTCTGCAACAAACAAAACCTAAGTGTTTATAGGACCTAATGGTTCATCAGCAAAGCTGTGCTTCTGGACAACAGGATGTGTCTGAAGTCACTTGCATGCTCATTGGTGACTTGTGAGATACAGCAGGCATTGGAGTAGCTTTAACCTTCTCTACCTAATACTTGCAGTTAGTAGCTGTTACCTTGTCTCCAGTATTGCCATTGCATGAGTTCTCCAGATGTGCCCATTTCTTAATTGTGAAGCTGATGCTGGGAATTCAGTGACAGAAGAAAAATCCTTAGGAATTTGGTCAGCATGTGGTGTGTGCCAACACCGGGAAGCTGTAGTAGGGATCACCAGACTTACCAAAGGCTGATGTGAAAAGCATCCTTGAGAGGATTTCCTTGAATGTAGTGTGGTGTCACACTAAAGCTCAGCTTGATTCTTGTGAATTTAATTAATTTTTAACTACTCAATTTAAGGGAAAGTATATTACCACTATGGTTGGTAGTTCAGGATTTAGAAGCATGTTACAACTGAAAAATTTAAACTGTTTGTCACTGTGTAGTCTTTGTTAGTTAGCCTCCCCCCCAGCCTCTCACTGACTGATACATACCAGTACCAGCCTGTAAGGGCACACTTCTACTTTGTGGCTGGATAAATCTGGCAGTTGGTTAATTCCTGGAGGGATTTAGGAAATGAGAAAGAACGGATTCCCTTTCTTGAATAGGAAGTCCATTATCTTTTTTTTTTCTTTCTTTTGTATGCTAAATATAAGTATACCTATTTTAAGAACCGTAAAATCAACACTTGCAATTAATTTTGTTAAAGCTGATAGGAACAGGAAGCAACCATCCTTTGGCCAGAAGTTGTTCATGGTGCATAATCCTTGCTGACTTCAACCTTCTCAATACTGTACAGACAAATTGACTTTTAGGATGATCATTTCTTGACTGTGCTACAACCTTTTTTTTTTTTTTTCTTACATTATCTGTTTAAGTCAGGAGTTTTTATTTTTTGGACAATATTGCTCTTTTGGAAAATTCAAGTAAAGTTGAACTTGGTTTTTGTCTCACTTTGCTTGAATGTCAATAAAGGATCATTGTCTTAACTGTTACTCCAGCAGTGGAGTGTAGGTTGTCTGAAGAGTCCTCAGAGTCAATTGTTCTGTCCCTTGATATTTTTTTTCCTGCCTTGGATATTTTCCGATGTTTTTTTCTGCAAGGTGTGCTTGAAAAGAATTATTGCATGCCAGGGCATTAGACAGACAGTCAGAACATGTTTTATATGACAGAAATGGCAGTTGCATAAAACCAGGTAACATAAATTTGATTTAAGATTATATTACTGAAACCCTAATCTGAGTAGCATCCTTAAGCATATGTTTGATTCTAAGCATTAGGGTAATCCCCCTTCAGCAGTGTATCAGGGTACGTCATTCAGCCTTTGCTGAATGGGCTAAATTGAATCCAAGGCTTAAAGCTCAGCATATGCTTTAATGCATAGCTGAATACAGTGCGGTGTGGAGAACAAGATAAATAGTTTAAGTAAATTATGTATTTGAGATAAGACAGCTTGTGAGTGATTTCTGTCATTTAACATTAAAAGCAGATAAAGTAGCTCAGTTCTACCTCTCCTTGGTTTTCAGCATTTGGTAGGCTCTTTGGAAATGGTGCCTTATTTGAGCAGGTATTAAGCTAACCCAAGTGGCCAGGTTTGCCTTCTCCCTTAGGCTGATGAGGAAAAATGCAGGAGCTCTGGTAGGATCTCATTGGCCAATAGAGATGTTTTCCTCAATCCTTATACCTGTTGTTCTGCCGTGTCTGGGATCTGTGGGAACTGTGGAGTCACTTCCACATGGTCCCAAACACTCAGGAAGTGTGTTTAGTATCCAGACAGTCTGTACTGGGAATGACTTCTCAATACCTTCTGTGTGGCTCAGTCTTTTCCTGCTTTAGAGGAAAAGATCAAATACCCTCTTCTTCTACTCCCTTGTCCTTTGAGGAGATGTCCTTAAATGTACTAAACTTCATGGTTTAGCATTCCAGTCAAAATGCTCCCAGCATGTTTTCAGTTGAGGTTTACAAAGTCCACACATCTGACCGTTTCTGGTTTCCAGTTTTTGAATGAAGATGAGAAAAATTGGCTGGGTGAATAAAAACTTCCTTCTTACAGTTGTAAGTTAGATACTGATTCCCTACTTATTTTTGGGTGGAGAGAAGTATAATAATAGCAACAAAAGCTGGTTTTGCCCATTTTAAGGGCTTTTTCTAAAATATTGAATTTCATGGCACTAGAGCTACCATCTTTTAGGATTTGCTGGGTTTCATATCCAGTGAAATCAACGGGAGGTGAATACATTTAAGATGTCAACTGCTTAAGGGATGCGGCCTTGTGCTGATAACGTCTTCCACTTATGAGCCTGTCTAGTGCAGACAGCTTTACTTTTAGTAAGTTCACAGCAGCACACAGTAAATCCACAGCTAAAAAAATTTAGCCCTAGGTCTTATTATACTGTGCTTGCTGTTATCTCTTCTGTTTACTTGCATGGGTGACAGAGGGGAAAGCACCAGGTGGGTCTTTATATGATGCTGTTTAAAATAAGTGGTGATGCTTACTGAGTTAGGGAAAACTTTAGATCCAGACAGTAGGTGAAATGAACATGTAATCACTATTGATCAAAGTTAATTAAACCTAACAGTTGGGTAAAAAATGTCTTAACACAGATTTGGGTTTATGCAAACCTCTGATTGTCCATTCCCAGTCCTACACATCAATTCAGGAAATGAAAGCCTCCAGCTTCAAGGATTTTAGACCTCCCCTTCATGCCACTTAATGTCCACATGGATGTATATTATCTATGTGTCATTTGCAGTTAATGGTAAAGAAAAATAATGGCAAATTTTAGAAAATCTCAATTTGTCCCCTTCCCCTGATATCCCCTGGAGAAGGCACATGTTTTAGTGAGTCTGGAAGGCTGATGGAGGCAGATTTCCAAAGGCTGCAAGTGGGCTAGCAAATTTATAAGAGCAGCCTGCAAAGAGGATGCCTTCAGTAGCTGGCCAGCCTTTAGGCTGCTGATAAAGGAGAGTAGCTCACACCTTAGATGGTCATTGGAGGCTACTGATTTTACAGGTTGTAGTGTAAAACAAACTGATAAGCTGAGGCAGAGTTTCTGACAATAAATCCAGATATGAAATCAGTCCCTCTCCCACCCTTGTAGAGTTTCCTGAAGTTGCTGGTGTCTGGCTGCCTTTGGCCAGTTGTTTGCATCTGGTTGGTAGATGACATACCCTGTACCAGGGCTCTGCTAATTTGGAGCCAAGAGTCAAGGCCATGAGACTGGTTCCTGTTTGTTAGCCAAAATGTCAGTTTTTATAGCTGCCCCCCTGAAACTGCCTTCTTGCTCTCTGTTGCCTGTTGCTGCAAGAGAAGGGATCTTGTCTCCAGGACTGAAGTTTTCAGCTGGTGTTTTGGTTGACACTCATCATTTATGTGGCTTTTTTCTTCCTCTTTGGTATGAAATGCAGTAATAAGTTGCAGGTGGGCTAGTTACAAATTGGGAGGAGTATGCCTGAATGTTGAATTGGAGAAGGCTTATTGAGCTTGGATGGACAAATTTGAAGGTAATTAAGCCCTTTTACAATTTTTTCCGGCAACCATTTTTATATTAGTGAAACAGTAAGCCGAACACAAGAGCCATTTTGTCAAATGCTGTACCTAGTTGATGTGCATATATTTGCTTGCATAAGAGCCACTACCTTCATTTAATAAAAGAAAATGACTGTTGGCACTTACAGGCAATCTGCAATATGAATTATAATGTTTGGATTGGAAAATGAATTCCAGACTGGCTGGAAGGATTTGAGTATCTTCTATATTGGGACAGGAAAATAAATTATTTTGGTTTTGTATTTACTAAGTGTCACTAGGAAGGCTGTATTTTGAAATTATGGCCCCTAATGATAGGATTTGACTACAAAAGTGGCAGGGTATTGGAGTACAGACAGAAACTTGTGTCAAACAGCAACTCAAGTCAAAGATTATCACCTCATCATACCATTATTTTGAAAGTTTCAGCTGCTACAAATATATGTGGGGAAGGTTCACTTAGGAAAAGAATTTGGTTTGGAAAGAACAACACAGAATTGTTTATCCTATTTTTTGCTGCCAAGCTGTACTCGAAAACAACATTTGTCAGGATGCTGTTGCCTAATGTGTTTACTGAACCATGAAAACTTCAGGTTATTTATGTATTTAGTCTGAAAATTAAATTTAGTTTCACTGATCACTGCACTGTGCAATGGGGATGAATGATATTTAACCAAATTGTTATGCTAGTGTTTGTGCATATGGCCAATAGAGATAACAGCCCCTGCAATCAATACTCATTATCTCTGACAATGTGAGGTACAGTGAGTTGTGTGTTACTTCCCTTACCTAATTTTTCAAGTTCAGGGCCAATTACCAGGATTTCTAAGTAGATATTATTCACATAATTTTTTACTGTATTTATAAATAAAAATTTATCTGTGGGAAGAGTATTACATCAAGTGGATTTTTGTGATTGCATGTATATTTTGAGATAGAGTGGGTAGGAAAAGGATAGCTGTGTGCAGATGTTAAAACATCTCTCAGATTTGTCCAGAAAATAAACTCTGACCATTGGAATTGCAAAAATTCAAGTATTGCTTTCAGTAAAATTGCAATGGAATTAAAGCAGGACTTGCAGTTTTTATTTATTTTTACTTTGGCTTTTTTTAGCTCCTCCTAGTTGAGGTTTGACTTGCTGGAGAAATCCGTGAAGTTGGCTTTTGGTTCCTCCTTCATTGGTAGGGGGAGGATCATGAGACGTGACTGTGACCCATCTGTGACACCAGCAGTAGGAATGTTCCCATGGTAAACCAGGGAACATCCTCACCTGAAAAATGAAGTGGTGAACATTGAAAAGATCATACTTAAGTGTTTGTAGTGGAGCTCAGACTGGAAACCAGCAAACTGGTAACAGGGAGGTGTTGTTGAGGTGAACTGGAGTGGTAGGATAGCATACCACAGATTGTGGGTGTGAGGTTGCTCAGAGAAGCTGTGGATGCCCCATCCCTGCAAATGTTCAGTGCTAGGTTGGATGGGGCTTTGAGCAGCCTGATCTAGTGGAAGATGTCCCTGCCCATGGTGGGAGGGTTGGAACTAGATGATCTTTAAAGTCCCTTTTAACCCAAACCATTCTGTGATTCTGTGATTCTGCAACACACTTTCTTATCACAAGGCATCCGTCAGGGTAGGTTTACCTGCTGGACTGTGTTGTTCCTTGGTCAGGAGGATCCTATGATCCAGTGATCAGTAAAAGGCAGTTAGAGGTATGATTTTTCTTTGGATTATAGTGACTCCATAAAGTCCCACAGCTATAGGTCTCCTAAAAATTAACCGAAATCATTCCCTCTGTGGCATACAACATTGTTGATACTGTGCAGGTTTAGGTGTGGGGGGGTTGTGGGTTTTGTGTTGGTTTTTTTTTTCCTTTTTTTGTTCATTAATACAATGATTTATGTGTGGTGTATGGGCATCCCTTTGCAGCTGCCTTTGGCTCCCCAAGGTGGTAACAGCAGTGGGAGGAGCCTGTGATTCCTGAGGAAGGTGCTCAGGCACTCTTCTTTCCACCTCAGTCTGTCTCACTTGTCTAGTTATTGTAACTCCCTCCTGCTATCCTTTTTCCCTCCTTACCCAGGCTTTTGTTTCCCAACTTGCTCTAGCAATTTAGGCGGTGGTCCTTCCTCCTTTCCTCCTGTCCCAGCATGGCCAAGTTGATTGGTTCCCTTCTCCCTTAGTCCCAGGAGTCACCAGGTGGTGCTATTGCCCAATTAAATGCCCTCCCTTGCATTGCAGCACAGTCCAGCCCTTGTAGAATGGTTTGATGGTGTTTGGTTTTGTGATGGAGTGTTCTCTGGTGGGCAGCTGTGTCAGGTAGTGCGAAGGGTCTTGCTTTTTGCCATCTGTTCAGTGTTGAGTCAGTTTTGTTGATGCAAAGTTGTTTCCTGTGACTTAATCAGCCAGTGCCTTGTTCGATGATGAGGTCCCCAAAAGACTGGACTGTTTCTACACAGCTTGTGTCTGCACTGTTGTACTCAAAAGCTGCTTTACTGTAGTGTAAAGCATGAGCAAGGCTCACTAAGGATATCCACAGGCTTTGTGCTGTTGGGTCTGCCCCTGCAATCCATTGGGAGGGTTTCTTGATCGTTTGTTGGCCTGTGCTGCTAGTTCAGAGCAGATTTGTGTGTGTATGTGTGTGACTGTTTCCATGAAAGGTGCTTCTCCTGTTTCTTCTTTCCTCCTCTCATCTTATTAGCCATCTAGATTGATACCACCTTATTTGCAGCTGCTTTTTATAGAGATCATGCTCTTACTTGAAACTATAGAGGCAGTTCAAAACACGGAGTTGAGCGTCTTAAGTGCATAGCTGATGCCCCCAAAAGCCACAATTTGAGATGGAGTGCAAATAAACACCAAGTTCCTGTCTTCCTTTTCATCAGGCTAAGCAATTCTTTCTCCGCAGCCGCCAAGACCACACGCTGTCAAGGGCATAAGAAATTGATTGAGATTCTGCTCTTTGATTTCAATTTAAAATCCTCCATTTCTCTTGGCAATTCAGCTGCTGCTCTGAATTTGATAACTTGTGTGCAAAGGGGAAGGAAATGTGTAAGAAAAGACACAGAATTAGCTGGAAATTTGAAGCAGTTTCTAAATAACATTAGCAAGAACTGCAGGCTGTTATCTTTGCTGTCCACACTCAGGGTAGCATGGTGGTGTGGTTAGCTTGCACTTGGTACGATAAGATGCAGTGATAAAGCATATATAGTTGAATTACAGTATAGATTTGGGTTTTGGTTTGGTTTTGATTTTTTTTTTGTTTTTATTTAACCAAGGTAGATGAACTTTAAAAATTGCTAAGTTGAATATTCCAGAGGTACGTTGGCTGCGGTGTTAATTTGTTGTTATTATTTTTTAATATATTCTGCAGTACAGATCCAAGTACAGTTGCTATTCTTGGATCACCATACAGAGAAAGGAACTGAGGTAACCAGAGTACTGACCCACAGGCTGTGTTTTCTTCATCATTGCATTTCTGTTTTGCCTTATGTTTTTAATTTATTTATTTTTATTCTATTGGAATTATTTTAAAGAATAGCTTTGAGGTTATTATAAAGAATAGTTCTGTTCTCCTTTTCTCTCAGTAGCCCCCTGTCTCATAAATAAAGATCACTTTATACTCCTGTGCCAGCTTCATAGCAGAAGAGTTGGCAAGTTGTGAAAGAGCAGCATGGTTTGTAAGTGCTGGCTGAGTCAATGTACAGAAGACACATGGGCCGTTTTGAGTTTTCTTGGGTAGTAGATAGTTTAACTGACCACTAATCCTGCCTCCCACTGCTAGTGTGATGTAAAACAAGGATTTGTTCCTTATTGCTGATGTAGTGCCGTGTCAGTCAGTCACTGGGCTGTGTACAAAGGAAGGATAGCTCCCCTTCTGACTAGGTCTTCTTTCCAGCACTGTCTCTTACCTTCTTTCAAGATAATGTTCATTCTCTGTAAGTCCCCACGTTTAGAGAAACCTTTCCACACCTGGAGTCAAATCTTCAGTTTAAATTAAAGGCATACCTACTAGCAGCCAGATTAGAGGGAGCTCTTTAGATGAAACCTCTTGAAAACTATGTGCTTGGGGAAGAAAGGAGGTGTGTTATGGCTGGTCCAGTCATCTTGAACTTCTTCACATCTGAAGGACAGGATGCTATCCAGAGGGACCTGCACAAGCTCAATAAGTGGGCCCATGGGAATCTCATGAGCTTTAATAAGACCAAGTGCAAGGTGCTGCACGTGGGCTGGGGCAATCCATGCTATCAACACAGGCTGGGGGATGAACTGATTGAGAGCAGCCCTGCCAAGAAGGTCTTGGTCATGCTGATGGATGAGAGGCTGGACATGAGCTGACAATGTGCATTTGCAACCCAATTATGAAATTATGTTCTGGGCTGCATCCAAAGCAGCGTGGCCAGCAGGGCAAGGGAGGTGATTCTGTCCCTCTACTCCTCTCGGGTGAGACCCCATCTGGAGTGCTGCATCCAGCTCTGGCATCCTCAAAACAGGAAGGACATTGACCTGTTGGAGTGAGTCCGGAGGAGGACCATCAAGTTGGTCAGAGGGATGGAGCATCTCTCCTATGATGAAAGGCTGGAAGAATTGGGATTATTGAGCCTGGAAAAGAGAAGGCTCCGGGGACACCTAATGATGGCCTTCCAGTACCTGAAGGGAGCTACAAGAAAGATGGAGAGACTTTTTACAAGAGCATATAGTGACAGGACAGGGGGAAATGGATTCAAACTGAAAGAGAGTAGGTTTAGGTTAGATATGAGGAGGAAGTTCTTTGCTGTGAGGGTGGTGAGGCACTGGAACAGGTTCCCCAGAGAAGCTGCGAATGCCCCATCCCTGCAAGTGTTCAAGGCCAGACTGGATGGAGCTCTGAGCAAGCTGGTCTGGTGAACGGTGTCCCTGCCCGTGGCAGGGAATTTTGAACTAGATGATCTTTAAGGTCCCTTCCAACCCAAACCTTTCTGTGATTCTATGATTCTTCAGGCTGCAGCTATGATTCTTCGTGCCATCAACCCAGCATGAAGAGCTTGAGATTGGAGCTCTAGTGAAGACAGCAGGATAATGCCAAATATTTTGGAAACAGTCTAAGAAATACTTTGGTTTCATATATTACATACACAAATATATCAACACCTTTAAGAAAGTGAATTTTCTGCTAACATTAGCTATAATACAGACATTAGCTGCTCTTCGGTGTCTCTCATCTCTGGCCAGGCACATCACTTTGGAAGGATAATAAAGTGCTTTTGGCCATCAGTGCTTGCTTTTGTACTTTATTGTTTGGCGAAGTCATGGTGTTGCTTGGGGGTTTTGGGTATGTCTTTGACAGAAGTAGATAGTTGGAGAGATTGTAACTAATATTGCAGTCTGGGGGTGAGGGAGGGCTGGAAATATTCTTTTTTGTCTATAAGAGAGAAAAGGGATGCAGCAATATGTTAAAGTATATTTGAAACTTTGGCATTAGGGTGGGGTTTTTGTCTCTAAAAGATTACTGGGCTAGGATCTGGTGGAGAGCAATGGACCTTTGACAGTGAAGATGAAGAAACTTGCTAAATCCAAAGAAGCCTACAGAACACCAGGACAAATAGGACTGTGTTCCTTGGCTTCAAGTATGGCAGATATTGGAGCAGCTGTGCCGGCCTGAGTTTAATTCCACAGGAGGATGTATGCAGGATGTGTCTGAAAGGAAACCACATGCTGAATAATCACACTGGTGAGAGAGCCAAAACTGGTAAGGGAGCCAAAACGGGTAAGGCAGCAGACATCTGGCTTTGGTGACTGGCTGGGAACAGGAGAAGTGGACAGGCCATAGACTCGCTTCAGCTCTGAGGCAAAGCAGGTGGGCAGACATTGTACGTGTTTTACTAATGGTTATGGACTGAAGGAAAACAAACCAAGAGAAGGGGTCAGATGATATGTCTTACATTCAGAAGTGTATTGGGTTTCTGTGGCAAGGTTTTGGTCGGGGGGTGGCTACAGGGGTGACTTCTCTGAGCAGCTGCCAGAAGCTTCACCAAGTCCTGCAGAGCCAATGGCAGCCAGCTCCGGGACAGACCCACTACTGGCCAAGCCGAGCCCATCAGCGGCGGTGGCAGTGCCTCTGGGATAACATGGTTTAGAGGTGGAAAAAGCTACTGCACAAGAGCCAGATTGGAATAAGAATGTGTGAGGGCAACAACTCTGCAGACACCAGGATCAGTGAAGAAGGAGGGGGAGGAGGTGCTCCAGGTGCTGGAGCAGAGATTCCCCTGCAGCCCGTGGTGCAGACCATTGTGAGGCAGCTGTGCCCCTGCAGGCTGTGGGGGTCTGCAGTAGAGCAGGTATTCACCTGCAGCCTGTGGAGGACCACACGCTGGAGCAGGAGCAGGTGGATACCTGGAGGAGGCTGTAACCCTGTGGAAAACCCATGCTGGAGCAGGCTCCTGGCAGGACCTGTGGACCCATCAGAAGAGGAGCCCACATTGGAACAGCTTTGCTGGCAGGACTTGTGACCATGCTGGGGACACACACTGGAGCCGTCTGTTCCTGAACGACTGCGGCCCATGGAAGGGACCCACGCTGGAGCAATTTGTGAAGAACTGCACCCCATGGGAGGGACTGATGTTGGAGCAGAGGAAGAGTGTGAGGAGTCCTCCCCCTGAGGAGGAGTGAGAGGCAGAGACAATGCTCTGGTAGGGAGCAGGTAGAGGAATTGGGAGTAAAGTTAGGCTCAGGAAGAAGGGAGGGGTGGGGGGAAGGCATTTAAAGATTTAATTTTTATTTTTCATCATCTGACTCTGATTTGGTTGCTAATAAATTAAATAATTTTCTCCAAGTCGAGTCTGTTTTACACATGATGGTATTTGGTGAGTGATCTCTCCCTGTCCTTATTTCAACCCACAAGCTTTTTGTTATACTTTTTCTCTCCTGTCCAGCTGAGGAGGGGAGTGATAGAGTGGCTCTGGTGGGCACCTGCTTTCCAGCCAGCATCAGCCCACCACAGGAGGCCAGGTAGCATTAAGCCCTGACCAGTAGATATTTTTCCATTTTAAAACACTAGGAATATACAGGTGGTATTGAAGACACCTCTAAATACCAAACTCAGCACTTGACTATCTCTTAAGGCACTTAAATAGCTCTTTGTTATTGTGCTGTCTGAGTACTTCACAACTGTCACTCTTTTACATCCCTGTAATGCTGTTACAAGGTAAAATCAAATGATTATTTTTATATAACAGCTAGTGAGCTGAGAACGACAGAGCCAAGAATTCCTGTGCCAAATGCAGTCCTTGAAGCACTAGAAGGATTGTGTTCTGATATAACAGGACTGACCTGGTTGTGGGTAGAACAAGCAGCGCGCTTCTATGTGTAGAGGGAATTAGGGTTTATCTAATTCTAATGCGCATCAGAGGAAATAGTCTGATTCTGTAGCTAATTTGTGCTCCACAACACCAGTGTTGGCCTGCAGTTAAACTAGCAATTAGAAATGACGTGTAGGTTGTTTTACTGTGGGATAATTGACACAGACCGTCCTAACTTTATGAGAGCAATAAACTAACGTAAAATATACCTATATTATATTACCATATCTTATGAGTTTAAAGAAGGGCATGCAACAAAGGGAAATGCAGACAGAGATGTTCTTGTAAGTTTCACATGTAGACAGATGACTGAAAGAACTGTGATGGTTCCTAGTGAAGTGAGATATTGCAGACTCCAGCCAGGGTCAGCCTGCCACAGGATGCCAGTGGTGGTCATCCTCCCTCTCGAAACAGAGTTGCAGTGAGATCCGTGGGTTTGTGCTGGCGTCTTGGGCAATGTGATCCCAGTATTCAGTGTGATGGTTGCTGTTCATTTGGCAAGTACCCTTCACACAGGAAAGTGCATGATAGCACAGTGACACTCCTGGAGGCCAACTTCCCTTTCAAAAATTTGCTTTGCAGCTGAGCACCCCTCAGATTGTTGCAGAAATTCCTTGAAGATCACTGGTGGTATAAGGCCACAAATTTTGTAAATTGGAATTTACAAAATTTTGTAAATTGGAATTTACAAAATTAGTGTCATCATTACATCATTAGTGTCCTGAATGAGATGTGTATTTTTTTGGCTGCAGAAGTGAGGCTTCATAGCACCTCTACCTGCATCTCTTTGGTTCAGGCTGAAGCCTAAGCAGTTCTGTGTTGGTGAAGCGGCTGAGAGCCAGTGTATGAGTCTAAGAGCTGCTCTCGTATTTTCATCTGTGCATTTATGCAGTGGTAGCTTTGCTTACTTGATACGTGTTGCAGATGGAAAAACTGAATAAAGGCGAGAAGCTATTTGCACTTCTTCCTAGACACCACTCCACAGCACATGGCTGTGTTTTCTCTGGGACAAGCCTGACACTTGGCAGATTCAGTTCAGTCCCATGGGAGTCTCTGAACCTAGGTCTCCTGAAAGGTATCTCTCCTTACAGCAGTGTTTGCAGACAAGCGAGTGATACCCACATAAAGGGAAAGCTGAAGGATGTGTTTAAGGTTAGTGAAAAGTTTATTGGATAGAGTAATTCTTGGATTAAAATACTGCACTTGGACACTGCGATCAGGAATCTGTTGTGCATAACTCTTCCTTGTATGTTCATACAGTTGATAAAAATCCAAAGGCAGTTCCAGATGCTCTTCAAGCTGCCTGCCACAGCCTTCCAGAGCAGCTGTAGCTGGGTTAACAAGACATGGAAAGTATTGCAATGCTACCTGCGTTTGATCGTGTGAGTAATGATTAAAACGTTAAAGGCAGTCATACAGGACTAAAGCAGGCTGCATATTGCAAAGCTTTAGTTTGTTTTTCAGGTTGTTGCTTTTTTACCTCCACTGGAATTTAAAAGGCAGCCATAATCCTGTACTCAGCCTTACCTCATCACATGTCTTCGAGTTAAGAACTGGCATCTCTGAAAGCATTGCAGATGCTGGTTGGGTATCTCAGTGCTACATGCCAAGCCTTGCCCAAGGAGTGACATTCCTCCTAGACACCAGGCTTGGCCAGAGTTAAGCATACATTTCTGCTAAAGCCCAGCTATAGTTTACAGTGCAGGCCTGGCAGTTTGTTTGATGATAGCTAATAAAATGCAAACCATTTAGCAGCTCTGCGATGTGATTACACTGCTGTGAATTTTCAGATTCCATCAAAGTCCTGCTGAGGCTAATGGGAGTGGACCAGGGTGATTCAACTGTAAATCAAAAACTAAAGCATGGCCAATTCTGACAGTGGAAAGAACAGCTATTTTAACGTGCAGATGCTGAACTGCCAAGTCAAAACCAGCTGCGCTTTACAGAGCTACTGGAGTGAAAGGTCTCTCTGCATTTGCATTTTTTGTAAGACTCACTGATTATTTTTCTTCCCCAAAAGTTTAAACCTTGTCTTTCTACCTCAGGTTTGGCTGACAGAGGTTTTCGGTGCCTTTTTTGGTATTATTTAAAATATCAAATGCATTGATGAGGAAAGTTTTCTCCTTTTTGGTAATTTTATACCAATTCAAGTGTTTTCATCTGCATATCTCAATTACTCCAATAATGAAAGCACTGCACTGAGCAAGGCAAGGACCTCTCCTGTCCCTCTGCTGTAGCACTGGCAGGAGTCAAATCAGTGAAACAGAGAGGAGAATTAAACTTGGGAAATCTTAAGCATAAACTGGCTCCTCTGTTATTTTTCAGTTAGTAATGAACCAGCCAAGAGGTTTGTCCAGTGGTGTGAATATGTAACAGGGAGCCAGGAATTGTTGCTTCTCTTAGAAAAGAGGAACAGCCAGCTTCCTCTCTGAGCAGATCCTATTCCAGGAGAATGGGACAGACTTTTGACTGCACCCTTGTTCTCTATGTTGGATCAATCCTTTTTTATTTTTCTTTCTTTCTTTTTTCCTTTTTCTTTTTTTTTAATTCCTTTCTCTGTATCTGAAAAATGACACAAAGTATTGCTTTCTGGCTGATCCCCTGAGTTTCATCTGTGAGCAGCTTTGTAATTCCAGCTCTATGCCTGGTGAAGAAGCTATGCCATGAGAGGCTGCCTGGGAGTTGTACTAAATCAACCCTGGCTGCATTGGTCACACTCTTTTTCTCTTGATTGGGCATCCTCAGAGGAAGGGTTGAACTGCCAAATTCTTGTGGGGCCTTTGCAGTTAGGGTAGTTAGCAGGTAGCTTTTGGGGAGCCCCAGCATAAATGGACTCGAAGGGGCAGTTGCATTCCTGCTGTGAGGTGCGGGAAAGTCCTGCTGAGTTCAGTGGAAGCCACATGAGCTATAGAATCAGTTTCTTGCTTATGGGAAAGGATAAAGACTTGTTACTTCCAAATGTTTCTCATACTGTTCTTCAAATAACATCTACTTTACCTGAGGGTTTTTTTGAGAATGTAATATTAATACCCTTCATGCTAGGGCTCATTCATCTCCTGATCTCTAAGACTAATGTATGTTAAACCTCTGCCTGTAGATTGTCTCAGTGACTCTTAGTTATTATGAGAAATGTTTTGAAGAGACACACATTTTTAATTTGTAAAAATTTATAGAAATCGAAATACTATTGATTGAATCCTGGCTTTGTCTAAGCTGGTGGGAAAACTTCCATCCTTCTGGAGGAGCTGTATGTTGGATCCGTATTTTACAGAGATCAGTTCTCCATTACCTCTTAATGCAAATTTTTGTGATGCTACAAATACTCATTTCCAGGGTATCTCAATCTTCCTTTAAAGCTGAAATGGGAAGTTAGTCATGAGATCTCTGGTGGTTACAAGCCAGATGTTCTTTTTTTTTTCTTTTCTTCCCCTTTACTTTGCAAGTGGAAGGACTGAAGGTACTTTCTTCAGTATGTTCATTCTTAGTGTGACATTTCCTCATGTGAAGTGCTGTCTAGGGTTTTTGGTTTATTTGTATTTTCTAAATCCTAGAATCATAAAAGGATTTTTGCATGGTTTATATAATTTTACACATATTTAAAAAGCCCTGTGTGTTAACATAGCACAGAAAGACTCTGCATAGTTAACACTAAAAAAGCTCTTGCAGCAGTGTGCATAATTATAGGGCTGCTGTTTAGTCATCAGTCACAACATGTGTGGATTTTTTTTGTGAATTCAACCTTTATTCCATTTCAGATGTAAAAAAAAAAAATTACACTAAGACGTCAGTTTACACAGCACAATAGGGCTTGACCCTGAATCTATTAAAAGCTATTATGATATCAAGGCTAAAGAGCCCAATCAAGCTGTAAGAGCCCAATGAGGGATGTGTTTGCAGGGTAATCTACCTCCCTTCAGTTTGGAAAAGTGTTTGGAGGACTAGGCCCTATGTGCAAAGATATCAGTGAGACATCCAGATTTAAATTAGAGCTAAATTTTTCTGCATTAGGTTTTTCTTCCAGGATAAATGCATTTGGAATGATGGGCAGAGGAATATACCAAATGCCTACTTGTAATGGGAAAATGATTTTCTTTTTTAATATATTGCTCATATCAAACTTCTGCCTGTTTTTTTTTTTTTTAATCTTCTTCTAAGATGCTGCAAATCCATCAGAAGAAATCAGAAACTTGGTTGTTGTTTGCCTCTTGTTTGCAAATGAGTTGCCAGCAGTCTGTGTTGCTGCTGGCTTGAAATATAGTCTCGTCTCCTTTACAGTAATGTAAGCTGAGAAGAGCCAAGTGGGGTGGTTCTCCATGAGCAGGAGTGTGGGTGGAAGCACTGTTTTCTGTGGCATGCTGCTCTCCATTCTGGTGCTCTTAAAATCCTCACGCCTAAATCTGCGGGTAAGGGTTTTTAAAGGAATAGAGAATGTGTTTTCTAGGCTTAAAGAATAAAAATCTGGAATTAGTCATGCTTGCCTTGGTTCCTTCTATTTATCAGAAACATCTGATACAGTTTCAGATTTTCAAATCCATTTTGCTGACCAGTGGGAGATTCTGAAGTTGTAGCTACTTATTCTGGTGAGCTTATAGTGGTTCATTTACTGTGATTACATTTCTGTTCCTTTCCTTCCTCTCCACCCCACCCATTTTGCTTATCTCACTACAATGTGGTTTATAACTGATATTTGGTAAGTGTGCTACCAGACTTACCAAGAAGAAAGGAAAAAAACAAAACACGGAGTTGGTCCCATGAGCGACTGGTAAACACCTTGATTCAGAATAATTATTTTATATTTATTTCTTCCTTGCCACTTTCTTTCATGGATTGGTATGCTCTTGATCGTGATGAGTCAGTTAATATGGTGCTGAAGCCCTGGATTTCCTCTAGATGAGGATTTTTATGTAGAATTGCAAGATCTGTTCCTTGAAGTGCAGTATAACTCCTGAAGGCATGTTCTCAGTTTCTGAAACTTGTCCAATCCATCATCTCAATACCGCTGTGACCTTTTACATCAGCCAGAATGCTATTCCTTGGTGTATGTTTGATGTTATAGCTGTACCAACATGGAGTAAAACAAAACAGAAAAACAGATTAGAGGGGATAAAAAGCTGGCAAATAGCAGAACTTTTGAGAACTGGAAAAATAACTCATGTATGCCTGAATGTTACCCAGGCATGTGCCTTGATAAGTCTGTTATAATCTTTTGAAGAAAAAGAGAGAAAACAAGGAAGATCATCTCCATCAAATGTTAGAAAAATGGATTTATGTAGAGAAAGACCATATAGTAAAGTACAAAGTAGCTGGTTGCAGGAAAGATTTATTCAGCCTTAGCAAGGAGGTTAAATTTTGATGCACTGCTGAGAAGTGAATGCCCTGTCTACTTCTTTGAAGCAACAATCCTGCTTTCCTTGTCTTCTGTGAGATTGACTTGAAAGGTAGTCCCCTATTGTTAGTAAAAGGTAAGGTCTCATTTGTATTTTTGAAGTTGTTGTATTATGTTCATACAGCATGATTTGCTTTGCTTTCAGGCAGGTGTCTTGTTTGATGGGTGTTAGTATGGAAGCGTGGACTGAAAAATGTCTGAGTAGTTTTAAATCCCACAATGGAATGATAATCACTGCCTTAAGTAGGAAGCTTTTTCTATTTTACTTCCTTCCCCTCTGTGCTCTAATTATACTCTGGTAGCAGCTCCTTTGTATCCTCCAGGCAACAAAACAGAAGGTGGCGGTGCTTGTTTCGACTGAACCCCCTTGGTGCAATAAATTGCCTGGCTCCTGGAGAGCACCAGCCACTGGCTGCAGCAGTGATCATCCTAGAGGTGGGTTCACTTGTGGTCCAAGTCCATTGGTTACACTTGAGTTACACCAGGGGTAAATTTAGCCCTCTTGGTAGTCCAAGCAACCCCAGGAGCAAAGTGTAAGAATGCCTTTAAGCTTCTGGAGGGCTGTTGGTGTGCCTGCCACGTCCTTAAGCTTAGCCGTGCTCATTGTGAGCGATGCGAGAGCAGTAGAAACTTTGAGAGTTCCTTTAACATTAGCATGAATCATTAGTGAGAGCCACGAACTGAAAGATGAAGAGGTAAGATGTTCCAGGGAAGTGAGCTAAGCTTTAATCCAAGCTTGTGGATGTCACGTCCCTGCCGGAGACCAGGCTCCTGTTATAATTGCAGTTGCCATTCTGAGTGACCTGTCAAGGGAGCTGAAGGAATCAGATGAAACTAAAGCATCATGAGGTCACAGGAGTCAATACCTGGTTTCAAACACAGTGGCAGAAACTGTCCCCACAAGAGGATAATGTAATTCCTTGCAACCAGTGGGTGATAATTCTGGTTGCTCCACACCATTTAAAATCTGGAATAATAATTAGATCCTCAGTTTCAGTGTAGAGGATTTTTAAAAATTTTTTTTAATGTGTTCTGCCATCCTGGTGTAGTAATTATATAGAGATGTCAGCTGGAATTGATAATGAAGGCAAAACTTGATAATAGTAGCAGGATGTGTTACTGCTATTGATCAAAGACTACAGGGCTGTTTTTAAACACTGCTTCTCTCTTTGATCTTTTTTTCCTATTGATTGAACAGAGTAAATAAACAACCGTCTGTGTAGCATGAGTATTTATTATGGCTTTTAAGCTGACTAAGGGCAGCTTTGAATTAAATATGAGAGTTTAAATGATGGTTTTCTAATAAGGACTTTGCTTGGTGTGACAATACAGTTGCATTTAAGCATGGTGAAAGGAAATCTAAATACGGGCATTCTTTTTCTTTCGTACTCAAAAAGAAGGTAATGCAAAATTGATTACAGGAAAGGCAAAGGTACTTTTTTAATATGTAGTTATGTGTGGGCGAAAGCTGCTTTTCTTTTATTTAATATACAGTTATGTGCGAAGCGCTCTCAAGAAACTGTATTATCTTGTCTTGGCACTTTTTGAGAAGTTTGTGTGAATTAGTCATGTCTTAAAATGTGGATGCAAATGAAACTACCAGGTGCAATCTGGTAGTTCTGCCATCACTTCAGTGAAATAATTAGAAAACTTTCCCTTGACTGTTTAATGAGTTAGATTGGACCCTGGGCTGTCATTGTTAATGTCTTGGAAAGGTCAAGATCGATTTCCTGGCATCTTTTTTGTTTCTAAGGAGGCTCTTTGCAATTCTGTGGAAGATGTAGTGATGTTGCTATTCCTCTTTCTTGATACTTACCTGTATAATTTAAGTTCTTCTACCTACCATCCAAGGCTTTGGGGAATAGCAGTGACAGACCAAAAAATGCTGCATTTTAGGGAAGTTTTTCATATTTTAAATGCCTAAAATAGTATTGCTGCGTAATTTAAAAATTTCCCCTGCCCCCTCAGGTTATTCTGAATTATATTCCGGTATTGTACTGCTGTTATTTTTCCTTACTGATTGGGTGTATGTTAAAGACTTTCTGCAAATGAAAGCAACCTTCCATGTTGCAGTAGAGAGAGCAAGTTGTGTTGCATTTGAAGTAATGCTGTTTCACTGCGGTCCTACAGCACAGCATGCACAGGAATAGCTGCACATCTCTGGGGACCCAAATCTTTGGATTCCTGCCTTTTCAAAACCACCTGAAGCCTCTGCAAAGTTTCCACCAAATGGGCTTGTTTGTCTTGCCATGAAAAGGTTATTTCTACTAGGTTAGTGCTGTCAGTGTGCTAAAAGGTTGGTGTTACTAATCTGTTTTGGAAGCATAGTTGGGCTGCCCTTGCAACAGGGCTGAATGAAATTGTTTCTCTGGCTTTGCTGAGTAATACGCTGTGTGTTGAAGAGCACAGGGTTTTCTTGTACAAGTAAGTGACTATGCTTGAAGGATTCCAGTCCTTGCAACAGGAATATAAAATCCACGCAATAAAATACAAGGCTTGGAGAGAAGGGAGTGTTGGGAAGAGGACTAGGGAGCTTCATTCACAGTGCTGAAATTTGTAAAGGATAAGCTATGTCCTTGCTTTTCTTCTGAAGTGTTTAATGTGCCCTTCTTGCTACTAGAGAAGATTTAATCTCAAAAATTAATATTTGACTATTTCTTCAAGTGAAGTATTGATATCTAGGATCTCCTGAACTCACTGTCATGGTTTTCTTGATTTTCAGGATACTGGGGTTGGGAAATCGAGCATTGTTTGTCGATTTGTCCAGGACCACTTTGATCATAATATTAGTCCTACTATTGGGTAAGTACCACACATAATGTCTTTTTTAATTCTATATGTTTTTTTAACTCACTGCCCTCTGCTGCGGCCCTTTCTTTTCCTTACTTTCGAGGCTCTGAATATTGTACATCTTTTTTTTTTCTCCATCATCTCACTCAGCTCTTTACTCTCCTTTACTGGCTTTCAACTCATGTTACCTGCTTAAGAGAGTCAGCAGCTGCTCCCGACCAGGTCAGCTCTCCTCTCTCTGTTCTGGGAATATAGAGGGGCCCTAAACTTACTGTATTGTAGCATGCTGTATTATGGAGAAGCTGAAAGAGCTCTGCCATTCTCCTGAGTCCTTTCTGGGGCCATCCAGAACCACGCTGCATTAACCTGTGTTCTTCACTGCCATGACTTTCAGATGTTCTGTTTTGTTTTTCTTTACCCATCTTACACCAAGAGATTCTTAGATGTCTTATTCAACTGGTGTCTTTATCTTTTTATCTTGTCAAGAGCTTCCCACTTTAGATTGTGCTTTGGCCATAGGACCCTAGGACTTAAATCACTTTAGTTCCCGCTGGTCAATGAAGTATCAAATTTGATCCTTGAAGCTAAAAAAAACAAAACCCCACAACCCAAGAGGCTGTGATCTGCATAATGACCAGATCATCCCATAGCTGAGTAATGGCGGGAAAACCATGGGAAACCCTTAAAGTACCTTCACTGTGTGTCCTGGTAGGCCAGGCTGGAACATGGACAGCGTCTATTCCCATGTATGGACGTACTTTTGTCTAAATTTAGGATGTGTCACATTATCCTGCCTTTCTCAAAATAGAGACAACACAATTTAAACTAAGTGTAATTAATTAATACCTCTTCTTTAAAAACTGCTAAGCTTCCTTGTATCAGATCATCAGAATCCTCTTAGTCCTGTAGTTGATTTTAATTCCAGAGGGTTTTTTTCTTTTAATATCATAGGGACAAATCTGCCAAATCCAGTGTTACCTGGAAAATTTTTAAAATTGTGGATCTCTTATGGGAAAGGAAGCTAATATGTGATTTTCACAAAGGAGTAATTTGGGGAGAAAGGGCTGATCTGCCTTGTGTGTCAGAGCTGTTTTAAATCATCTGTGAAGGCTTAGTATTGATTGCTGTGTGTTGTTCAGACGGTTAGACGATACTTTCTAAAGCTCTGCCTTTCAGTGTGTGAAGGTTTCTCAGCTGGAAGTTGCACGTTGAATTTCCAGGACAAGTTTGGACTCCTGAATGTCATGAATAGAGAAAAATGGACAGAGAGAAGGGAAGCATTTCATGAATAAAATTACTGAAGGACACTTGTTTGCAGTGAAGAAATTGATGGCAACTTGAGTGGTTTTTTTACTCCTAAATTATCAGCAGCCTTTTCCCCCAGGTAGTTGTTGTTGCTAAGTAAATGCCTTCTGCTCAAATTGGAAAATATTTTTCCTCTGTTATCATAATTATGAAGATTAAAGGGATTTTTTTTTTCCATTTGAAGATTAAAATGTGAAGGCTTGTTTCACACAGGTGATATTATTTGTCTATATGGTTAAGGTTTTTATTTTCTTCCAAATTATTCAAATGTTTTAAATATATAATCCTTGCAATCAACAGTAGATACTGTGACTCTATAAAGTTCCCATTTTTGAAGCTGTAAAATGTTGCTTAATGCTTTTTAGAAGGAGAGTGACAAGTGAAAGCATATACCCTGAAAACAACCAAAGAAATACTGCTCTTTTTTTACCTTACTTAGTATTTTCATAAGCATTGCAGCATTGTTAAATTCAAGGAATTTGCAGATGGCTGTGGAGTAGAACTCTGGTATATCATTCTCAGAAAATGTTTTGATCAGTCATATGTCATTTGGTGCCTTTGTAATGACAGTGCATTGTATCAAATGCATCTTTATGAATGAGGAAAAATGCACCACAACAGAAATTGTTCAGCAGTATCCAGATAGGATGGGGAAAATAGAAGTCTACCAGAGTTTCGCAGTCTCTCCAACCAACTTTCAGCTGAACTGCTGTAATATAGAAAAAGCCTATAAATTTGCAACCCTCTTTCGTAAAAGAAAAAACTGTGAAAACATAGATGAATCTCATTTCCTATGGAAAATAAAAGAAAACGCAAAGACTTCTGCATCCGAGTCAAAAGGGGGAAGAACGAACTTCTTTCCATTTGTTCACTGTGTTCATTCCAGCAGGTGATTTTCTGTTCCCCGGTGATCCAGTCTCATATGTTAAGTGAAAAGTGGCACTGTTGCCTTTTTCTCAGGTCCATATCTCTGAGAAGATGGAGCTAGCAAGCAGCAGAAGCTACTTGTGAGTGGCAGGAGCATTTGTGTTCCTGGACCCATGCACAGATGCCCTCTGAACCTCAGAGGCTTTTCCCTTCTTTTAAAAAATACATACATACATATATACATATATAGGTAGATAGCATATGCCTTATCTGATAAAAGGGAGACTTTCACTTCTGTGGGCATTTTCCCAGGGTTTTGGAGTTCTCCCTGTATGCAGTCTAACCCAGCAGAGCTGGCTAAGGTGTAGAGGTTGCAAATTCAGAGTGTTAGTCATGTTACAAATTCCTCCTCCTTCCTTCTTTTCAGAGCATCCTTCATGACTAAAACTGTGCCATGTGGGAATGAGCTTCATAAATTTCTGATCTGGGACACAGCTGGTCAGGAACGGGTGAGTATTAGTTTGCAGTATGCTTTCATTATCATGGTCTCTCTTGATGTGTTGGTGTACTTTTTCTACACTTTTCATCTTCAGAAGACTTTCTAAGTATAAACCTACTGAATCTTTGCAACACTCTGCAACCCAGGTGGTCAGCAGCCACCAAGTATATAGGTTACCTCTTCACAGGTGGGGAAAATGTAGAGACAGGCTGACCATACCATTTAGCAAAAAAAAACCAAACTTGCTGTGAATTGTCAGCCACTTCTCCTCATGACATTTTGAGCAGTGCCCCAGCAATCTCCAGCTCCCCTCTGGTTTTATCAGGTTTGTGTGTGGTGGCTTTCATTGGCATTGGAAAGACCTGGACTTCCAGCCCATGGGCTGGTGGGTAGCCGGAACTTACCTGATGACACTGGGGTTGTCCTGAGTTGCGACATTGAATATGGGCATGAGTTGTGTCTGCTGTTATTATTTTGGAAGTCAGCACCGTCAACCTGAACCACTTAGGGGTTTTGTGTTGATTTTTTCAAGTGTGTGAAGTGCTTTACTCAAAGCAAGCAGCTTTTCCTTTAACTTTTCAAAAAAAAGCCACAATGGAGTTTTGGGCATTAGTTCATATTGACTGTATGTAAGCCTGGTTGGTCATTTGTTTCTTTTAATAGCCTCAATGGCAGTGGTATGCAGTAATGGAGTGTAGAACTGTAGGTTTCTCTTAATATGTGTCTACATTTATCTTGAGAAGTTGGAAAGAAATGGAAAAAACTATGCATACTTTTAAAACATCTTCAGACTTCCTTGTGAAATGGCACAGTGCCTGTTCATAGAAGAATGTAGCTATTCTCACATCAGGTTGGGATAAAATGAGACGCTTATACAGGCTGGAATGTCAGTCCTGATACATCCCATTGTGTTCTTCATACCTTTTATGTGAATTGCAGGCAAAGAAGAGTTTTGCTGTTAAGTGCAGGAAATGCTTGTGCTTTTATTTACAATGTCCGCATGATGTAAGTGACTGTGATGAAATCTGTTGGCTCATAGCAATTCAGTATGTTATTTATGATGGGAAAATGGACCTTGAAAAACATATTTGAAATATAACATAATTCTTTCCCTTGGATTTTGTTTGTTGCATTTCTGCATGGTCTGGATCTGATAACTGGCTGATTATTGCAAGAGGTAGCAAAGGTTCAGTTTTCTTTCCTATGGTTTCAGCTTTTTTGCTTATTCCCTCTCTCTCTTCCCTTCCTGCTCTCCTTGCTTTTGCTTTTTCTTTTAGCTCTTTAGCACACAAAACTCAGTTCTTGAGATTTAGATAAAAGTATTACTCAGTTTTCCTGCATAGTCTTAAGACTCACAAAGCTTTTTTTGAAGAAGGTGAATAGTAATAAGGTCTTGTTTACTGAAATAAGTGATGCCTCATTTGAGACAGGAAATCTGTGACTGAGCTCTGACTCTTGGACACAAAGTCCATCCTTCCCATCTAGTCCCTTATGTTTCCTCTCAGTTTTTTCTTTTAGCTCATCGTTTTTCAAATATATGCTTTGCTTTTTTGTGTGTGTCAATCAATGGTGAGCACTGAGCTCACCATAAACGTTATATTGCTTAGAATCTATTACAGATAAGTCACGTTATGGGTTTTCATGAATTAGGCCAGGGACTATCTTTTTCTTCTGTGTTTGCACACTGTATTCCCAGTCCTTCACGAGGACTAGGAAACTGAGGTGATACGGTAAACAGAGTGCTAGCTGCAGGGGCTGACAGGTTTCCCAAGGTGAGGTCCATACTGGTCCATGTTGTTCCGTGTCCTAGAACATTCCCATTTTACAGCTAAACACGTGATGCTTCTCAATACCTGACTCACTTTAATCAGGGATTTTGGTTACTTTGTTTTTTGTTGCTCCTTCTGATCTGCTTGCTATTCAAGAACAAATGTATCCCCCTGTTAATTTCTTTCTCGTTGTGCTCTGAACAACAATGGTGACCCAAAGCTTCCAGTCTACCCCAACCTCTGGACCTATTGCTGTTTTTCACAGTGTACTAATAAATGTCTTCTGAGTGCTGATTCTGCTTCGAGAGTTGCCTTCCCTTGTTCTTTGCAATTTTTGTTGAGGCTTTCTGTTCCGCTGCTGAAGTCTGGAAGTTTTGTCAGTGCCCCATTGTCTGTACTGCTGATAGCAATGTTTAGGACTTCCTGCTTTTTCAACATTGCCTTTGTTTGGCTTCATTCTCCTAAATACAAGGCCAAGCATAGGGCCTGTGGTTATTCTGGAGTTGGGGCACACTGTGCAGCATCTACGTGCTGATGTGGAGCCTTCACAGCAGAAGAGCCCTGGGTGAGATTTAACTGAAGCCTTACTGTGGCCATGAAAGTTAAGCTCAAACCTCAACCATGGTAGAGTGGTCAGGTGGAACCAATAGTAGTGGCACTTCTGTGATCCTCGTTCATGAGTTTGTCCTTTTTAATGAGTTTTCTCTTCCTTGTTCATGAGTTTCTCTGGGAAACTGCCATCTTGGAGAGTGTAGAGAAACCACTCTTAAATATTGTATTCGCAAGCCCTTATTTGAGCAACACTCTGTGGGAACCAATGTGCCTCCTGGACACATTCCTTCAATCAGCTGGGAGAAAGTGGAAATTCATGTGGCTGCTTCTGAAAAGGAGTAGTGTCCTGGGTGCCAGGACAGGAGCCAGCTGAAAGCACTCAGCACCCCCTTGAGGCTTTAAATTAGTTTTTGGATAGCCACTTGTAATGTTGTGAGCCTTTACAAATGCTGGTCACTGTTGGGTTTAAAAGCTTGTGGGAACACCTGAGTGAGCCTTAGTACACCGGCTAGCCAATTGGAGGTTGGTCATGGAGAACAGGTAACTTCTGATTCATATCTAAGATAATAAATAGAATATTTTGGGTTTTTTGAGTCAAGAAACTCAGAATTGTAGGCAGAGTAGAGAAGGAACCAGAATTGCCATTTTTTGGGGAATAACAAATAAATGTCAATGCTGCAGAATGACAGTAATGCAGCAGAAAATGGAGATTAAAAGTGTTTCTATCATAGCCTTAGTGGGGGCGAATGCTCAGTGTGCTGCTTTAGGAGAGGACCCTGGAGATGTGGCTAACAGTGAAAAATTCACATTGTACTTGATTACAAAAAGAGAGAGCTTCTTAATCCTTTTATCTTGTTTTTTTCTTTCCCTTTTTTTTTGACTAGGAAGAAACAAACTGGCAGCACACTTAACAAAATCCTCCTGTCTTTTGTGCCTAAGTACTGGTCTCCGTGGACCCGGTTGTTTTGTGTTGGTATGCAATCCAACAAACTCTATTTTCTTCTTCAGAGTCTCTTTCCCTCCACCCCACTGTTTTCCAAATGTCACTTCCCCCCCTCATGTTTTCCCCATTAGCTTTGAATTGTTGCCACAGACTTCACGACTTAAATGCCTGACAATTATGTTATTGTTAGCAAAGATTCCCTCCCCTAAGAAGAGTCTACTCACAAGTTAGTTAATGATGTTTTTATTAGCATATATTTTGGTTCATGGTGCCCTAAGTAGCTTCTAATTACAATGCTTTGTCTGAATACCTTGGGTGGCTGCCAGCTTTCCATTTTGCCAGCTGAGGAATATGGTAGCAAATAGTTAGGGAGCCTGAGGGCCATATTTCTAGGGCAGGAAAAATTTATCTCTGTTCTTTTTAAATTTACTGTGTTGAACTCTGGGATTTTTAATTTTGTTTAATAAAAGAAGCCTCAATTACTTGAGCCCAATTTAAGCCTCAGTAGGAGATAACCTGTGTTGTGATGTTGTTGTTTTGTGGGTTGTTTTTTTTTTAATCTGCTCCACTTCCAGGAAAAGGCTGATTGATTACATGTCTACAGCTCCCTCTTTTCTGAGTGACAGTAGTTGTCCTTGTGATTCAGTGACAGTGTCACAACACCATCTATCAATGACTTGAATTATTTCTGCAGTCAAGATGCTGCCTGAATTTTGCTCTTTAGTGTTATAAAGACGACTCTGACGGTAGCCCACATTTCAGTCAGAGTGGAGGTGGTTCATTTTATGTGGTGTGAGGACCTCCCTGCATTGAGCTACTGCTTGGGTGCTGCAAATGTCAACAGGTGATTAGGTGGTATGTAAGAGCACAAGTGGCATTAGAAGTAGTAAGTGAATATGTTATTTTTATTAGTTTTAGAGTGAGTGTAAAGCATGGTAAATGTTTGAAGGGATGCATGTAAAGGTGTTTTTTTTTAAGCTTCAGCAAACTTGTAACTTGACAGCGAGTTGTGATTTTGATGTAGTGTCCTTTTCATCCTTTGTTTAATGACTGTAAACTTCAGAAGGGCTAAGCACTGGTCAGTTTTATGATGTTGCAGAAGTCTGTTTTCTGCTTATTTAAAATATCTTTAAAAGATTATCCTAAAATGTTGAAATTATTCCTTCTTCACTTGAAGAATTCTTAGATATTGGAGTAAAATGGCTCATTTATATATATATGTGTATGTATACATCTCCAAATTAACTAGCAAAAAATACCTGCAGGTCAGAGACAGACAGATCTTTCCTGATTTATTCAGCTTGCAAATCCCAAGAACTGGCATCTCGGCCTTCAATCGTGTAGGGAAAAATATTCAGGGTTTTAAAATGCTAAATGCTATCTGATAGTGGTTTTCGTGCATAACATTTTTCCCATTTGCTCTCTGCCAGCTGAGAATGTCAGGAATTTTGTATCCCTCCCTGTTCTAGAAGCTTATGTGTCAAAATAATCTGTTTAATGCTTTTGGGTTTTGCCTTTGCTTTTCTCCACACTGCGATTTTCTGTCCGTTGGCAGCCGCTGCCTTGAAGGTGGCAGGAATGGGGGGATGTAAATACCCAGACTTGGGCAAGTGAAGGCTCCTAAGCTGTGGAATGGGTTCTGTTCTTGGTGCACTGACTGCTTCAGTGAGCTCATGGAATGCAGATGCAGAGGTGGCAACCTCAGTGTCTTCCGCCATGGGCGCTTACCTGGTTGGTCCACGGAAGCAGTTAAGGCAGCTCTCCTAAACAGGCTGGTGGAAGCTTGTTTCTGGCACTGATCTACTGTTCTTTTCACCATGATAACTTCAAAGGTTCACTTTGTAGGAATGGGAGGCAACAGCATGAGGAGGAATGTACTTCAGATGGGTTTTGGGACAGGAATGAAGAGGTTTGTGGGGTTGATGTTGGCTGGCAGGAAGGACCAAGAACAAGAGAAACAGGACACCTATAATTGCCTGCAGAGGGGTAGGAATGGACTATTGAGTGAGGGGACTGAGGTACATGAATATCCTAGTCTAGAAAGCTTGAATATTGTGTAATAGGAAGGGGAAGGAATTTGTAGGGCTACCTCACTGCCTGCACGTGTTAGCGACTAGCAGAGCCAGAAGCTGTAGCTGTCCTTACCATTAATGGCACCCAGATAAAGAAAGGGTAAACATCTCTGACCTTGAGAGGAGCCAAGTGGTTTGGTCTTGGCCACTCAGATGCAACATATGTCCTCAGAGAGCGGCTCTGTAGGAATGGGGGTGAAATCTAGTCAAATGATCACAGATGTCAGGAAGCAAATCTTGTGCTGCTGTGCACCTGCAGGTGCTTGAGAAGGCACTGTGTAGGAAAGTCTCGGCTGAGTTCAAAGGTGTTTAACACTCACTGAGCACTACTGTGATTTTTCTCAGTTCGTGCGTCCTTATCCTTTCCAGCTGTGCTGGTAGGCAGAATTCTAATTGATTTGTGTAAAGAGCAGGTGATGTACAGTCTAGAATAGTAAAAGCAACCCAATAGAGGAGTTAGGTGGTGGTGGTGGTTGTTGGTTTGGGGTTTGCTTTTTTCCCTCTTGGCTGTGGAGTTGGGAAGAGGCAGCTGGGATGTAGCACCACAGGATGGTGCAAAGAGCTGCTGACATGAATTAATGTTCCTTGCTGTGCCTGTCAGATTGAGTCCTGACTGTCTTCAGCAGAATTTGTCAGCCTGTATATAAACAGCAGTTTTTATTTCTGTATTTATTTGGCCTCTGTTTTGCTTTCTAAACCAGCATTCCATAAGACAGGGCTAAGAGACTTTCACTGCCACAGCTCAGGTGTGATTTACATTGTGTTCCCCTGAATTTGGTTTTCTATTCCAAGTATGATATGACTGCTCTGTGGGTTTTTCTTCCTCCCCGTTCTTTCCTGTTAGTACAGAGGAAACATGAAAAGCATTGCCTGTGACCAAATATACCCCTCCATGATGAGATGCACAGGAAACAGAAAGCAAAATACTACAGAGCTTTTAAATAGGTGGTAGATTCCTTAATGGCTGCTTGGTTCCATCTTTCTGTCCTTTGCAAGGGCAAAGCTTCTGTTGACTTTGAATGAAGGGTTGCAGAATCCCAAAATACTCCTGAAATCAATGAGAGAAACTCTGGTTATGCTGAACCTGAGTTTGCACCATGTAAGACTGAATATGCCCTCTGTGTTGCAGGGCTGTACAACTGTAGAGATTGGGCAGCTTCTAGTTGGATCCTGAGAGAAAAAGGGGATCTCCTTTCAGTGGAAATTTCATAATGCACATGTGGCCTCAATTCTTCTTTAGTGGCAAAGGGTGATGAACCACAAGTGCAAAATGGACGTGTTGATAGAGGAGCACAACTATGTTCAACTGTGTTCAGGTGCTCTGAACACAGTCAGCATTGTGCCAGTACTTATGTGACTGTAGGTATGTGGCACACTGTGTACTGTGCTCCAAGGAAGAGGGTCTTGGAAGTCTGCATGAAGCTACACAAGTAATTGATTTTGGGGTTTGGCTCGTCTTTGGTAAAATAAATTTCTTATTTATACTTTCAGGGGCCTGGCTGTAACTGTTGAGTTGTAAAATGTACCTCTACAACTTAGATATTGCGTTGTGTGGTTTAGTGACTTCAGCCTCACCAGTTGTTATCAGCCCCTCCAAAAGCAAAGTGGGACTAATGAGTGATGAAGTGTGTCAGTATTTGAAAATAGGCAAACTTCTTTGTGGATACTGAATGAGAGACACAGGACTTCTAAATTCCCACGAGATGTGAGCTGCTAGTGATAGTTTACTCATTATACAGAATGGGAGGTATTCCCAATGCCCAGAAGGACATGGTGGAAAATGGTGGGGATGAAGTTCAGTAGTACAAGTAGAAAGTCCCTGTAGCTTTTGGCTCCCAACGAAAATGTGTGCTGTGCTGTAAGGTTGTAGGTAATTTTTTTTTTTTTTTAAATAGAGGAGGAAAGACACCTGTGAATGTATTTACTGATTAAAGAATGATCACGTGACTATGGTGCATCCATGAGAAATGTGTTACCTGTTAGGAGAAGTGCATTTAAGGCTGTTCTGTGTCGAGAATGCCACATACAAACCTGGTCACCAGCAGTCAGAAAAGATGAACTGAAGCTGGACCAGGCACAGGGAAAGGTGATTAGATGCAGATTTCTCCTTGTTACCTTTTCTTCAGACTGGAAGAGCCTGATATAGGAAACTGGCAAAGTTAAATCTGAAAGACTGCTGCTCTGTATTAATATTTCAGCTAAAGGCAAGCAGTGATCACTAAATTTTTCTAAGTCAAGGTGCAAGCAAGTTACAAGTAATTTATTAATTAGGAATTCAGAATGTTATTAATTGTCAGAATAATGTGATCCTTGTAGCAATATAATGGAAAAAAAGAACACTGATTATTTTAGTCTGGACATTGATCATCTTTTGAAATGGGTCAGGAATGTGATTATTTGTGATGGTGGGAGCCGATGGAAGTCTCTTTCTGGTTTGTGTTTTTCTGTTAGCCCAAGGTGATGTGAGCTGCTGATGGCTGTAGGTAGGGATGACATCTGTCAGGCTATGGAGGAGCTGACTCCCTGGCAAGTTGGGGTTGTGACCTGGGTGTCCGTGTGGCAGAGCTGGGAGTGGCCGCCTGAGCATTTTAGGTGGCTTTTCTCGAGAAGCAGAGTTGTTCTTATGCCAAATCTCAAACTGCTCCTGTTTCTTCTAATTTTCTTGGGAATTACTGGATACAGAAATACTGAGCTATAAAATCAAGGTAAGAGAAATTGTAATTTATAATACAGAAGGTAGTCCCATGAGATTTAATTTTGTGAGCTGTTTTTTTGTGTGTCACTTGTTTGGGCATCTGTCCCACATTTGGTCCTTGGCAGGTGAAAAATGTGCAGATTAGTATTTTGTATCCCTTTAATTAATTTTGTGTGACTCTCTTTTTCCAGTTAATTAGGCCAGAAAAAGGTTCAAGAGGACTTTCTTTTTGGGCACTGATTTAAAAGAAAAAAAAAGGAAAAAAGAAAAGAGCATCAAATAAACGTAATTATTTGCATGATATTGGGAAGTCTGTGTTCATAAAACACATTTGTTAAGAGTCTGTCATTAGATCATGAAACTCATGCAGTTAAAATTTTTCAGCTCCTCTTGATTCATTCAGTGATGCTAAGAGGCTTTTCCTTTTTTCTTGTAGAAAACAGTGATTTCTTGTGACTGGGACATTGTATTGTCACATGCACTTATTAGCCTGTATAAAAGAATGATAAAGGGCATTTTTTTTGTTTGTTTTGTTTGTTTCTAAATTATTATTTTTATTTTTACTTTCTGGCCCTAGCACTGGAAATATTCTTCAGTGAAACACCTATTACAGGAAGTGTTCTTGTCAGCTGGTCAGAAGAAAAGGGAGAGAAATTCCCAAGATGATGTACAGGTCCTCAATGTGCTCTCAGGGCCATTATTAAAGGAATTTGAAGCATGTGAATTTAACTGCATGGCTCCTGTGAAGTGTGATTACCATTATCTGAGAGCTCTTTGTAAATTCATGAATACTGTGTAATCTAGATTAAAATGTAATCTAGATTAAGACCAAATCAGCATGTGTGTGGGGTATATACGTTTTTTTGCAGGAGTTTATGGCCTGGGGGGTGAGTGCTTACAC
This sequence comes from Pseudopipra pipra, assembly GCF_036250125.1. Taxonomy (NCBI): domain Eukaryota; kingdom Metazoa; phylum Chordata; class Aves; order Passeriformes; family Pipridae; genus Pseudopipra; species Pseudopipra pipra. Next base: position 52,503,495 of record NC_087549.1, read on the forward strand.
CGAGAAAGATCACATGTACCCTCCACAGTTAAGGTCCCTGATTTTCAGGCTGCTTTAACACAACTCACATGTTGAGGAGCAGGTCTTGGAAGTTCTTGAATTTTGTAGAAGATAACTTCTAGTCATGAGTACACAGTGAACCAATTTGGAAAGATGCCCTCCTAGACTTGTTATTTGTGATTAGAGAAGGACCTGAGTGGCATATGATGGTAGGTGGGATGCCTTGGCCACAGTGGTCATGAAACAGGTAATGGGTCCAATGGCTTTTTTTAGACCTCCTCTACTATTAACATACTTGAAAAAGCCCTTCTTGTTATCTGAACTAATGCCCCAAGCTTGTGAGTGTTTAAGAAGCATTTGGACAATGCCCTCAACAGGATGCTTTAATTTTTGGCCAGCACCAAATTGATCAGAGTGTTGGTCTACATGATTGTTGTAGATCCATTCCAACTGAAATGGGCTATTCGGTTCTAACAAACTGAAAATTTCTGTCATGATTTGGAAGCATAAAAATTCTGGAAAGCATTTATTGCATTAAACATGCAAATAATAAAGCCAAACATTAAAACTCCAGAAGGCACACATCTACCCAACTCCCTCAGGATCATGGCTGATCCCATTTCTTCAAACCACGCTTCTTGACTGATTCCTCTTTCTTTTCTCATCCTCTTTCCTGCTGTTTTCTCCTATTAATGAGCTCTCCCACCTGCCTCACTCCCCAAAACACTTCAGCATTTGACCATCTGTCACTGCTGCTGTGCATCCACACTGTTATAAAAGAAAGTGTTGACCTTGAGCTGCTGTGCGTGATCTGTGATGAATAGCTTACAAACTGGCAAGTGAACCAGTATTGCAAATAACTTGCGTGATACATGGCTCGTGAAACAGCAGTAAATGTGGAGGCTGCTAGGTCTGAATGCTCCGTCTGGGTACAGTTCAGAGAAAAAGATGTGTCCAGTAAATCTGCAGAGGTTTGCAACATAACACATGGATACGTGCGTGTTTGCTGGGCAGTGAGATTTATACCCTCCCCTAATAATGTATTTGATTTAGGAGTTGACATCAGTTGTCAGCTGCAGCTTAATATGCAGCTTTTGCAGATTATTTTTCAAATAAAAAATTTATAAAATGTCTCTGCGAGTACAGCAAGACTGAATGTATTTTCCAAGAAAGATTATTTTAGTTTTTTTTAAGACAAAGTTTAGTTGAATCAGCAGAAATACTCTTTTACTTCCTTTCTCTAATTGTAATTATAAGCTGAAATTGTAAGTGAACTGCTTAGTCATGTTAAATTATGAAAATTATGCTGTTCTTTCGTTTTTATAGCAAACTTATTCACTGTTTGTTGTTTTTTATTTTTCTCAAAGGATGTTTTCCTTGAAACAAAAAACTGAAGAGTAACTGCAAGAACCCATCTTTTTTAAAATATCTATCATATTATAGGATAGGTAAACTTGACAGGTTTTCAGATTTTTCTGACAAGTTAGCTTTATCAAAGTCATTTGCAATGTTTTATAAAGCTCAAACCCAAACTGAATCCAGTCTTAGACCTACAAAGCAAAGTGATGTGGTTTGCCAGGGAAAGGGGTCCATACGCTGTCAGGTTAGACCTCCAAGTATAGGTGATCTTCATGTCAAAACTTGTCCTCAGAATCCATGCCCTGTAGTGGAAAAGATACATTGAACTAGTAAGTTCTGATCTCATTAATTTAGCAGGATGAGGAACAGCAGGAGATAAAGGAGCTCTGCTTTCTTGGTGTTTAATTTTAAGGAAAATTAGAGATGTGCGACTGCAGAGAACTCTTTTTTCTATGGGATGATAGAAAGTGGGTGGTCCTGCCACGGCAAGTCTTTGTGACCTGACAAAGTGTGTGATAATTCTGATTTATTAATTATATTTTTTGTCGGGGGGGGGTTATGTTTTAACAGTTTCATTCCTTGGCTCCGATGTACTACCGAGGTTCAGCGGCAGCCGTGATAGTTTATGATATCACCAAACAGGTAAGATCTTCTGATTGCTTTTTGCCTGTATTAATTCCTCTGCTTGGGCCTGAGTTGGAGTTAAACCTCACAACTTCAGAAGTATTTATATGTTAATTTATCTGGGGTGTCTATGCTTTGATACTTTGTGTAGGTCTGGATGGAGGTGTCCAACTGCCATAAAACATTAAATAAAAAGTCCTGCCTCTGTGTTGTTTAAACTTCATCTAGACAAAATGTTGGAGGCTGCATTTTGTCAAAGTTTCTTTGGATTTCCTCTGTCTAAGTAGACAGGATAATATCCTGCAATACCCCCTCCCAGTACCACCACCTGTGTTGAATTTCTACTACAAAAAGCAGCTATTTGCTTTATCAGCTGAGTGGAAATTAAGTTTTCATATTACTGATTTTAAAACTAATTATTTTTATCTAAATGTATCATCTCATGTTTGCATTGCAGGACTCATGTCTTAACTTTGAAATCAGTAATGAAATAATAAGTCTCTGACCTTTTGTCTCAACATTAATAATTTGGAATAAAAATTGTATTTTCAGACCCTAAAGTGCTCTGGCTCATTTCTCAGGCAGAGAAGGCTAAGAGATTCTAGCTGAATGCAGTGAAAGAGGCTTTTGGAAGAAAACCCCTGCTGATAAAGCTGAGTCAGAGGTGGTGTTAATGGATGGATGGTCATGACAGTTCACTATCATTTTATTCCTTTCTTGCCAATTGAATTATTTAGCACTAGGTTGAGAGGGCTGGGTTGGTTCTCCAGTGCATTAGTGTAATGATCTGTCGCTGCTGATGGTGGTCACTGTTGCACAGCGGTTCTATTCTCCTTTGCTACTTTGCCAAGAAAAGGCGCAAGGAAAAGTGAGTGGTGCTGGATTGATACATATTTAAATCAAAAATATCTTACAGTTGATCTTGTAATATATTATAAGAATATAATTTTGTTTTGCCAGCCTTTCTCCAAGCTTATGTGGAACAGGGAAAATAGGAAAGGAAGGCCAATATGCGTTTCACTTTCTGATACTTAACATTCAGTGTTAATCATTAAAGCAAAATGGATTTTTTTTTTTCCCAATTGACTGGTGATGCTCTACCTTCATTGATACTGATACAGCCATTGCTGATTTAGACAGAAGTCTTATGTGCATTTCTGAAGGGGAAAAAATTATTTATAATATATTTGGGAGCTCACTTTGAGTATCAGTAATACTTTCAACCATGCATTATAATTAGAATCTCTGGAAACAAAAGTGATTTAATGCTATTACTTCATTAGTGTAAAGAAATAGAAAAATTACTATTAAAAGGTAGGTAACATTAGAACGTTTGAATTTTATGCTTGGAGGGGAAAAACTCCAAGTGAATTGTCTCCTGTCTCTTCGGTTTCATAATGAATATATTTAGGTTTAGCAGGTCACAGATTTGGAAATGCAGCGGGGAGGGCATCACGGTGGAAGCTCTCCTAGATGTTACCGAAAATTTGACAGTGTTTGAGAGAATAATCCACTGGGCAGAAGTTGAAATTAGACAAATGAAGCTCATATTGAAAGTGAAGGAAATTAGCTACTATCCAAACTTAGAAGAACTGGGTTAGTTTCTTCATCGCTGAAAATGCAACGTTCAGTGCTGCTTTGGGGTGAGGAAGAGGGGGAGGCAGCAAAGAGGGAAATATCCAAGTTCAAGAATTAATTTGAAGAAGTCCTATAACCTAAATCTTGAAAAGCAGATTGCACAGATACATCAATGATTTTTCAGTTTTGTGATCTATATAATTATTTCATTAATACTGTCAAAACTGTGTTCGTCTACTTGAAAAATAAGCAAACACATTGATAGAGAGTAGGCTGTTAACTTACTTTGTTATTTCTCTGACTTAGGATTCATTTCATACTTTGAAGAAATGGGTGAAAGAACTAAAAGAACATGGTCCTGAAAACATTGTAATGGCCATTGCTGGAAACAAATGTGATCTTTCTGATATCAGGTAATAATTTTTGTTGTTGCTTTCACTGCAGTAACTATATTGTTTCTTTACTTCAGGTAACAATTTTTTTCATTGTTATAGTAGTATATAATTTTGGCCAGCTGTATTGGTTCTTTCTAAGACCAATGATTCTAGCGATGCAAAACCTCAAGAACAACAGCACAGTTTGAATTATGTACTTTTTTTAACCTCTCTTTTACTGCCCTTCCTCTGTGTTTGTATAATCTCTACAACCTTTAGCTTTTGAACCACTGGAAATGAAAAAGTATTCTGTTTTATTTTTTACCCCTTCCATTCAGTTCAAATGTGCAGAATGTGATAAGGGATGAGCAAAACCAACAGTGTAAAGCTAGAAGGATGGGCCTAAGGTAAAAAAGTGTCATTCAGAGAGCTTTAAGAATTGTGCTTTGCAACAACTGAAACTGTCCCATAACACTGGATGTAGAAAGTGTTTTCTTGTTTTTTTTAGTAGCATAACATCAAGTAAAGCTTTTCATCTGCATGAAGCAAAGAACCTTCTGGGAAAAAGGGGGAGGGTTGAATCCACACTTGTGCAGAAGGGTTGAGATGATGCTATTTGGAATGCTAGTGAAGCTGGAATCACTCTTCTGTTTGTTAGCTTGATTTGGATTTACATTTATCCTTTCAGGAAATGGAAGCACATTCTGCTGTACAGTAGTGATTCTTTGTGTCAGTCCATGACTGTTATTTCTTGCTTCAGCTAAGAGTACATACTCAAAGACTGTATTTGATGCTGTCCTCTTAGAACCATATAGGCTCTCATGGTTGTGCAAATATATTCCCCTGTTGTTGTATAATCACACTTTGGCCCAGGTTCACCAGAGCCCTGGAGCACATGTGTAAGTTGAAGTAAGTGATGCAGTGCTTTGTTGAATCAAGGCCCATATAAGGATAGGACCTGTGTGGGTTTTGGTTTGTTTTTTTTTTTTTCTTTGTTCTTCCCCCTGCTACTGTCAGCCATGAACCAACACAAAACTGCAAGTCACTGCTTTCTGTAAATAGTGAACAAGCTCTGATTCTAGGAGACTCCTAGTTTCTATTGGGCTAAGAAGTGGGGACACAGGTGGCATATTGTCATCTCCCGCGTGATTTTGTGATATGCTTGTCAACATGGTGAAACTGAGTCCTAAAAGACAAACCCAAAGGTTTCCAAGAGGAAAGGACAATTACAACAATAAAACCAAAAACTGGTTAGCACAAATCAGAGTTTTTGGTTGCCCTGAAAGTCACTTTAAATTTATCGCTTAAGTGTTCCCTGCGATACAATAGACAGATTAACTCAAGGGTAGTAAGTTTGGAGATTGTGACACATGATACCAATTGCAAATGAACCCATAACCAGCCCTCTCCCTGCTTTTGGAAGCATTTGCCATGGCAGCTAGCTTTTAAATGCAGTTCCACCAGAGGCGGATTGACTTGAGGACATGAAGAAAAACCTGCACCCCAGAAACATTGTGGGAGTACTGGCATTCCTCACAGAGCAACTGCGATCTTCTCACAACATTGTTATCAACCACTACCTGTAGTGTACTCACTGCTGATCATCCAATTCTTGCTCCTGTTCTGTTCAGCCAGTACAGCTCTTCTTTGTGCAAATTGTTTTGCTGTGTGAATGGTCCTCAGCGTACTCCATGAGGTAATGTCTCTTAATTTTTTGGAGTTTTTTAGGGAGAGGGCTTTTTCTCCCTGTAGTTATGAATATTTTGGGAACATTTTTCTGTGCAGTTTTTCTTTCTGCATCCCCCATCTTTTTTCTTTCTAAAGTCATCCAGTGATGCCCAACTAAAGAGATTTTGGTGGAAAAATAGAGAGCAGACTATCTCATACATGATATATTTTCACAGTTCTTGTAGAAATCTGATTGTTTATGCAATGCATGCAGCAGTATGCATTCTCTGTCTGCTTTATGTCTTGAGATTTACTTCACTAAAAATGATTTTAGGTGAAATGTGTCAGCAGTTTATCAGATTGTTTCCAATGATTGATTCCAATGCATGCCTTCAGGCACAGAGAATTTAAAAATAAGATGATGTGAGCGCACAGGAGGAAGCTGCTGTTTGTATGCATTTTTGGCATCTCTCTTTGGTTTTGTAGAGCTTTTGGCAGATGTTTTGCTGGATATCAGAGAGAGACAGCTGCTTTTAAGACCAACACGAATAGATGCAAAAGAGGACAAGCTGACCCAGTTCAAGTTGATTTGATTCTGCCATCTCTATCAGTGTAGGAGATAATGTCCGGAGGAATGAATGTAAGCAATAAGAACTGATTATCTTCCTTTGGGAAAAGACTGACACTATTTCTCATAATCATTGACCATGTTACCCTTCTCGATTAGCATCTAGAATCTGGTTTTAAGCTTCCAAGATGTATTTGGGACACTTATGGGTCGTGCTGCTTTTCCTCAGTGTTGTTAATAGACTATCATCAGTTTTTGGTGCTCTGTTGAAGTAAATTTATTCTCCACTTTGAAGGAATTTCTACAGATAGGCAAGCAATTTTATTAAGTATAAATCCTTATCTTTGTTGTAGTATTGTCAACTCTATTACTGCTGAGTGTTCAGCATACTTTTAAGTAAAAGTCATACTTTCTTCTGATATGTGTCCTGTTGTTCTGACAGGTTACTAAAAAATTATTTCAAAGACAGGAGCTATAACTTCAATGCTAAAATGTTGTAAGTGTCCAAAATACTTCTTTGAGCATCGTAGAAGTCAATAGTCATAACAGCAACTAAGTGTTCACTTCCCTTAAAATGTGGTGCATCTTAACAAACTATGATCACTGGAAATCCCTGATTAAGAGAATTCAGCAGAATTTCATGCTCAGATCTTCACTCCATGCATCCAGAATACTTCTTTATTCACTAATTATTCAGAAAATCTCAAGGGAGATTAAGTCAATAGAATAATTTGGAAAGGATAAAATGAAATAATTGACATCTTTCAGAACAGAATGAAACAGAGCTAGCAGATCTTTAAGGAGGTCTTCCATAGAATGCAAGAGCTGGCAATCCTCAGGAGCAAGAAATCAGGCAAGGAAGGCAAGAGACCAGCATGGCTGAGTAGGGTACTGCTGGTCAAACGAAAGGGAAAGAAGCAAGTGCACAGAGAGAGGAAACAAGGACAAGTATTCTGGGAAGAGTATAGAGATGAAATACGGTTGTGTAGGGATGGGGTGAGGAGGGCCAAGGTGAAGTTGGTACTGAACCTGGCAAAGAATAACAGGAAGAGCTTCTACTGATATGCTAACCAGAAAAGGAAGGTTAAAGAAGGCGTACTTCCTCTGATAAACAGCATTGGAAAACTGGTAACAATGGACGAGGAAAAGGCTGAGGTACTCAAACAACTTTTTTGCCTCAGTCTTCAATGGCAGCCTCTCTTCCCAACCTCTTGAGTTGATGAACAGCAGGATGGGGAGTGGGGAATCAAAGTCCCTCCCTGTCATAGTTTGAAATTGGCCCCCCTTGAGAGTTCAGGGGCTCAGAGGTGTTTGGGTGCCAGGGCAGTGTTCCCTGCAGAGCCAATCACCATCCATGTTGTTCGCTTTTGCTCGAAAATCATATATCACAGCACTGGAAGTGGTTGGCAGTTCTGGTCTTGGTTGTTTTGCTGTTGGTGTCTGCTGCGTGTAGGTGGAGAAGGCCAGGGAGTGGCTGGGCTCCCTCTCTCCCCCTCCGGGGGGAAGAGGGGAGCCCTGCGGCCCCCCTAACTCTGCCTAGGCCAGAGTTAGAGACAGCATTGGAATAACTGCATGTTTGTGAGGGATGCGACTCACAAACAACTGGTAAGTGGGAGAGAGAGAGAGAGAGAGAGACAGGCCCTTTGGCCAGGCCCTCTTCTTCTTTCCTCTCCACCTTTGCAGCCAAGCTGCAGAGCAGGGCTGGTTTTTTCCCTCTCGCTGTTTAGTGAGAGTGGATGTGAGGCTCAAGTTGACGGGCCGGAGGAGGCTCGATTGCTAGGGAGAAAATCCCAGGCAAGAATTGGAGACGGACCCCTGATAGAGAGGGGCCCGGAGGATGTCTCTGCCGTGAACTAAAACGCAGGACAGTCGGAAACCCGAAGGAGGAATCAACAGACGCTTGATAAGCTGAACTACACTGCAGCAGCCTACGAACCAAGGTATGAAGCAGAGAGAGAGAAATCACACAGCAGCAGAAGAGCAAGGACTCAAAGCTATCTTCTTGGACTTCATGAGGAGGAGAGACTGCAACAAACAACTGGAACTTGGTGAGGCGGGAGCGTTCAGGCCCAGAACACTCCCACAAGAGGGACTGGTTACTTTCCAGCCTTGAAAAGCTTCTTTCTGGACTAAAGTTAAAGGAAGGGGCTAAAAGGACTGACAGAAATGTAAATATATATATGTAGTTGCTTTTGGTTTGTACAGTACAGTATATTTATTTGTGTAAATAAATGTATATACTTCCCCCTTCCCATACAGAAGCCTCTGGTCTGAAAGTTTCTCTCTGGTGTTAGGATAAATTGTGAGAAGGGGTGGGAGGGAAGCCTGAAAATTGGATTTTGGATTTCTAATGTGGCTCAAACTGCTACACTCCCACTGTAAGGAAAGATCAGGTTCATGTCCACCTGAGGAACCTGAACTTACATAAGTCTATGGGACCCAATGAGATGCATCCCAGAGTCCTGAAGGAATTGGCTATGTATTTGCCAAGCCATACTCCATGATATTTGAAAAGTCATGAAGTCCTAGGTGACTGGAAAAGGGGAAGCATTGTACCCATTTTAAAAAAGGCTAGAAAGGAGGACCCTGGGAACCACTGACCTGTCAGCCTCAGCTCTGTGCCTGGGAAGATCATGGAACATATTCTCCTAGAAGCTGTGTTAAAGTACATGGAGGACAAGAAGGTGACTCAGGACAGCCAGCACAGCTTCACCAAGAGAAAGTTCTGCCTGACCAACCTAGTGGCCCTCCATGATGGAGTGATGACATCAGTGGACATGGGAGGGGCTACAGATGTCATTTATCTGGACTTCTGTAAAGCTTTGACACGGTCCCCCATAACATCCTTCTCTCTAAACTGGAGAGATGGATTCGACTTGTGGACTGTTCGATGGATAGGGAATTGGTTAAACAGTCACGTCCACAGGGTAGTGGTCAACGGCTCAGAGTCCCAATGGACACCAGTGACAAGTGGTGTCCCTCAGGGATCTGCATTGGGACCAGTGTTATTTAATATCTTCATTAATGACATAGATGAAGGAATCAAGTGCACCCTCAGCAGTTTGCTGATAACACCACGCTGAATGGTGGTATTGGCACACCTGAAGGATGGGATGCCATCCAGAGGGACCTGGACAAGCTCAAGAGGTGGGCGCATGGGAAGCTCATGAGGTTTAACAAGACCAAGTATAAGGTGCTGCACCTTCTACCAGGTCAGGGCAGCCCCCAGTATCAATACAGGCTGGGGATGAACAGATCAAGAGCAGCCTTGCCAAGAAGGCCTTGGGGATGCTGATGGATGAGAGGCTGGACATGAGCTGGCAGTGTGCACTTGCAGACCAGAAAGCCAATTGTGTCCTGGGCTGCATCACAAGCAACGGGGCCAGTAGGTCGAGGGAGATGATTCTGCCCCTCTACTCTGCTCTTGTGATACCCCACCTGGAGTGCTGCATCCAGCTCTGGGGTCCCCAGCACAGGAAGGACATTCACCTGTTGGAGTGAGTCCGGAAGAGGGCCACCAACAATGAGTAAAGAGATGGAGTATCTGTCCTACGAGGCAAGGCTGAGAGAACTGGGAGAAGAGGAGACTTCAGCGTGTCCTGATTGTGGTCTTCCAGTACCTGAAGGGAGCCTACAAAGAAGGTGGAGAGACACTGTTTATAGGGGCATGTAGTGACAGAACAAGGGGAGATGGTTTCAAACTGAAGGTAGGTTTGGATTAGATGTTAGGAAGGAATTCTTATTATGAGGGTGATGAGATACTGGAACAGGTTGCCCAGAGAAGCAGTGGATGCTCCACTTCTGGAAGTGTTCAAGACCAGGTTGGATGAGGCCTTGTGCAACCTGGTCTAGTGAAAGGTCTCCCTGCCCATGGCAGGGAATTTCAAACTTTAAGGTCCCTTCCAACCCAAATCATTCTGTGATGATTCTAGAAGTTATTCCTCTAACTTTTACTGTAGCCTTGGAATAACACTTGCTCAGCACTCCAGTGATGGTTGTTGCCTTCTTCCCTCTTCACCCGATCTTGCGTGTAGTCATCACTTTTCTTAGAGTTCCAGCATTTGTACTTTTCCTTTTTGACATGGTAACATCTTAACAGTGCTAACATCCAGATTATGATAAGTCCACTTGATGTCTGCAGCCTTTTTGATGCTGGCAGCACTGGATGGCACGACGCTTATTGCCCATGTGCTGTGGACATGAATAGCTTTCTTTAAAGATGTTATCAGAGAAAGCTACAAAGTTTTGTGATGCTTCCTTGGAATATTGTTACTTGCTGCTGCATTACTGTTTCCTTGACTCCTGAAGTTTGCTTTCTTATCCAAATTACACAAGTTGACAGTCTTCCTTACATAACCCTATGCTTTCAAATTTCTCCCTTTACTGTTGTTTGAATATTATGTTATGTAGTTAAGTTCCTTTTTTCTTATCTCCAGGGCCATCTGCAAATAGTAGTATCTTTCATAATAAAGGCCAAGGTGCCATTTCAGAATTAGTAAGGGGAATGCTGCCTTCCCTGTGTCTTCTGCCATATAAAGACAATACAAAGAAGCAAGTAATAGAAACAAGCTCTGAATCCAGATGTTGGAATTGTAGGCTACTTTTTTGAAAAAGATTTGTCATAAATCCAGCAATTATTCTGGCTCTCTCCCTGTTTCCCATGAGCGTATCTGATTTATTTAAAACATACAGCTCCATAAGCTAATAATGAAATTGTGTTGCTGTGATCCCACGTAGGTACCTTCTATTAAAGTCCAAGGCACTCAGACTGGGAGGAAATTGTTGAGGAGTCTGGGTTGGTATATCAGAGCTGTGGGGTGAAGGAGTTGGTGTAAATTCTGCATGTGCGACAGACATCTATAAAGCCACACAAAACAACACTTGATGTGTTGAACAATTATGCTGGCAGCCTGGTGTTTCAACATGTGCTCTCCTAATTGGGTATACCTTGGGTGCCTGTTAGCTTGTTCAGTCTCTCAGATTCTCAGCTGTTGCTCAGAAATTAGGAATGGAGGTGGTTACAGACAGCAGCAGACACAGGCAGATCCATCTTTGCCACTTGGCTCAGGCAGATACAAGGTCAGCATGGGGCTCGCTTGTCTGAAGTGGAAGTTTATTGTATGTTGTAAACTACATTTACCAGCTTTTGACATGTGAAGTATTGGCTACAAAATGAGGGTGTTCTACCAGTGATTTTAAGGTGATGTCACTTTGGTGACAAGGCACAGAATAGTGGTCTTTCCCCAGTGAACTGGCACTCACAGATCGCTGTTGCTGATGTGCTTTCATATTTATTTGAGAATCTCTCGTTTCCTTGCTGTAAAGACCAAGACATGCGATGCTCTTATCGCTTTCATCCACAACATTCGTACCCTATCTTGTTTGAACAGTTGGAGAGTGCTGGTTGCTGCCTGGATCAGCAGAGTTGTGTGTCTTTTCTCAAACATTTTAATGCTTTTCTTATCGAAGTCAAGCTTAAAATACAAACAAATGGGTTGTCATTTAAATTATCTTCTTTCTTTCAAGGCATGAAGTCAACAGCAAGTCTCAGAAATCTGCAGATTGATCACTGTTGAAATGTTAATATTTTGAATGTGATGATCTAAATGCCATATGAAGAAAGATAGTATTACTTTTGCCAAGAAGAAAAGCATATTAATGCTTTTCTGATCAGGCTGTGTTTGAGATTGGGTGTCCCCCCCCAATTTTTTTTATTTAATTTGACTTCTTTTATTCGTAAATGTCTTAATTTTTTTTTTTTTTGTAGGGAGGTTCCTATGAAGGATGCCAAAGAATATGCAGAATCTATAGGTGCAATTGTTGTTGAAACCAGTGCAAAGAATGCTGTTAATATTGAAGAACTTTTTCAAGGAATAAGTAAGTAAATGTTCCCTTTATTTAATTAATTCATTTTGGTTATTCAGGGGTCTTCTGAAAACAGCAGTTTGTTTTGGGTCTGTAAACTACTTTCCCAAGGACATCAATAAATCCCACTGAGCTGGTAGTATGGCTGCTGTTTATGCACAGGTAAACTAAGAAAAACTTTGAATACGCCAGAGCAAAACATAATAGATACAGGATAAACCTGTTCATTCTAAATCTGTATATAAACCCTGACCTGGGTCACATCTTCTGTTTCAGATGAAGCCTGCTGTAAAGGCAATTCTGTTGATCTTACAATCATGTTGATAAAAACTTAAATGTTGATAAATGCTCCTGGAGGACATTGATAAGTAAAAAGTAGTTATTGCAGTGGAATCCGTTTAAAAACCAGCCCCAACGTAAATTTCTTTCCAGGTCTTTTAAACATGATGAAACTAACACTTGTCATGAGGAGAAGAAAAAATGTCTCATTTAGTCTGCCTTTTAGGGGTTCCGGTGTTGGTCTCTGTCTGCAAGTGGGAAGGACTTTTCAGGCTGGAAGGGACCTCACAAGACCTTTAGTCCAACTTCCTGTTCCAAGCAGACTTGATAGTGAATTCAGACCAGGGTGCTTGGGCCATTGTTTGGCTGGACCCCAGAGCAGAGGTTCTACAACCTCTTTGGGCAGCTGAGTCCAGTATTTAAATAGCCCTCACAGTGACATCCCCACTCTGTTGTATCAAGCCAGAACCTATCCTGATTCAATTCACAGCCACCATAGCTCCTTGTCCTGGATGCACCTCACTAAAGAGCCTGATTCAGTCTTCTTAGCAGCCTTTCCCACAGGTACTGACAAACAGCTTTGTGGTCCACCAAAGCCATTTTATCTCCAGGCTGAACTGGCCCTGTTTTGTCAGCCTTTCCTCACAGGGCAAGTGCTCCAGCCCTGACTGTCTTGCGGCCCTCCTCTGAATTTGTGCCAGGTTGTCAACGTTTTTTTTTCTGGGGGGCCCAAAACAAGTGTGACCCAGCTGATGTTAGACTATATCTAGAAGGAGATAGCCACTTTGTCTGATGTGCTGTCTTGGCTCTTGTGGGTATGGCTGAGGATCCTGCTGGCTGTCTTTGCTGACAGGGCATGCTGCTGCCTCATACTCAGACTGCCGCCCTCAGGTTCTTTTTGGCAGATTTACTTTCCAGACAGCCAGTCCCCAGCCTGTCTCATAGACAGGGGCTCTTCCTTCCTGCAAGCAGGGCTTGGCATTTGTCCTTTCTGAAGTACATAAGGTTCCTGTTGACCCATCTCTGCCTCCAGCCTAAGACCCTCTGAACAGCAGCCCTGCCCTCAAGGATATTGAATACACCCCTGAGTTGGGTATCATCTGAGTGTTGAAGTGAGTGTGTGTTTTTTCATCCATCAGGCCACTGATAAAAGGTATTAAGCAAAGTACTCTACTTGTAACTGGCCTGGGGGTAGATGAGTACTGTTAACCACTGACCTTTTAGGTATGATGATCCAGCCAATTTCTCACACAGCTAACAGTCGTCCTGTCTAGACAATAACATCCCAACTTGGATGTACCAGGATGCTGTAGGGAAAAGTATTGAAAGCTTTGCTAAAATCAAGGTAGACAACATCCAGTGCTCTCCTTCGATCACAGATCCAGTCATACTGTCATTTAGGGCAACGAGGTTGGTTGCACCTGGTTAACCCTTACTAAGCCCATGCTGACTTGGTCCTGGTCATCTTCACCTTGTGCTCAGAAGCAGCTTCTCAGGGTTTTGCTCTGTGGTTTTCCCGGGAAGTAGAGTGAGGTTAAGCAGCCTGTAGATCCATGGCTTATTATTGTGCTTTTTGAAGACAGACATTACATTTACCTTTCTCCACAACCCTTCAAAAACAATAGGGATGATAAAGAGCAGCCTTACAGTGACACTGGCTTGCTCCTTGTGCATGCTCAGATTATATGGGTTGAGATTTCTTCAGAGCTCCATGACCTGACTCTTTTCCATTACTGGTGGCTCCTATTCTCTGTGAATCCTCTTCTGGGGTGCAAAGACCTAGGAGATAGTGTGTCCAGAAACTCAGCCTTGTTTCCCTGCAATTACTTTATTTTATTTCACATATTCATAATCAGCTGATATTATCTACCACACTTTGCCTGAGATATGGCCTGTTCAAGTGCTTGCTTCACGTACATGGGATGTATTTGAAATGGTTAATGAGAACCAGTATTCCTAGAATACCTTACCTTTTTTTTCCTCCTTTTAAAAAAGAGGTGTGTGTAACATGGCTGTCTGGAGGAACTGGTTCTTCCTTGTGATAGTTTACTTGTTTGTCTGCGTCCGGTGGTTGTGAATGTTCTCGCAGAGGAACTCATTCTTGCCACGTAATTAGATAATTAGTTTCCATCTTTGATACACATTGCTGGCTGTGTGCACTGTCCCTAATAATGGATATAATAGATGAGGAAAATCAGCTAAATTAAGTTTAGTATGAACTAGATACCCAGGCAAGTGCACTTAATTCCACAGGCAATTATTTCTATATATAGAAATATTTGGTCTCAGTGGATGTACTTGTGACCTTATCGAGCACTCAGAGGAGAGAAAGGAGAAAATTGGTAGTGTATGTTTGCGGAAATACAGTGGAAACCAAGTGAAAAATGCTTGAGTAGCAGGAGAATTAATTAGTATGGTTATGACTGGGCAGCAGATATTTATAAGTAACTTTCTGATGTTTTACACCACTTCAGTCTTGGTGCAATTTCCAAAAAAGTCTGTCTCTGCCAAAGTTGCATAGCAGCATTTCTGCTTTTTCAGTGTATGAAATCCTTCATAGGTCATGTCTCCTGCTCTGTTGACTAATTTTGTTTGTGTGGTGCCCTGGAAGTCACGTTGCAGCTTTAGTTTTTTGCTTTCATGCTGCCTGAGAGCTCCTGCCCTTCTCTTTGTGCTGCTGTAGAAGGGCATGGTGCAGCTTCCCAGCCTCTGAACAATGAGGCAGCAGGCAGCAGCTTCTGTTTACCTTGGACTTTGTAGTTGGACTGTATGTGTTGTCTATTTTACAGCCTAGATTTGGAAGACTATTCCAACATGTGTGGAGAATTTCTTCATTAAATCCTCCTTGAAATTGATAGCACAAACAGAAAGTGTAGACTTCATTTTAATTTAGCTAAACAATTTACCTCCTGCTTACTTATGCTTTTCATTTCCCAGGGCTTTTTTAACATAAACATTTTTCCTTCCTAAGGTGTCTAACAACTGTCTTTTTTCCAGGGACACTGTTATGAAAAGAGTGAAATGGTATAATTGGAAAAACTTACTTATCATAATGATATAACGAAGGTGTAAAGAAGAAAAAGGGAACTGGGATGTTTTGCTGACAACTAGAAATATCTTGGATAAATGATAGAGATTATAGACAGATCACTTAATTTCTAAGATTATTATGTTACATTATGCTTAAAAGATTTTTTAAAATAAGTTTTCTGTCAGAATTTGAGGATTTGGCTGCTAAGAGGGATGTCTTCATAACACAGTCTCAATACAAATTCATTGTCCTTAATTCTTATCAAGAAAATACAAAATGTGAATGACTAGAATCAGTAAAAGTTTCTGAATTTTTGAGGTTGGGTCAAATTTGGCAGGAGAGGTATTCTGCAGTCTGTGTACTTATGCTCAATCTGCCTCCTCAGCCTTATTTGCCTAAGTCAGCACAGTTAGTGTTCTCTGCACTGGAGGGTTTGCACTGAGCTGAGTGATGGGCTGCAGCTCCTGGTTTCTGTTTTACCCATGTGATTTCAAATGGCAAGCCACTACACTTACCCTGGTTGCATTCAGCAGTGCCTGACTGAAACCTTGCTGTGATTGTGAAATATCATGTGGCTGATTTATGTCTCTGTAAAGAAGAATATTTTTAATACAGTTGTATATTCCCCACTTGAGCTAAATTTTTCCCAGTGTCTTTCTTTAGAGGTTTTTGACATAAAAAAGGCTTAACAGGTTTTTTTTTTCATGTATTCCAATAGTTCTTTTTTAATAGCTGAGTTTCTATAGGATCAAATGTTATTTTTATTCCCAGCCTTAGAAGAATCATAGGCACAGTGGCTCCCTGTAATTAGTTTATACTTTAGCAGCAGCAAAAATGCCAGTAATGTATTATACAATCACAGTATAATAAAGTTGTGCCTGTGCAGGGGGCCATACCTTGTTCTATATTGCCCCTTCTTGGCTGTAGGGCTGACCTTTGTCCACTGACCTTTGCTTGTGCCTGGCTGGTTTTCAAAGACTAAACAAGCTGCCCCATGTGTACTATCATTTAGTGGCAATCACACCCTTGCAATTTTCAGACACCTGTTCATTTAGCAGCTCAAATAAGCCTTAGTTACCTTATTCAAATCTAGTCCACGCCCAGCTGTTTCTCCTCAGCCTGTGTGTGTTGCCTGTTACCTCAGTGTGAAGGTGCCCCAGATACGAAAGAGCAGATTACATAAAAGCCATCCTCCGTAAATGGCAAAGCTGAGGCTGTACCTCCCAGGCTGATACTAGTCTGCATCAGTAGGTCCAAAGGTGAGCAGGTGGTGGGACAAGTAAGCTGCTGAAGAATACCTAGCCAAGTGAAATATGAAATAAACTTGTGCCTAAACAAACAAGAGCAAAAAAAATTACATCCGTGCGTTATTTTTTTAAAGTCTGGCAAATCATAGAACCATAGGATGGTTTGGGTTGGAAGGGACCTTAAAGGTCATCTAGTTCCAATTCCCTGACATGGGCAGGGGTGCCCCCCACTAGATCAAGTTGCTCAGGGCCCCATCCAACAAATGTTGGAGATCAGTGTGCTACCAAAGGGGGCAAGATTGAAGCATTTCAGCATCTTCTTGTTGAGGGTGAGAAAGAAGTGGGGAACAAGATTATCACAATCAATTTATGGAGAGTGTGTAAAGAGTGGTTAGCACACTCGGTCTTACTGATGCTGGTACTACGAGGAGGAGAGACAGGGTGATGTTTAAAAATCCAGATAAGAATGTTCTTCCTAGATGAGGCTTCCTAATTAGACCAGTTTCTGTCTTGGGATTCAGCCTTTCATGTGGTAAATGCTCAGTTATAAATGTACGAAGCTATTGATTTTCTGATGCCTTGCCAGCAGCTCATATATTGAATATTTAATGTAACTCAAATACTTGTTTCCTAGAAATACTCAGAGATTTAAAAAAACAAATCAAACTCAGTCTCTAGAGTTTACAGTTTAACCAGTTGTTTACTGGACAATCTAAAGAGGAAGGTGTGAAGTGTCTGTCTGGAATGGGGAAGGGATCCTTCCAGAAGACATTCAATGTTTGCACTGACTCAGATGGACTTGGAGGGATGGAATTGCAGATGGACAATCTTCAAGCTTTGTGAGTGATGAGTATGGTGGTTTTCATCCTGTTATCTGCTAATTTGTAGGTATCTCTGAATTCCTTTGAAGAGGTCTATGAAAGATATTCTAAGAAAATAAAGTACATTTATGTTACAAAGCAATTCACATGCACCAGTTTTTAAGGTAGTCCATAACTGAATTTTTGTAGGGAGTGTAAAAGGATTGAAAAACATTGTCTGAACTTATATTTTAGATTATATTCTTTGCAGTTTATGTTCCCTGTGTTATAGGATTAGTCCTCCTCTTAATTTCAAATTTTAGTGAATGGAGCACAACTTAATGACCTTTGGACTACTCCTGAAGTTAAACATGAGGTACGAGATTTCTCTCCAAGCAAGGAGAGCTCCTCAATATAAACTAGTAAATAAACTGAAACAGCCCACAGTTAATTACAGCAGGACCTTGAATCAGAGTTGGATCTCTCAGTAATTAAAGTCATTAGGACTACTGCTGTTTACTTTGATGCATGCAGGATTAAAATATTTGTTACGTTTTGGGGTTTTTTTCTGGAAATTTTCATTAAATGAGCAAAATGTAGTTGTATTGCTGCTTCCCCTAGTAAGAACCTCAGTGTCAGCAATCTATGCTTTTGCCTTAAAGAAACAAACCAAACAAAGGCTTTTATTTTCTTGCATGGAGATGCTGTTAGATGTGCTATTAGGAGTATTAAAATAATTTCAAGTTAACTATGTTTAGTTATGCAATAGATTTTATTTTAAGGATGTGTTCCCTTGCATGAAAAGTTACAACATGAGTAAACAGCAGTCATCTGTCAGCTGGGGAAAACATTACTTCACTATAAATATGGGGGAGAAGAAGAAACTAGAGTCAGACTAGTGGGCCAGACTTTATGACCCATGTGAGAACATGGGCAACTTCTAAAATAGCAGTGAAATGGGTTTCAAAGTGTGAAAGGATTTGGGGAGATGTGACGAGTGACTATTTTAAGTCCTACAGGTGCAGAAAACTGCCAAAACTGTTGGATAAGATGTGCCTGCTTCATTCTGTCGTGTCTTCACAGATGGCTGTTCTTTATTAATGAGGTTTATAGAGAGCAGTGCTTTGCGGTGGCTCATACTGCTGTGATATAGCAGACACTTTGAGGAGGAGGTTCTGGCCATTGTATAGCTGTCTGTATCACCGCTTGAAAATGTTGATCTTTTCTCAGGGGAGCCATTAGAAAAGCTCACCTGAGCTGTGATAGATGCCAGGCTGCTGCTCTGGGACAGAGTGAAATGGATTTCACATCCTCCATTAACAAAAACCTCACCTTCCTCCAGCCCTGTAAAAATTATGCTGTACATGATTTTCGGGAAGATGGAGAGAAATGCACAGAAAGCCACGGTGCAGCACTCTGCCTTTTACCATTAGCAGAATTGTTGTCTAAGATAGCAGGACTGTGCTTCTTTGGGAGTTGACTTCATCATCTGGAGGTGCCAGGTCAGGTTGATCACATCTGTTTCCACATTATACAAGTATCTGTTCAATGCACTGTTGTGTTTGTCCCTTTGACAGCATGCTAACAGTTGTGGGGTTTCTATTTCCTTACGCTCAGCTTTAAGGCTGTTTCCAGCCTTTCCTTTCATGCAGGCTTGTATAGGTATAGGATAAAAATAGTTTCATGTTAAAAAACCCAAACAAAACCATAAAGCTCAACTCCGAGCCTGCTTTTTCTGAGCTAATGAATGTCACAGCTTCTAACTGGAGCATCGCATTCCAAAAGGAACAAAGTGAGCAGCTTTTATTACTGTGATGATGCATCCTGCTTCCAGCAAAACAATCCCCATGCGCCTTTCTTCAAGTTCTGCTCACTGAGCTGAACCCAGTCCCTGTTGTCTCTCTTGCTTCCCTTGCTACGGTTTTCATTTTTCTCCCTTCACATTTTGTTTATCTCTTGTCACACCCTCCCATTTCCCAATCTCTTTGCCTTTGGCACTCTCAGAACAGCAACACCCACAGTGCTGATTAAGCTCTTAATAAATCTCAGATTCAGTAGCAGGAATTGGAACTCTACCAGGCTTTGGAGAAGACTCTGACCTTCATCCTAGACTGCCTCAGCCCAGCTCAAACATGCCAGAAAGGAGGAGATGCAATTGCTTTAGTGCTTTTCACCTGTTAACCTGGATAGTTCACTTCAGAACTGACAACTTCTGTAACCCTACATTTGAGCAGCCTCTTGTGATGCTTATTATTTGACACACTGTGGTGTGTTTACTGGAATGAGATAATGGAGGTCACAAAGACCTCTGCAGGAATATGTGGAGGTGCATGGTTACAGTTTTGTTGCACAAAATCTGCGAAACATGGTCTAAATCTTAGTGAAATGAAACCAGAATATACAGTCATATATTTAATAATACCAATGCAAAATCAAATTTTTAAATTGCAGTCAGCAACTCTATTAGGAATATCAGCAAGGGAAACCATGTAGGACTTGTATACTGCCTCAGTAATATTTTATCCCTGAGTTCCTCATTTCACCAGTTTAGTTGCAGAATTATTAGATAAATGTACACACATTCTCTATGCGATTAACCATTTCATCTGGAATCCTAAGGTGTGGTCTTGGTGACCTTTGGCAAGCTGGCTAGTTGTGCCCTGCTCCGCAAAACAGAGCAAAGACTCTATTTGTGGTCTAGTTTGTCATCTTAAGTTAAGCAACAGATGAGAATAGGTTGCCTCGAGAGGGTGTGGATGCCCCATCCCTGAAGTGTTCGATGCCAGGTTGAGTGGGACCCTGAGGAACTTGATGTAATGAATGACATCCCTGCCTATGGCAGAGGGATTTGGAACGAGATGATCAAGGTCCCTTCTACTCCAAACCATTCTATGATTCTATGAGTTCAGTCTCTCATGGTCCTTTTGAGCTGACTATCTTTACAGAGCAGGAATTACCTTAATCTTTTTATCTCTTCAGCATGAGAATTGCATGGCTGGATGTCAGAGCACTGCTGCTCCTTTCTGACATGACCTGCACAAAAGAAATAACCTACAGCAATGCTAATTTACGGTACCTAATACGGGGGTATTTTTTATTGGTCTGGAAAAGAGACTATGGATGCCAGTGAGATGCAAATTTTAAATGAGTATATACTTTCTAAAATTAATTCACTTTATGACCTCTGTTGATCCTCACTCAGTGCCAGCTATATTTGAGTTGGTGTCAGCAATATTGATGCCATATTTATCAGGAGCTGAATGACAAGATGAGATGATCACAGTGCTTTTAGGTGGCAATAGTGATTGAGCTGGTTTAGATGCAGGAAGTGTGGATGCAGGCTCAGCGTTTCACTGCTCATCCTTAGTGTTCTGTGCTGCTTAAGCCTTTCTCTGGTATAGCATCTGCCATGAGACTAGCTGTCAGGGAGGCCTAGGGAAAGACAATAAATCAAACAAATTTCTGACTGATTTTTTTATTCACTTTCCCTGATGCTTGATGAAAAATCACTGTATCATTTGCTATGGAGCTGGTTCTCAGGTGTTAGACTGAGTTCTGTGCTCCAAAATAGTTACTCCTGTCATGATAAAAGCCGCTTGGGCAGGGATGTTTTGTTACTAAAGCTAAAATGATTTCACTTGATGGTTTATTAATTCTGGTAATAAGAGAAATAGTAAGTGAGAGAAAACTCACCGACTGAAAAAAATATTCTCAAACTTGAAAAAAGTTTAGACTGTTTAAACTTTTATTTCCTTGCATTGAGTTCAAGGAACTCAAGGGAGTGGTGGTGGTGGTATCCAAACAGCAGAAAACATGGCTAGTTCATGACAAACAATACTTAAGTTCAAAGGCCAGAATAACTAACCAGCAAATATGTCTAGAGGTTTTTTGTCTTTATTATTTGTACTTGTTATCTGTGTGGGTTTTATTGTTTTGAGAAGTGAATTAAATCCAGGGGATTCTCAACAACATACATTGTGTCCTGGTCTGAACTGGACAAACTGCTTGCTGACCTTGAAGCCTGCAAGGTTTTTGCTCCAAAGCTAAGTTTGCCTGCTTCTTGGCATACACGTCGAGAGTACTGTAGAAAAGATTTGAAACTCATAAGAAATATGAAACTCTGAATGAAAAGCAAATAGAGATAACAGCATTGTTTAATGAGGAGTTGTAAGATGAAAGTTAGGCTACTTTGCATGTTAAAGCTCTCCGCTTCCAAAGTGACTGTTAGAAGAACCAAATGTTTACAGGGTGTTTGCTTAATGGCACATTATGGAAACTGTGTCTGTAGATTAATCTTTTTAGCTACATTCTGCTCTGAGTTAAATTGACAGGATTTTATTTTACCTGGGACTGCATTGAAAGCACTTTAGAAGTAGTAGGTACCTAATGCAGAAGTTCTCTCCAGGTCTCTACAATATCAGTGGTACCTACTTGGAAAGCCGATACTATGTTCTTCATATTCTCCAGAGTTTTAAGAATTAGTGGATTCTCTGTCTCCAAACAAAGCCAACAGGACTAAATGCATGTAACAGATGGGTCTATAACCACCTATTCTGCTTTTTATTTTACTTTACAAGCATGAAGTCCAAACAGAATGTTAAGCAGGGTGTAAAGTTGATATTTTAGTGACCTGAATAGAGTTCAGCATTGTAATGTCAGTGCTTATACATGCTTCAACCCTCAAGATACCTATTTCTCAGTCTCTTGGACCAAATACTATATCTTCAGCTTAGGAATGTGAGGAATTTTCCCTTTCACATTCAGTTGTACAAAAAAGATATCTGCTTCAGAAGTCACACTTTTTTTGTATAACATACCTGTGCAGAACTGACTAAATAATAGAGGCGAAATTTTGATAGTCTTGGCCAAAGGTAAAGACAAGTGTTAGAGATGAGATTTTGCTTTGGGATTGGATTTTACCTGAATGCTTTTAACTCGCCCAACCACAATCACTCCCCCAAGTAATTTGTAGGACTTAGGCTTCAACATAGGTGCATGTTACTCATTGAACATTTGGTAAGAGAGCTGTGAATAAATGAAGCAAAGGATGGGGAAATCTAAACTGTATAATCTGCCTGGGTTATGATGAGCTGTTCACAGGAACTTTGTGTTCTCTGAAAGTGGCATATAACAAATGTTAAAGATTTTAACTCCTGTTATTTAACATGGGTAATAGTAAAACAAGGAGTAATTCGTAGAAAGTAGATTCAGCTTCAGAGAAAAATTTTCAAGAAATCCACAAAGTGATGAGAAAGTACATTACCATGACTGTAAGATCTCAAGGTACTGATGGAGAGATCACACAAGAGTTTAATGGAAAAACCAGGTGCACACCAGAGACAAAGGATAGATTAGACCTGGGAAGATCTTGTTATTCCATTTATAATTCTAAGTATTAAGTCCATCAGTAGGAAGGCAGTTAGACAAAAGATGCAAGCAACCGTACTAAAAGAGCTCACAGGGATGGAGTTGGAGCAGTGCCCTGCTGCCCCAGGAGAGATGTCTAGCTCTCCTGTGATGGCTGAAATTCTTTCAAACACTTGAAATAATCACTCTGTAAGATGATTAAAAAGTCAGGAGTGTTTGCAGGGGAGGGGGTGGTGTTAAGTAATCAAAGCTGTCAATTAGAAGGACATGGGCACAATTCAAAGGAGGGAGGGATTCAATGGAAAGAAGAGATTTGTTTTTCTCTCTCAAGTGTAGGCACCATGCGTTTACTTACAGTGCTTTGTAAAACTTTAGTGTGCAAGGACTAAAGGCCATGCAGATTTAGGACAGGCACGATCTCATTAAACTTACGCCATTCACATTTGAGTGGAATTAGGAGAAAGCTGAGAGAGTTTTCTCTTTCTTGGTTGTAAGGCGCTCAGTAAGATAACTGTTTTTTTTAAATACAGGGATAATATAATTCCGGTGTACCTTATGCATTCTCAATAACCATATTTCATATATGTTTTTAAACGTGAAAATGTTTTTTCATAAGCAGGATGCAAGGAAAAATATCCAAGATACACAGGAGATAGTTGTTTTCTGGTGAAGTTTCACAGATGTAATTCTTATGCAAGCTAAATTCTTCTAACTGTTACCTGCATGTGGTGGTGTTACTATATCAGGAAAACTGAACTCACTGTCTCCTCATGTGTTTCAGGTCGGCAAATTCCACCCTTAGATCCTCATGAAAACGGTAACAATGGAGCAATCAAACTTGGAAAGCAGACTTCACAGACGGGTAGGCGGTGCTGCTGACCCAACTTGATCTTTTTAGATTTACTTGAAAAACAGCACCATTTGCCTTTTTTTTCACCGAGAAAGGACTTTGTGATCTCAGTGACGTGGCTCCTTATCTTGAAAGCAGTAATTTCAATACTTCCCATGAGCAATAACGCAAGGACCAGAAGCAGAAGGCTTTACTTCAAAGGGATTTTGCAAAACCCAGTTGGAAAATCCTCTCTAATATCCTGTCAAAATTACAATGTCAGAGTACTCCAACTCTCTGTTTAAACCAATGACTGAGGGTTTTTTTTTAATAAAAAGATTGGTTTATATATAAAATTCAGTTTTGCTGCAAAAACTTATCTTTTACATTGCAAAGTGGACTTGGCATGTTTTTAGAGTTTTCTCTGTAATAATAGGGTGAAAAAAAAACCACCGTAAAACCTGAAACCTGATTTGCTTTTTTTTGTGGCTTCGCTGCCATCTTTTTAGCTGGACTCTGCTTCACTGTTTTTGTAAATCTGTAGCTTCATCTCACACTTTCAGTAAACATCAGCAAGAAATGGACTGAATTTGCTAACTGAAGAAAAAAAAATGGATCCAAAGGATGAGTGAATGCAGTTTTTACAGACTAGAGGTCAAAATCTGTGTCAGGAGGTGCTGTGTATGTGAAAGAAGGAGTTGTCATGAAGGAGGCTGCTGGACCGCAAACATTTCGAGTGTGCTCCAGAAGGAAGTGAAAATGCAGCCACTGTGCAATGACTGGAATGATTCCCTGTGCAGGGTGTAGGCTTCATTAATTACTGAAAATGTAGAAAGAACGTAAATACAGGCTTTATCTCCACTACTTACCAGGTTTTCTCCAAATCTGTGCCCCAGACCAAAGTTGTCTCTGTTCAAAGTTGCCTATTCCTTGGTTTCTAAAAGAGGATGCCACAGTGCCTCACTCCGCATGATCTCACTGCTGCGCTCCAAGAGACCTTCAAGTTCAGAGAATGATATTTCTGTACAAAAACTGCTTAAGAGAGCACAATATAATTTGGAGTTAGAGGCTGGAATCTAATAAAACAAACTTGAATGTTCGGTTACAAATGTAATTCTGTGAATTTGTGGAGTAGTCTTCTCATTTGTGGTGTGGAAGACCCACTGTGTGATATCTTTGAAGCATGATGCACTTGAAAAATGCAGTGTAGGAAAAAAATCCTACAGATGGTTATGAACTGGTAATAATGTAAAACTGTATGCGTTTTTCACTTCCATCTTTTATGAATTTGTGTGACTGAGATGATAAAATCCAAATTTATCTTCTTCATCAATCTCATTGGAAATGGGAATTAGGGTAAGAAATGCCAGATTCAAAACCAGAGCCCAGCCTGCATTCCACAACATTAATTTGTTCTCTTATGAGGAAAATTATCGTCACTGCACATTTTGGGGGGAACTTACGAAAAGCAAACAAAAAGGAAAAACAGCTTGGCACAATAAATCACGAACAGGCAGGCTAAGAGCGTGGTTTCCGTGTTTATACATAAAAAGCAGACCTTATTGGCTGATTGTTAGATTGCTTTGATAAAATGTCACTAATTATTAGGGCTTGAAACAGAGCCAGATAAAATCAACAGGAACATTTTGTCTCCAGACGGCTTGGAGTAGTTATAGGTGGGAAATGTCCTTCTGGATTTTATCTAAGAATCTAAACTGCATTGTTTTTCACATATAATCCATTTCTCCCATATTTTGGCCTCCTTTGAAAGCACTCATACTTGAAAATATGCCCTTGGATATTTTGGGTAAACTTTCAGTTGTCACCTGTGCTGATATATGATCCATGTCTCTGACTCATTGCAGCAACTGTTTTACTGATAATCCTGGGTTATTTAAGTGAAAATTCAGCAATCATCATTTTTCGTAGTTGGGGAGAGAGACAGGCTCCTTTAGGGAACATTTAATCCCTTCCTGGTACAAGCAAGTCTTTCAGTGGTGCCTGACTCTTTCACCTGGCTGTGGAGGGAGAGCTTAACCTGGCCTTCAGCGCTAAAGAAATATCAGACTTACCAGCGTCACAAATTCATACAATTTATGGGCTCTATGACCCAATGCTGCAAGAGATCTGGTTCCTCCTAAGTGAAACCCAGTAAAAGGCTAGACCTTTTACCCAGGAAACAAGGTGAGATCAAACCCATGTTTTTAAAGATGTCACAGATTTTAGTTTAACGTATAGCAGTAATGCATAACTGATTTTTTAGCTTTTGTAAATCATTGTAACTTTTTTTTTTAACATGGCATCTCAAAACTTTCTAAATCCTAATTGAGATGTCTGAAAGCTTTGTAAGACAATTCTGCAAGTACCTTGTATAACTTATGCTAGAACTGGCAAATGATGCTGATCTGCATTGGGATGTTGTCCTAAGTGCTAGCTCTCACAGCCCCCATTGAGCAGAATGTGAATCAGAACAGATTTATTAGTTATATGTTAAAATAGTTTAAAATTGGAAGTTTTTAACAGTGAATGTCTGGCAGATTTTTAAAATTTGAATGCTAAGTAGGCTCAAGATGTTTTTGCATTTGGTGGGTCAAATCTAAATCACCTTATTCTACTTTTAGTCAAGAAAAAGATTTAAATGAATAAGGATTCTGATTGTGTAAGTTCTTGATATTTGGTTTACTGTGAGCTTGAGCAGGGAAGTCTGAAGTCACAGGTGAAAAAATAACAGGCCACTGTGCTGCACAGAGCATCTCTCATTTTCTCTGAACAGAGGGCTCACCTTCAACGATGATGTTGCCTTCTGCTGTTCGTCAAAGCTAAACTGCAGCTTTCACACACTTCTTGAAATGGGATTTGTTATAAAAATTGTGGTTTTCAAATGTAAAATCAATGATTTCTGCTTCCTTTTGTTGCCTATGTTGCTTGGAAAGTACCACTACCCTTCATAAACAGCCAGAAGAATGGCATAGAAAAATCTCCCAATCTCAGAGTCAAAAGTTTCAGCAGCAACTGGAATTCCTCTTAGTAGTTAATGGCTGGTGAAAAGTTAAATTACTGTACAGGAGCACCTGACTCTGTAGCTGATCATCTGTAATAATAGGAATAGTAGTAATATCAATGCTGCCTTTCTAGGTTAGCCAGCTGGTGCTGGGTTTGTCCAAGATTTATTTTCTCAAGAGAGCTGGCAGCAGGACTGAGGCACAGGCTGTAGTGCCAAGGATATTTGGTGGAGCTTGTTTGCACCATGACTCGAGACTGTGACTGTCCAGTTGTGGGTGACTTGCTTTTCTAGCTTGTCGTGAACTAGTTTAAAAACAGAATTATGAAGGAACTGGTTTTCATATATGCTCCACATATGTGTGTGTATATAAGTACGGTTTTATATTGTTGTGCTGACATGTAGTGTTTTTTCACTATGTCTGGTTCTCATATACTGCACATTGTATTCTGTAAGTACATTTTTTGTTAATCATCATTTCACCTTTATGGACTTAAAGTTGTGGATCAAAGGTAGCAAGAAGATAGGTACACATAGGTACAATTGTTGACTTGCCATTCTTATGCATGAAAATGGCATATTATAGAAAAAGTTTGTCTTGCAGACTGAGAAATCTAAAAAAGGCCATTATTATTCAAGAATTGGGATTCTGAAGTAATAAAGTGACATTCAAAAAAAAAAAAGGAAAAAACTATTTTTATTCATGGTACAGCATGTCTGTCTGAAATGCTGCAGTGTAACGTGGGTCTCTATCGATACCTAGAAAAGTTACCTGTCATCCCATGTCTTCACTAATCCTTCACGGCACATGGTAATAAGCATGACTAGATAGATTACATGTGTAAGCATTCTGACTATAATTAGACTGTCTTAACACAGTGATACATTTTACTATCCTACCCTTAATTATTTAAACCAGAGTCAGTGATAAATTGTCAGTTTAAAATCATCTGCTAAGTATTCTTCCTCTGTTTTGTTTATATAAGGGCTTTGACTGGGCTGGACCCACTCGCTTCATGTATGGGATGCTGCAATCTGTTAATACTTTACCTTTTGTTTTACGTATTAATTGTATCATACCTAATAATATTTTTTGCCCTAAAATGTAGTTTTGGTGTTTTATTTAACCTACAATGATTAACGATAATAAATGTTCTAAATGCCTCTGATTTGGGGATGTCTCTGGCTTCAATAAAGCAAAACAAAATTGCTCTCATTTTGCACATCATTTGCTCTTGAAAAAGGCTCTGTGCAGTCTGTGGATTACTTGCCTGGGATTTAAATGCTGCTTGAAATGTGTATGGCTGGCCTTATAGCAGAAACTGAATGCATTTCTGGAGGATCCTGCAGTGCAGGTGAACTTCCAAAAACCAGAAAAAGATGATCTGAAAATGCCTTTGATAAGTTATTTGATTTATCCATTAGAAGAGAGGGACCCGAGTGGCCAGTATCTGCTTAGAAATTTAGAATAGTAGCTGTCAGTAGAAAGTGAGCTTCCAGTTACCACTTGCTTTGAATAGCAGCAATGACTGGGATGTCTCATAAGACACTTTCTCTTTTGTATGTTTTTGTTTTGGTGATACATTTATTTTTCCCCCCTACTTTATGTCCCTCAAACTTATACTTAGGAGATAAGGATTAACACTCTCTTAGGAAGTATGCAGTGTTTAATACGCCTTAGTGCTATTGTTTCAAGAGGTGTTTGACCTCACCAGAAGTTTTTTGCACTGTTTGTCTCACATTTTCAAAGTTGTTAACACAACTATGAGGACTATGAATAAAGGGTTGGGTTGTTTAAGTTTTTTAAGGAAAAACTGTTTTGGACTAGCACTATTCTAACTACTATGACAAATTCAACACACACCAGTACACGAGAGGCACAGTAACTCAAATAACAGCACAGAACACCATTTTTATATGTAAGGAGGAACCAGTATTTCAAAGAGTTTTCTTATGTTGAGTTCAGTAGCTGCTGGATAGATACCCAGCAGGATCTGTTCCCTGCCTTAAAGCAGTTATAATTATCTTGAAAAAATCATGCATCTTTTCCCCAGCTATGCATAAATAAGAATGAACCCAGGTACACAACTGTAAACTAAAAGGTGAGGTACTTAATTCAAGGAAAGTCTTAGCCCCTTAACTACTACCAGTGTGCTGGAAAATCAGAAGTGAATGCTGTTTTGCCTTTACGTATGTAAAGAGAGTTGTGCCCCTTGATGGATCAGTCCTTGTGTTATCAGTGGATGTTTTACATGGCTTAGAAGCATGTTCTTGTGGTGCTTTACGTTAGTTTGGAGTTGAATTTAGCAATTAGAGGGCAGCCGTACAATTGGCTGGAAAATAAATGTCTTCTACTTTCCTTTTGAACATTGAAGGTTATGTCTAGAGGTACTTCAGGAAAAGTATTTGACATTTCAGCCTTCAAAATCTTCATGACTCCAGCTTCTGTCCTTCTGCAAAGAGCATCATAGGACACCCTGCTGTGATCTCCTGAGCACTGTACTGAAATCAGGACAGAGAGGCTGATGAAATAGCCTGTGTAGCTATTTCATACCTCCACCTCCTCACCTCATCTGCAAAAGTGTTTAGGCTACTACTGAGTTTGTGAAATGCCTCCCTTCCCTGAAAGGAAACCAGTAAACTGCAGGATTATTACTTTTTTATCCCCCCTCGATGTTGTTTTACACAAGGCTACAGAGTAATTTTCTTTAAAAGTGTTAAAATGCTCATGGGAGGATAGACTAGCTAAAGGCATTTGTACAAATGCCCCTGTTAATTGGCGCAGGTTACTCCCTAAAGTCTCGACATCAATGGTAGGATGCTGTCATTGTGTAATGGGGTTCTCCACCATCAATAATGTCTTCTTTTGATCTTCTATTTTTAAAACAGCTGGATCAGGGATAAAGTAATTGTTTGATATGAATGCTCTCTCACTGTCCAGAAGTAAGACTTTCCACTAAAAAGTATGAAATCAATGGTTGACCACATTTAACAGATTAAGATGAGACAAAATACGTAATAGCATAATGCAGCATAATACAGCTTTTTTGTGTATGAAATACCTATCTCAGATGGGTTTCTTCTATTTTGATTAAGAAGAGTCCTAATTGCCAAATGCCTGTATTTCTGATACTACCAAGTGGATCTTGATGCAGATTAGTTTGCATTACCTCTACCACTGCTGTGTGTTTTGCGGGAATATGAGGACAGATTCATGATACTAGCAGTCATAATCATTGCATTTTCAAGAGATAGGTGTAGAAGTGTTACCAGAATCGTTTTGTAACATAGATGTTGTGAAAACTTGAGGACAGCACACTGACAGAACTTGGTGTAAGAGACCTGTACAAACTTGCATTTTACGTCACAGCAATTAATTAATTAATCAGCTGTCATTATTCAGTGCAGGGAAGAGAATTTTGAGTCTTCTGGTTAGGTATTAAACATTTAGCAGCTCAGGAGTGATTTCTCTTTTCTGGCTGTTAGATTACTCCAGCACAAAATCATTTTTATCCCTGAGACTCCCTGAAGAACGAAACAAAAAAGAAAGCTTTCTTTGAAAAGTACTGACCTTGTTTTCTCAAAACCTCCTTGAGAACCCGAGCTTTCTCTTCCCATCACCTGTCAAAAGTTCTTTGAGACACACCTTATTTATGATGCATTCAACCTTTCTATTTGCTACACTTTGGGAATTTTAGAAAACAAAAGTGCCTTTCCACTAAAGTCCATTTAATTCACATTTATTTTACCTAGTCAGTGCCACTCTGCTCCCTCCACAACAGTAAAATACATGTTTAAATAAGAAGATAAATACTTAACAACTGAATCCCTGTTCCCACACAGTATGTAGAGTACTCTGGGGAAATGATCTGTTACAGACTAAAACAGAAATGATCCCTATGCTTCTGATTACATATTGACAAGTACCGATCAATAAGGAAGTCAGCTTACATGTCTGAGAGATGCCCTTGAGGAAAATGAACATCACATTCCTTCCTCCTGGTCAATATAACATGACTTGAGGGGCAAGTGATAGCATTGTTGTTACTGACTAAAAATAAATAAAAAATGAGTAAGAGGATGGTAACATTTTCTCTTCACTTGTTTAATAGGGTTGAAATGTAGGTTAAGCACCTTATAAAAGTAATTCCTGCTGTTTCTTGTCTTCAAAGACTCAAGTTGCTTTGCTGGCAAGTATATGTTTGGAGTTTTCACAGCAGTTTAATAAGAAACAGCAATGGATAGAATCCGGATAAAACAGTTCATTTCAAAATCACTTTCCTATATTCTAGCTCAGCAAAAAATCAAGTCATCGCCAAACCTGCAGTCACTACCAATATCCAAGGTCTTGTCTGTGTTCATCACTTATCACATGGGACAATTTTGCATGGTAGATATTTACCAAAAAAAGCATAAAATGCGTAGAAGGAATCTAATAAAAGCCCTTAGAAAGAAGGACCTTCAAAATAAAGATTTATCTTTACTGTGCTATTTCTTGAGAAAGTCAGGAACACAAATGAGAATGAAATAGCGCTTCTGGCACCATTTCTTTTAGAGATACTGTTTGTACTTTGAGTTTTGCCACATTCTGTAGGTCATTCCTGATTCTCAAGGAAAATTTGCTTTCAAGGTGGCAACCTGAACAGCCTGCTGGCACCTAACCAGCTCTCCTCCCACGCCACAGCCTTTGAGTGGTTCTCCTCATAATCTCAGTAAGGAGGGACAGAAGTCTTACTAGCAGCTGACATGTCTAATGGAGGTGACTCAGTTTCTTGACAGTTTAGAATACTAAGGAGGTTCTTGAGATATGCTGGAAATATGAACTCACAATGACCTAGGAAAGGGCTTTCAACAGATAGAGTTGTTTCCTTGTAACAGGGATATCAGAAAAGGAAACATTTTTTTTATTAATATAAGTTTTTTACCACAGTTATTGTTTGTTTGGGGTTGTTTTTATGCTTTTAGGAGGTTAAATTTCTGGAGAGGAAATAGGTTTCTTGGAATGAAAACAAAGCCGGAATGTTTATTATTAAATTCTGAAGAGGGAAGATAATATTTAGAACTGAAAAGAAAGGACAAACAACGTGATGATGATGGTGGGTCACAACCCTATTGAGGTGATAAGAAACAAAAGCTATGTCTGAAACACAAAATCTGGGTTTGGGGTACAAAGGATATCACATTATAAATGGTCAGAGTGCATATACATGCATTTCATGGCACAGCCACATTAACACCACTGTTACTTGAAAACCCTAGCTAATAACTGAGCATAAACAAACATGAGATTGAGTACATCAGGTGCCTATGCCCCACCTATTAAAATGATACCATATCTTTACCTATGGGTATGTCTGAATTTACAAAGTACAAAGTCCACTGAGTAAAAGATGATACCCTTTCACATAGTCCATGGCACACTGGTTGAGTTGGAACCCTGGGCAAAGGGCTGTGGCTAATATATTCCAGTGCACTTACACAGCCACCCTGCCTACATGGTTTAGCTTTTCATGAAGCTCGATGCTGCCTGAATGATGTCTTGGAGTGATGGGTGGTTTTGAACAAAATGGGCAAATTGCTCCAGAGAAGACTAAAGAAGAAAGGATGAGGTGCTGATAAATGCATCCAAGTAGGTTTGCATTGACTGATTTAACCGCAGCGTGTAGTATATACTTAGGTACTTGCTGCTGGCAGTATAACACAACATCCATCACTGAAAGTTAAAATGGAGGGATTTTTATTTTATTTCTCCCAGGAGGAAATTGATGCCTTAGAAAATCCACAAGGCTTGAGTCATCAAGTCATCACTGTCAGCGGACACGTCTTTTGGACACTTCGCCTTATCTCACTGTGAATCACACAGCAGTCAAAGGTGCATACCATGGCAAAAAATTGCACCCTTCCTTTTTAAACTTTGGTAGACACAATTTAAAAAATTGCAGGGCCTGAAGCAACTACTAGATTAGAAGGAGAGCCGCCATCTGAGAAGCCTGTTTCGCATCACATGAGTGACAGCGAGGTGAGGATGTCTGGGAGCTACAGGTTTCAAAGCTCTAGGAAAGTGGTTACTTAGCTATTTGGCAAAATTACTCAGCCCATGTCTCTGGTAGTGCAGAAGTAATTGAGGTTGCCTTCTGACAGGTCTGCTTTTGAAGAAAGCTAGCTTTCCTGGTGAAATGGTGCCAGGATTCCCATGAGAAGTCCCTGTTCCCCAAGATGTTCAAGAAAAGACGTGGTCTCTGACATTTTCAACCACCTTCAGAAATTCTCCTTCCATTTAGTGGGAGATCCAAGCCATAAAAAAATCCTGAATGTTAGATAATTCTAATGTATATTTCAAGCCAGGCAGACACAGGCAAGAAATCAGAGTTCAGAAATTTCTGGTGTCTTCAGATCATTCCGGAAATGTAAGGAGGCTGTGTTTCAAGCTAGGACATCTGATTTTATGCACAACCATGGCAAAAAAAAAGTGTGATGAGGGTGATGAGGTGATGGAAAAAAACTCTATCAAATTTTGTACTCATTGCAATTTTAAATATATAACTGTTACTATAATGTCATAGTTGTTGTTTGCCTACATCTTTCATACTCAGAGCTGGTCCATAGAGGGGCAGATTTTGACTGATGATGACAGAGTGTAAATTGTTATACTTCTCCCACCCAGGTAAATGCCTCCAGTTTATATATCCATTCTCTCTGGAGAGAGGTCAGAGAGGACAGATCTTTCTATGCCATCCTTCTATGAGGCCATTGAATAAGGAAAATTTAGAGTCAGGCCTTTGAGACCTTGAGGTTGAATAACCTCACTGTCAGGCCTCCATGGGAGCTCCCATTACCTCCATCAGAACTGGCCTCTCTATTGCCTCATGGCTTCAGGAGTGGTTTTGTGCGTTTCTAAGTTTTCCTGTAAGGCAACTGCAAATATTTCATTTCCTTATGGTGTCATCTGGTATCTGCAGAGGACACAATCAAGGAAAGTGTTATATGTTATTACCTACTCAACTCACACGAGAGCAACAAGGACAGAAAAACATGAATATGCGCAAAAGTCTGTTTAAGCTCATCTTGGGCAAACTCAGCTGTTCTAGTTTCCAGGAAAGGATTCAGATAATTGATAGACATTGCTGTGGTCATCTCATCAACTGAATTACTTCTCCTTGCATTTAAGAATTAATCCATCTATGATATTGAGGCTGAAATAGTCAGAAGTCATCTGATTCTGTGAGTTGTTACTGAAATTTGTTAAAATTGAGTCAGTGGCCTAAATTAATCATTAAAAAACCTCTATCCACTTTGTGGATACAAGAGACAAATGTAAGATTGAAACCTTCATTTTTCTTTTCAATAAATGGAAAAAATAGTGAAGAAATATCACACATGATGTTACTGGAATACACAAACTTTACCAAATACATGACACGTTTTGAGGAAGAGCCTAATTCTCAGATTTAAAATGTGACTTAGTAAAAATGTAATGATGCAGCTCCTTGCTTTGCTGTCCATCAAAGCTATCCAGATAAAGCCTCCTAAGATTTGCTGAAGTTTACATATCAGGCTTGGAAACAAAACTCAGAATGTGAAAACTGCCTAAAGAGTAATCTTTTTAGCTTAGTCATCTCTAAGATTGAACATCCAATACTTTAACTTGGTTAAAAATTTTGTTACTGATGCATAGGCCAAAATCTAGGTCATGTGTTTCTGTTACAATTGTATTGTCTCTAAATAGCTAACAAGAACAAAATGCAACAGTTTCTTTTTTGACTTTGATATGAATTCATGTAGGTACTAGTTTCTGGATAATAAAGCACAGTTTTTCCTAAGCTACTTTGAAAAGATGGATTTTTTCTGTTATAATAATGAAGTGATATGAGATTTTTTCCCCTTCACTGTATGTGTGAGAGAGTGTTCATCAGTGAAAACAAAACACATTTAAGTCTTCAGGCTCTAATGCTCCCAAGAGTATGACAAAAAATTGGTGGAAATACTGTTGGATTCATTCATCTTCATTCTGAAATAATATTGGGAGATTTCAAATGACTGGTAAAAAGTGAATGTGGCACGCTGCAAAGAATAAATGCAATGGGTTTGTATAATTACAAGCATTACATGGACCCTTGGCAAAATACTAATAAAGACAGATTATAAATACAGAAATAAATAGAAATAAATTCATAGGTAGTAGCTTGTGTAATGTTAATAAATTTTTGTTTTGGTGGCAAATAGATGCATTCAAGCAACAAGATGAGACTAAAATGCAGTTGCTTAAGACAGATGTATTGACTTAATACACCTGGATTACTTTAAGTCATTTGATGTAGCCCTGCATGACAATCTGGTAAAGAAACACAGTACTATACAAAATCAATTTACCTATATCAAATGCTCTGAGAACCAATTAGCAGCTACATCAGCATGTTTCTACTCTCCTCTATTGCGTTATTTAACAGCTTCAAAGGAGCTAATGCAGCTCAATATCTTTATCAGTGATCTGGAAAAAAACATAAACTCTGCTGGTAACTTTGCAAATTACACCAAAAGTGCTGGAAAGGAAAGAATGAAGAGAAAAAAATTACATAAAGGTATTGAAGTTGGTGCTTCAGATCTTAAGCTTTAAACCAGTATTTAAAAAGAGGATGACTCTCAATGTGGAAGATATACTAGCTGCTGTCTTCAGAGGTGGGATCCTCTGAAGCCTCTGGTGCCTCCACTCTTCCAGAGAGGAAGAGTGATGAATGAATCAAAACTACTCTCTGATCCATTATAGATTCCCATTTTCCTAATTTCTATTATTTGCATTACTCGGGGAAGGAAAAAATGCAAAGAATGAAGACACAAGAAAAAAAAATCACATTCCAGATCGGCAGTGCCTAACTTTGTTTTTCTATTAGATTGCTATTAATTTCTATTAAATTTCTTTTTCTTATACTAGGGAAAAAGGAGGGAAAACCCCAGCTGTCTCCTTTGAAGATGAAAGTAGGAGAAGTTTGCTGGCGTGTCAGCTAGCCAGCAGGAAGACAGAGGCAGGAACGTGAATTAGGAGACAGGAAAAGGGAAAAAAACACCAGCAAAAGAGGACAGAATTAGTTTGGGGATGATGGAGTGGGAGGTGAAGGGTCTCTCTCACACTGTAGTGTGTTTCCCTCTGAAAAGCAGAATTGAAGCCAGGAAACTTGTGGAATTAAAATACAGACTGTACAGTTAAAGTCTGTATTGAAAGGCATGCTCACAAAATATTTACAAGCATTTAACTTTATCAATTTAACAGAGAAAGTTCCATTCATGTTTTTATCTGCAACAGGTATGTAGGCACAGGATCAAAGTAGTGGGTGAGTGAGTATACTTTCTTAACCTTCCTTGTCAGTGCTTGGTGTTTGGAGGGGGAAGTGGTAAATACTCATGGATGTAGGTGGAAAACCCTGCACATGGTTGCAGTGCCCATAGTGTAGGTAGGAACTTCTGAAGGGCAGGAGGGACTGGGTTGCCCACAGGGAAGGGGAGCATCAGGAAAGCATGATAGATTGCTGGCTGGTGGGTGCACGTGGGTTGGGAGTGGAAACGTCCCACGTGGGGTAATCCAGGTCAGAGCATCTTTTGCTACATGGGGCTTTATGCAGACCTTTTTACCCCTTGCAACTTCAAAAATGGTGTCACTTTTTCCTGCTTTGCCTCTGCAAAGTGTTCATACCTGTTTTAAGGTGACCCCCAAAGTGTGAAAGACACAGCCCTGTTTTTGTGTAGTGTATCAATTGCATATTGCAATCTAACAGGTCCTCATGGGTATCATTTGCACAATGAAGCTATGAATAATTCAGTATTTGGCATTCAAAGATTCCATCTCTAA
Organism: Pseudopipra pipra; assembly: GCF_036250125.1. Classification (NCBI taxonomy): domain Eukaryota; kingdom Metazoa; phylum Chordata; class Aves; order Passeriformes; family Pipridae; genus Pseudopipra; species Pseudopipra pipra. The sequence goes on from NC_087549.1 coordinate 52,539,926, forward strand.
TAATATGCAGACTTTTTTTCCTTTTTTTTTTCTTCCCCAAATGCAAAGTAAATATTTCATAAACGATCTCTCAGGTACAGTGTTCAAGCTTCTGTGCAGACATAGAAACCAGAGTGGGGAGCTGATTCTAGAAACCTTGTGTCTTTATTCCTAGAGATAATGAATTAATCAAAAGCAAAGATTTTTCATGTGTGTATTAGTCCCACATTAGTAACCTTAGCTTCCTGCATTTGCTAAAGAAGCATTTTAAGTACTTCTCTGTTTCCTGCCACAAGACAAGAGAAACAAAGAAAGAATTTCCAGGAGATGCACACAATTAACGAGAGGAGAGCGGCTATGGATGCCCACAGGAGCTGTGATCTTGCAAACCTGCAAACTCCTAACTTTATGTAGAACTTTATGTATCCAGTATTCCTCTTGGTTGCATAAACATGTGCAATTGCAGAGGCAGACCTTTAGCTGGCACAAGTGCTTGTGAGTTAATTTATCATTCAGAGTGAAGAAAAATCTTTATGTTGTTTGGTAACAGACTATGGGGGAATGATATTTCCTCATCGGTCACTATGCAAATGATTGAATCCACTGACAGCTTCAATGTCTTCCCTTCTTTTCCTTTGCTCATTTTCAGGCTCTCAGCTAATTTGGTCTTTCAGCAGAGACAAACATTTCATTCTCATGTTCATGATACCTATTTATTTTTAAAGTGTTGTTAGCATAGTTTTAGCTGTCTCCTTCTGTCTGGCCTTGCTTAATTGATGTAAAAAATAGCTGTATAAAATGTTCTTCCTTGAGAAAACTTGCTAATTCTCCCCCAGAGATCTTCTCCTTGTGTCTGTGTTCAGTCAATTCTACTCAATTTTGTAAAAAAATCTAGCACTGCTCCTTCAGTTTGTTTACTTTCTTTTGTAACCATTGCCAACTAATGTGCCCTGGGAAAAGGAGTTGAATTCTTCTCATTTGCAAATACCATTACCAAAATTGTGGACCAAATTCCATGTGCAGCTTCAAATTACACACTCAATTAGGGCCTGATCCAATGCTTATTAAAGTCACTGGAAAAATTCCTCCTGATTTCAATGGGCTGTAGCTCAGACATTGGGGAACGGATATTTCCACTGCAGATGAGGAGTTTAATCTTTGAACATGCTGGAATTCACGCAATGATAGACTCACAGGGCTGGAAAGGACTTCAGAGGTCACATCTCAAGGCAGGATCAGCTAAATTTATATCTCCCAACAGATGTCTAACCTGTTTTTAAAGGTCAGAGACAGCAACTCCATGGATTTTGCTTCCAGGTAATGTTTTTCGATAATTATCCTTACTCTTAAAAAAAGTTCTTCTGTTCAAATTACTGAGGTATTACTCTGCTCTCCATTGCTGGCAAAATCCTGGCAAGAATACTTTTGAACAGATTAATACCTGCTATAGCAGAAGGAATTCTACCTGAAAGCCAATGTGGTTTCAGAGCCAACAGGAGTACCACAGACATGGTGTTTGTTCTCAGACAACTGCAAGAGAAGTGTAGGGAACAGAACAAAGGTCTCTATGTAACCTTTGTTGACCTCACCAAGGCTTTCGATACTGTGAGCAGAAAAGGTCTATGGCAGATTTTGGAATGTTTAGGATGTCTCCCTAAGTTCCTTAAAATGATCATCTTACTTCATGAGGATCAGCACGGCCAAGTCAGATATGGCGACGCACTTTCTGAGCCCTTTCTAATAAAGAATGGTGTGAAACAAGGCTGCGTTCTTGCACCAACCCTATTCACAATCTTTTTCAGCATGATGCTCCAAAGGGCCACTGCAGACCTCGAGGATCAGGACGGTATCTACATTTGATATCGTACTGATGGAAGCCTTTTCAACCTAAGGTGACTGAAGGCCCACACCAAGACCTCAAACCATCTTGTCCGGGAGCTGCTTTATGCTGACGACGATGCCCTCGTTGCCCACACAGAAGCAGCTCTGCAGCTCTTTGGGCTGGAAGTCAGCTTAAAGAAGACAGAAGTTCTCTATCAACCTGCACTTCAGGAAGCCTTCCATCATCTCCATATCACCATTGGCCAATCAGAGCTCAATTCAGTCCAGGAGTTTAATTACCTAGGTAGCCTCATCTCCTCGGATGGTAAGATTGACAGAGAGATAGACAACAAATTAGCAAAGGCATATAGTGCTTTCAGAAAACTCCATAGAAGAGTTCAGCGAAATAAACACTTGAAGAAAAGTCCAAAGATCAGTGTTTACAGAGCCATAGTGTTGTCCACTCTTTTATATGGATCCGAATCATGGGTCATCTACCGCCACCACCTCCGACTCCTAGAACGCTTCCATCAACACTGTCTCCATACAATCCTAAACATCCACTGGTCAGATTATGTGACCAATACATCTGTTCTAAAACAGGCAGCACTTACGAGTATTGATGCCATGTTACTGAGAACACAGCTGCGTCGGGCAGGACATGTCTCAAGGATGAAAGACTACTGCCTCCCTAAGATCTTGCTTTATGGTGAACTTGCCACTGGCTGCCGCAAGAGTGGAGCCCCGAAGAGAAGATACAAGGACTCCCTGAAACAACATCTCAGCCTTGGCCATATTGATCACCATAACTGGTCTACTCTGGCCTCCAACTGGGAGGTCTGGAGACACACCATCTATAACGCTGCTGCTTCCTTTGAGAAAGCACGCAGGATCACTCTTGAGGAGAAAAGACAACGCAGAAAGAATCGTGTCCTGCAGAATATACCACCTAAGGAGTCCTTCTGCTGTGCCTTTTGCCACCGGACTTATCTATCTCGTATTGGCCTTTTTAGCCACCAGCGTGCTTGTAGCAAATGTGGGTAGAGCCCTTCCCAAATCTTCGTTCGCGAAGCCCAGCCATGATGTAAAAAGTTCTTCATATCTGCTCTAAATCAGTTCTTGCTCTAATCTGCAACCATTACTCCTTTTTTTATTCAAAGTAAATAAGAGAGAATACTATTTTCTTTCTCTTTGCAATAGCTTTTGATGTATTTGAAGACTATTACTGAACACGTGAGACAATCTTGTCTTCCTTAGGCTAAACAGCCTCGGTATTTCAATATGTTCTTATGTTTCAATCTGTCTGTTTTCTGGATTTTAGTCATTACAGGTCCTTTCTTCTAGACCCACTTCACTTATCCCACACCTTTCCTGAGAGACAGTGCCCAAAACCAAACAAATCACTTCAGCACAGGTCTTATCAGTGCTTAGTAGAGGAAGAGCAGTTCACATGTCAGGCACAGACTCAACAGAGTGCTTGTCTTTCACACATTGATATGACACTATTTGCTCCCATTTATCTTGTGACCCATAAGAACTGAACCCAGGCATAATTTGAAAATATAATTTGAGGGTTTCCTGGGAGTGCTGGGGAGATGCTGAGAGCAGAATTAGCAATGCAGAGCTGCTACATGTATTAACAGAGCAAATGAAATGGGGAGTTTGAATCCCAGTTGCTGGATGAGTTCTTCAAGCTGAGATTGAGAAAGACCATGACGTTGTCAGTTTGAGAAAGAGATGTGATGATCACAGGGCACCATCATGCTGGTTCTGCAGAATTACTTCTCAGGGTAAGGCTTATTTAAGTCTTTAAGAATCTTTAAATAGTCATTAAGGAGTCCTTAAGACTCCTCTTCTGGAGGCAAGTTTCAACTATCTACTTATGTTTGTATACTTATCTGTGCAGATTTGATCTTTGGCTACTTTTTAGGGAAGTCTTTGTCAATTTTTAGATATGCAACACCAGCAAACAACAACCAACACACACACACACACACACACACACTCTGTCTGTATTTCACATATTGAATTGTCTCATTGTATCCCTCATGAATCAGTAGGAATGTGTAAGAATCAATTCTTGAAAATAGTATTCAAAGCTCCATTTCCTTAATAACTTTGTCCTTTATGAAAAGACTAATGGCTGTTAGCACGTTTGAAATTGTCCGAGGAATCATTCAGTTCTTTAAATTGCACTTTAAACCACAAAGACAAGATACCACTTTTATCTTGTTCTTATGGAAGTTAATTGTCTAGGGCATTTCTGTGTTCAGCAGAACAGAATTGGGTCCAAAATATGAAAAGCACATCAAATTTTACACTATAACTATTTATGAGAATACCACTATGTGTTGTTGTCTTCTTTCTATATGAATATTCAACATGCTTTGTGTGATTTTATAATAATTTACTAGGTAAAGAAATACACTGTATTCGAACCAAATTGAAGATATTCAACTAAGATCTACTTTTCCAGTCTGTGGCAACATTTGAATAGTGCCATAAATTGTCAATAATAGCGTGGACTGAAATTTTACCTCTGATTTACAGTATAAAAAGTGGGCCTAAAATTATATATGGAACTCACTAGCAGTCAAGTAAATGATGACTAGAGCCTGCTGTATGAACATTTTGGTATTTCAGAAGATAAACAGCAGCACCAAAAGGCCAGGTATTTCCTTGAAGAGAAATTGGAACATACTCTTTCTTTTGTACCTTTGCATTTTGCAATATTTACTGACTTAGCAGTGCAGGATGCATGAGATACTTCACTGAGGGAGACTTACAATTTTCCCATTAACAAAACAAGTAATGTGGCACTTGGTTGCTTTTTCTGACAGTCTCAATAACACCAAGAAATTGCAAAGAAGGTTGTGATAATGTTTTATTGCAAGACATTTTCAAGAGTTGGTGGGACTGAATAAACTACCTGCACAACAAACAGTGGAAAAAGCTGTTAAGAAACTGAATCTATTCTGCTACTTCTCAGGTATAGAGAGTGCTTATTTAATATTTATTAGCAAACAGTTTTGAAAGATGTCAAACCACCTCCAAACTGAGATATTGTACTTAACAATGATGAGTTCACAGTGTGAAAAACATTAAGATATCCAAATACACAGGACAAATGTTGACCTCAGATTAAGCAATTGTTATCCTTTTGCAAGCAGTGATAAATGCACTAAAGACACTTCTGGAATGACACCATCATCTTACCAAAATCAGTGACAGGAGTTCTATGGACTGCAACAGATCCAAGATTTCATTCCTGAACCTATGAGGTGTTGAAATGAAATGAATCAGATGTTGGAGAAGGTTGCTAGATATTGCTGATCAACAGCACAGGTGTCATTTAGTCTAAAAAATCACATCAGTCTGGATGAAATAACAGCATTAGATCAGAAATGATACTAAATGCAATAAAACAGATCAATGCATTACTAAGGTTCAAAATGTGTTCAAACAACAACAAAGACTACATTAAAAAAAAACATGTTCATGCATAATTACCATTAAGCCACCCACTCAGTGTTTATGTAGTAACTTTGCCAATACTAGAACACAAAAGGAGTGGGTTGAAGCTGGACAGGGAAGCACTGAGCTGGGCTGCCCAGGGAGGCTGTGAAACCTCTGTCCTCAGAGGTTTTAATGATTTCACAGGACGAAGCTCTGAGTGACGTGGGCTGAATTAAGCTTTGACCTTGCTTTCAGGTGGAAATTGAGCTAAAGACCTAATGGGGTCTCCTCCAGCCTCAGCGATGCTCTGGTGTCCCTCTGTGAGTCACAGCTTGAGGCTGTGCCCTGTCCTTCATTCACTGCCTCTCCATATGCTGGTGATAAGTATTAACACAGTTTTCCCCCAGCCTGTGCACACCCCCTGATGTCAGTTATATCTGTTGCACAACCATGTCCAACAAGTTGTTCATACTGAAAACCATGCATGGGAAAACCTGTAAGACCTGTTGTCATATTAAGGAGAGATCTGAACTTCTGGTTCTCCTCTGTTTTTCTTAGACATGAGATGTATAGAAGAATTAGACAGCAGAGGTATTCCTGTCTTCTAAATCTGCATAGAGGAAGCTTCTTTTGAATTTTAGTCTGCACCATTAATTTTTGACCCCATAAAATGGCATTTAGTATTTTGCAGCAATTTCCCATGTCTTGTTTTTTTTCAAGCTGAGACCCAGTTCTTCTGGTACATAATCACCAGGTAATTCGAGAGCTAAATTACCACTTTCTGAGAAGTGCACACTATGGCTTAATCTTTAGTGGATTCATGAACAGAAACAGAGAAAGCATGGAGATAATAGAAGTAACATTCTTCTTCCATGTTAACAGAAGAAGAAAAACCTCTATCTTCCAGGTAATCTCCCAGATCCCAAGGGTAAGAATGCATAAACAGAGTGGAACATTGGTTTTGCTAACAAAGCCCAGCAGACCACCAGATAACAACTTTAAGTATTGCACTGTAAGTAAAAGATGTAATTTAAGATGCTGTTTTATGCGCATCATAAAATAAGTTTGTAGCCGAAAAACTGCAGCCAGAGTAGCTGCAGAGTTCTAGAGACATTTTCACACATATGCCACATAACTCCACCTGTTGAAGCCAATTCCAATCAGGTAAGACTGCCCTGAGGTACTTTTCCAGAGCATTTTTTACTTATTTCTTCTTCAGTCAGTGATGGTATTAAAAGTCACATGGATGACACTTTGCTGTTGTCAAGAACAGCATGGAGAAAAGTCCTGAGTAGGTATGTGTGATGGTGGCAGGCCTGGATGGAGGCTCTACCGGAGACAAGGCAGAGCCTGAACCTAAATTACTCAGAGGGTCTCTCCAGCTGAATGGCCCTAAAGCCCTTCCTTCATGGCTGGAGCTGAACTAGAGGTATCCACCAAAGAAATTACGTGATTCACAGGTCTTACTATGATGAGCTGATTTTGAACATAAAGCATTTATGTCATTTCAATGTATTTATTATTAGGACATATTTTTCAAATGGGTTATTATGTCCATATACATGTTCTTAGCCCACCGAGACCAGATTTTGCAAGAGAGAAAAAAACGTGTAATCTTCCATCACCTGTACTCCAACCTCACCTGAACACAATCTTGTATATCTTACAGCCAGATTCTTCAGAAGTAGATTTAGGACCCAGGAATCATCAAGGTTTGGATGGATTGGGCTGCCTAACTGTATTTTTCTTGTTTGTTTGTTACTGGTGTATTCAAATACCCCAAGATGCACCATCTGCTTGAAAGTATGGTACTAATGAAAAGGCCCACTGTGACAACACTGTGTCTGACAAAAACTGCAAGCGAGGAGGATGGCAAACACCCCATGTTCCTGCCTACTAATAAATAATGGCTCTTATTTCTCTTTCAGGTTTTGCAAGAGCTCAGTCTCTCTCAGTATTTCACAAAATCACAGAATTCTTAAGGTTGGAAGGGACTCCCAGAGACCATCTAATCTAACCCCCCTGCCAAGGCAGGGTCACCTAGAGCAGATTACACAGGAATGTATCCAGGTGGTTTTGAATGCCTCCAGAGACAGAGACACCAGGACTCCCCTGGGCAGCCTGTTCCAATGCTCTGCCACCTTCAATGTAAAGAAGTTCTTCCTCGTGCTGAGGTGAGACTTCCTGTGTTTTAGTTTATGGCCCGTTTATTGCTCCTTGTCCTGTCACTGCGGACCACTGAAAAGAGTCTGGCACCATCCTCTTAGTACCTGCCTTTGAAATATTTACAGGTCTTGATGAGATCCCCTCTCAGTCTTCTCTTCTCTAGACTAAAGAGGCCCATTTACTCACTGTTAATATTCCTAAGCCTTCACATAATGACGATTTCCCCACTTGAGTAGTGTTTTTGGCTTTTTTGGCCACCGTGGAACCCACTACCCAGGCTCGTCCTCCCTCCGCCAGCTTCGAGGGCAGGGCCGGCCCAGCCACAGCCCCCTGAGGCCCGAGGACAGGGCGCCCGCCGGGGCTCCCCGACAGACTACAACTCCCGGCAGGCTCCGCGCACGCCGCGCGGCACGCTGGGAGCTGTAGTTCGCTCAGCGCGCCGTGGCCACCCAAAGTGCGCAGCCAGTGGCGCCCTTCCCGCTCCCGCCCGAACTGTGTGTGCGCGCTTGGGAAGGCGAGGAGCAGGGGTGCCGCTTCTCCCCGCTCCGTTCCAGCCAGCGGTTGTTGTGGGGACCAGGCCGCGGTGGGGGCAGGCTGGATCCATGACCACAGTGGTGGGAGGTTCCACAAGACCAAGTGCTAGGTCCTACACTTCTGTCACACCACCCCCATCCAGCGCTACGGGCTGGGGGCAGAGTGGCTGAAAAGGTGCTCATCATTAAAGGACCTGGGGGTGCTGGTCGACAGCCAGCTGAACATGAGCCAGCAGTGTGCCCAGGTGGCCAAGAAGGCCGACGGCATCCTGGCTTGTACTAGAAATAGTGTGGCCAGCAGGACCAGGACAGTGATTGTCCCCCTGTACTCGGCACTGGTGAGGCTGCACCTCAAATCCTGTGTCCAGTTCTGGGCCCTCAATTCAGGAAGGACACTGAGGTGCTGGACACATCTAGAGAAGGGCAACGAAGCTGGTGACGGATTTGGAGCACAAGTCCTATGAGGAGCAGCTGAGGGAGCTGGGGTGTTTAGCCTGGAGGAGGATCAGGAGGGACCTTATCACCCTCTACAACTACTTGGAAGGAGGTTGTAGCGAGGTGGGGGGGGTCAGTCTCTTCTCCCAAGAAAACAGCGACGGGATCAGACGACATGGCCTCAACCTGCACCAGGGCAGGTTTAGGTTGGACATTTGGAGGAACTTCTTCACAGAAAGGGTGATTTGACACTGGAATGTCAAATTTGACACTGCTGCCCAGGCAGGTGGTGGAGTCACCGTCTCTGGAGGTGTTTCAGGAAAGACTGAAGGCACTCAGTTAACGCGGTGGTGTTCGGTCACAGGTTGGACTCGATAATCTCGGAGCTCTTCTGCGACCCGACTGATGCTGTGATTCCGTGACTGACTCGCTTCAGCGACCGCAGAAGGGCTGCGAACACCAACGTCCCTCAACCTCTTGGGTGGACCCCGAGGCGCGCGCCCGCGCATGCGCGCAGAGGGGGAGGGGGCCGCGCCGCCGTCCTCGTGCCCGCGCAGGGGGCGGTGCTGCCGGGGCGGGGAGGGCGCGGGGCCGCGCTCGGGGGCGCGCAGCAGAAGCGGCAGCGCCCGCTCTCGGCCCGCGCCCCGCCGGTAGCGCCCGCAGAGCCGCGCCGAGACAGCGCCCGCCCGTCGTGAGGGAGCGGCAGCACCGCCGGCCCCCTCCGCCCCTCCTCCTCCACCGCCTCCTCCTCCTCCTCCGCCCTCTCCCCCGCCCCTCCTCCAGCCGGAGCGAGCGATCGAGATGGCGGCCGCCGGGGCTCTGGCGAAGCACGAGCAGATCCTGGTGCTCGATCCGCCCACCGACCTCAAATTCAAAGGTGAGGAGGGGGGACCGCAGCGCGGCGGAGGTGCGGGGGGCGGCGGCGCCGGGGTGTCCCGCTCTGCCCGGGCGCCGGGCCGCCTCCGGGTGCCTGGTTCCCCGCCGGCTGCCGCGGGCGGGCCGCGGTGCCGGGCGCTGCCCGCCCGCCGGGGGATGGGGGGCGCCGCCGAGCCGGCGAGCGGGATCGGCCGCCGCCATCTTGGGATCCCGCGGGGATCCGCCGTGCCGGGTGGGACCGGCCGCCCGCTCCCCGTGCCGCCCCTGCCCCCGCGCGGCCCCCCGCCCCCCGCCGCCGTGTCACCGCTCCGCTCGCAGGCCCAGCCCTGCGGCAGCGGCGCCCGGCGACGGCGGTGTCGCTGCCCGGTCGCTGGCGGTGCGGGCTCCCTCTGGCAGCGGCGGGCGGGAGAGGCCGCGGAGCGGGCGGTGGAAGCCTTGCGGGGTTCCAGGCTTCGCGAGGCTGCCCTCGCGTCCGGCCTTGTCCCACTTTCCCTTTCTGGCGCGCTGGAGCCCCGGTGCCCCCGCGGGGCTGGCGCGGCTCTGCACCATCGCTCCCCGCGCCCTCGCCCCGGCGCATCCCGGCCCCGCAAAGCGATCCCCGCCCTTTCGCCAGAGCTGTCATGGCTCAGGCAGGTTATCGGAACGTAAACAGGGAGCTCGCCTCTTCCTTGGGAGCGAGGGAGAAGGAATGCGTGCGTTTCGGAAGTTTTATGTGTGCTGCGTGCCGACCGCATGGCTGTGACCGGCGTGACGCGCTGCTGTCAAAATAGGTCCCGGTTGGTGCTGCTACCTTGTCGAGGGGGGTTTTTCTGTCCTCATCAGTTAGATAGAGCCTTCCCTTTCACAGCTATCAAAAATGAGTGACCCTTGGAAGGTAAGGGCATAAATAACAGCGCGATAGAACCTGTAGTTCCCAGTAATATCTTGTGATTATATCCTGTACCTATAAGGGGCATTGAGAAAAATCTAAAAACGTTTCAGATTTAGAATCAACAATGCTAGTTGGTTTTTTTAAAGCAGTTAATGTTATGTGAACTTACATTTTTAAATGTTGTGACTAGTGTCAGGACATGTACATGCTTCTATTTTCCACTTTTAGTAGACTCATTTTTCATTGTTTTCAAGGGATAGAGTGGAATTTATGATGTTGTAACAATCTTCAAATGGACAACTAGAACAAATGAATGTTCATATTAGAAAAGAACACTGTATTCCCCCCAAATACTTTTGGCTGGCCTGGCATCTGGACAAATTTAACAAGCTATGCTTGTTTTATTGATCCATCAAATCAATTAAAACCCAAAATCTGTCTGATCACCCATATTAATTTCTTGATAGCTTCAGTTTCAAATTTTTTAAATCACACGTTCATACACAGAGTCAAAACCATAGCAGGAACTTACCTTTTTCACTTTGGTTACATATTGTTAGAATGCTGCCAGGTCTGGCTGCACTCACAATTCAATATGCTGAGTTCTTACTGCAAGAATAGGTTGGAGGAAAAAGCCTGATTTTTTTTTAATTAAAAAACTGCTGTGTCTAATTAGAATCTTTCATATGTTGAGCTCTCTTTGAGCTGGAACTAAGCTGTGTTTGTGGATATGAAGCAGTGTGTTGATAGAATAAATACTAGATTAAAAATTCTGTCGGTATGAAGCTGTTGTCAGTCAGTGATCTTTATTGTGCTGTGTGTTTATGTACTTGGAGCATGAAATGTGTATTCTTTAGGCATAAACTTTAGTTTCAGGTTAATGCATATATTAGGAAAAATTCTATAGAGCAGACTAAGCAAAAACAAAATCTGAAGCGTAATGAGACTGCAGTCTTAATACTCCATGGAAAGCACTTTCTATGGCTATATAATTTCAGTAATATACTATACAAAGTGCTATCAACTGAGAGAGCATTGAGTGCACACTCAATAAGTATTTTCTAACAGCTTATTATTTGGAGGTGTTTACAAAGGTTTGTGGGCCACAAAGGAATTGAGTTTTAAGTACTACATTGAAGAATACAATATTGGCAGAAGGGAATTCTCAGTGTTACCTTTAAAAAAGTAATTGGTTAGTAAGAGAATGTATGACTTGGAATAAACGTAGCTTAGTGTAGGAAAAGCATGGAACTTTGTTGAAAGAATAAAAGTATACGTTTTTTCAGTGCAGCTGGTTTTACTTTATTGGTACAATCATCTATTATTATTATTGACTTAATACTGTTGATGGGTGTGTAACAGAGATTCAGTTTAAACATTTGGATTGGACAAATAGTTTTGTTGGTTTTCTTCCCTCAGGAACTTCTAATGGGTTGCTGACCTTTAGGGTAACAGTGAAATGTGATAGTATGTCCCTGTGCAAACAACAATTTAAATTAAAAAGCACATGGGACTTATCTTAAGGAGCTGTTAACAAGGCTTTAAATTCATTGTTGCATGATGAAACTGCTTTTTTTTTTTTATGTTGATATAACTTAATTTACTCAATAGGCAAAAATAAACTCTATAATACATTTCTCCTTGAATTTTGTTCAGCATTACTCAAGGGGAGGTCTAAAGAACATGTCCTGTGGTGGCTAACACATTACTTATTTCCCCTGGTGTCCAAAAGATTAGAATCCTGTTTTTATAGTGCTTTGTAGTCCTAGAAATTTAATAGTATTTTGGGTCATGGTTCCCTCTGTCCCCATGACTAGGTTTTTTTTGGCTTCTGAAACTATCAGGAATATCTAAGGAAAACTACAAAAGAAATAAGTACTTTTGATAGTGTTGTGCAAATGTGACAATGGGAAAAATTTTACTTAAAAGTGATGAAACCAGGAGGCAGTTGATACACTGCATAATATTGTTTTCAGATACTCAGTATGGACCACTAGAGAATTTGCCTCGTGGTCCTTGTGCCCAGATCTTCAGCCATATTGCTCCTGTGGATTGGCTTTCTTCTGTATTCTGATGTATTTTGTTTAGCTTCTCAAATCTGAAGGTGGTTGAGTTTGTTTAGGACAAGGATAGGAAGAATGGAAGCATGAGACACTTAAAGGCATCTGATTTGGAAGGTGGAACATCTGCTTCTTACTGGTGTCTATGTGTCTTGTGTATAATTGTTGTCTGTAGCTCTAGTTTAGCGGAGATTATGGTAATCTGGAGTTGGTTCCTTGTGAGTAAATACATTTTTTTAACACTTTTTTTAAACAGTCATGGAGTTTAATAGCAGCATTTGAAGCTTTGAGTTCAAAGATTTGTAGCATTTTTGTGGAAACTCAGTCTTCCTTAAGTCGAAGAAGCGAGTTTTGCAATTTTGAGTAAGATGTATTTAAGTTGGTATTGGATGACGGTCCTTTTTAAAAAAACTTTTTAAAACCTTTGCCGAATCTTTAAATCAGTAATAAGATGTGTTTCCGCAACACCTAATTGAAAATCAACATTAGTTGATTTGATGAGCTTTGGAAGATTAGTAGACAGTGTTCAGAATTTGAATTTCATGTGATTCAGAGGTGTCTGACTAGCAATTGTCAGACATCATAAAAATGTCTGAATATTCTAATTTTATATCCTTTATTACAGTTCTTGCTTACAATGTGTGAAATCCAGTTATGTTACCTTTGTAAACAACACAAAATAATAAGGCACACTTCCTTTAACAGACTAAAGTAAAATTTTAAGTGTGTCTGTGCAGTAAATTTTCCTTTTGATGGTTTGAGTTACTAGAAGAGATCAGTGTAACAGGGGATATTTAATATCTGATTATTAATCTGACTCATAATCTAGAATTGTTAGTGTTTAAAATCAGCTATCAGCTGGTATATGTTCAAATGACTTTTCATGTGAGGTAGGGAGCACTTAAGTGTTACGGCTTATTCTGAAATGCAGATTTCAACAACCTTTTAAATAATACAGAAATATTGCTCCAGGTTATTTTGTAATCATTACACTGCTATTGGTAACATTGAAAGCCACAGGCTATGTGTTGCTGCAAATCGAGAAGGTGGAATTTAAAGGCAAAAATAGCTCAATGTTAAATGCATCCCCTGCCCTCAAGGTCTGTTGCCAGAATTGGCCTAGGATGCCTTTTAGTGTAGGCAGAGTTTGAAGTCCTCAAATGTGATCTTACTGCTTTACTTGTGTGTGTCTTGATTATGTCAGATTTTATGCCTGTTTTCACTCTCTTCAAAGTGTCAGTAAATTTGTGATGTCTCTGTTTTCTAAGATAGGTTAAAAAAAAGGTGATTGCGATGTCAATTTTCTGGTATCTTCATTCAAGAGAATTTTTGAGACTAAACAGTGGGAGTGCAGAGGGGAAAAACTGGTTGTAAGTGATTACTAATATAGTTGTGGCTTTCTGATACTTTGAAATGATTCCATATGAGTTATTATTTTTGCTGGCTGAGTGTTGCGTAGTGGCGAAGATTGAACATCCCATAGAATAACTCAGTGTTCAATGTGTAGTATTTGACTTTTTTTTTCTTTTAAATCCAAGAGTGATTCCTTGCATTGTTTGCTCTTCTTATATATCTGTACTTCTATCCGTTGTTTCATGGCTCAACTGTAATGTTTCTTAGTATCTTCATTTTTTAAATTATATATATTAATGAAAATTGAAGCACAAAATGATTTGTGGGAATGTGTTGAGGAAGAGAAAGGAAGATAATGTTTTTTTACCTGGTGTTGCTTATGAGGTGGTATTATATTAATACAGTTGTCTCTACCATTGTGTTAGACTGCATTTAAAACTGCCTTGTAAAAAGGGAGTTCTGTTGATCTGTGAAGTCGTGTGTATTATAGGTGTTAGATTATATTTTGGCAGAACTAGTTTGTTATTTGTTTTAAGATTCCATAATGGAAAAATTTCCTGTAGTGATAGGGGTATACAGTAGTGAGGATTTGGAAGTTTTGTCCTTTACCTGCAATTTATAGGATGTTGTTTTACTTAATATTGCCATTGCTTCACTAAACAGTGAAACACAATCTGAATCTCACCATCTTGTACTTCTAATGTGTACCAATGATTATTGGTTTAAAAGCTTCACCTTTACATTCTATTTAGTATAAAGTGCCTACTCATGCTGCTTGTTGATAGCCTAACCAAGTGTTCTAGATCACTGTAAGACATAATTATTAATAGTATAAAAAAAAATACTGTATTATACATGAACAGTGTACGTTTGTTCAAGGCCAGGCTGAGAAGTAGAAACTTATGATGATTGAGAGGAGCTATTTTATACGTCATGTAATAGGTCTGAATATTTAGTGCACTGACCAGTGCACTAACACCACCAGTGTGGTGTTATAAGTTGTTCCTGTTTTGGCTTGACTGTGGTTTGTGAACGTTTTACTTTCTGACCAACTTTATCTATGGGAGATGTTTGTTAACCAGACCTTTGTGACCATCATTAAAGGGTTATTACATGCTCCTCTTATAAGCCATGAATTTAAGTAGGAAAAGACTCCTGAAGAGAACTTGCTGCATTTAAAGTTGGAAAAAAACACCCTGAGTAATTAGATAAGTATTACATTTTTTGGCAGTTACCAGTTTACAAGGCTTGTATTGTCAGATGAGCCTGATAAGTAAGTGTAAGCTGATTTCATTAAAAAAAAATTAAGCAAAATGACTCTACTAAGATAATTTCTGATGTGCTGTTGTTGAAAATAAAAATGCAGAAACATGAGTTAGAATTTTAGTAACTTTGTTTTTCTTAAGGTAGTAAGACTTTATCTGGTGCATAGTGATCTTGGCCTGTAGCTTGTCTTGCCTTTTAGTGTTGTTTGGTATTTTATACAGTTAATTCATGGCAACCATGAATTATTTGGCAATGTAAATGTCGTATTTCATTTTATGGTTTGAAAGTCTTTAGAAAGAAGTGATTATGTAAATTAAATATTTTCTGTTCAGTTTCACTTATAAGTTAAGATAGTTTGTGGAATACTATCCTGATGTAAGACTTCATGTGTTTAATAATGAGTAAGGAAGAAAATAAGAAGAAAAAAAAAGAAAAATATAGTCAAATCAGAATTTTTCCCTCCTTTGTTTCTCAAAATGTGGTCTTATTTGACATAGAATCTTAGAATAAAATCATAGAATAAAATGCAGCATGAGTGTCCCAGGTACAATGTGGCAGTTCTGATCTAAGACCTTCCCCTCTATCTGTATCTCTGTTACCTTCATCTCTTCTCTGTGCATCTCCTGAACAAAACCTGGTTTACCTCTGGATTTATTGGATGCTGCCACATTATTTCATAATGTCATAGAATGGTTTGGGTTGGAAGGGATCTTTAAAGATCATTTAGTCCGGCTCCCGTCGATGTCTGTCACTGCCATCAGTTTGCTCAGGGCACTATCCAGCCTGGCCTTGAACACTTCATGGATGGGGCATCCGCAGCTCCTCTGGGCAACGCCTTCCAGAGCCTCACCACTCATAGTGAAGACTTTCTTCCCAATATCCAATCTAGACTTACTCTCTTTCAGTTTAAAGCCATTACCATTTGCCCTGTCACTACATATCCTTGTAAAAAAGTCCCATTCCAGCTCTTTTGTAGCCTTCTTTAGGTACTGGAAGGCTGTTGTAAGGTCTCCCCAAGGAGTTCTCCAGGCTGAACAACCCCAACTGTCTTAGCCTTTTGTCATAATAGAGGTACTCTTTGTGGCCCTCCTCTGCTTCCATACCCAGTAGTTCCATGTCTATCTTGTACTGGGAGTCTCAGAGCTGTATGTGGTACTCCAAGTGGGGCCTCATGAGAAGGGAGGAGAGGGGAAAAATCACTTCCCTCTACCGGCTGGCCCTGCATCTATTCATGCAGCCTAGGGTACATTTGTGGGCTGCAAGTGCACAGGGCCAGCTCCTATCCACCAGTATGCCCAAATCCTTCTCTGCAGGGCTGCTATCAATCCATTTGTCTCCCAGTCTATACTGAAATTGGAGATTGCCCTGATCGAAGTGCAGGACCTTGTACTTGGCCTTGCTGAACCTCATGAGGTTCCTCAGGGCCCACCCTACCAGCCCACCAAGGTCCCTCTGGATGGCATCCCTTCCCTCAAGTGAATCAACTGCAGCACTCGGTGTCACCTGCAAACTTGCTGAGGGTGCACTCAATCCCACTGTCAGTGAATGATATATCATTATATAGTGATATAATGATAAAATACTGAATAGTATTGGTCCCAGTATGCATCCCTGAGGGATACCACTCGTTACTGGTTTTCACTTGCACGTTCAGGCATTGTTTGGAAGTCTTTGGACACGACCACCCAGACAATTCCTTGTCCATCTAACCGTCCATGCATCAAACCCGTGGCTTCCCAATTTAGAGGTAAGAATGTTGTGGGGGAGTGTATCAAAGACCATACAGATGTCCAGGCGGGTGACATCTGTAGCTGTTCCCTCGTCCATTGATGTGTCCACCATGGAAGACCACTAGATTAGTCAGACATGATTTGCCCATGGTAAATCCATGTTGACTGTCTCTAATTCCCTGTCTTCCATACATTTTGACATATCTTCCAGGAGGGTCTGTTCCATAATATAAATACTGATTATTTGATACAGAGGTATCTGCAAAAGTACTAGTTAAGTTGCAGGTAAAAAAGCTTAGTGGAAAAACATAAGGTGGAGAAGGGACGAGCTATAAAATAAGTTGCAGCACAGCAGTTGGGCTGTTGGAAGCATAATAGGACCTTTCTAAATGATGGACCAGTGTTGTGTTTGAACTCGGTTTAGTATTTTCATTAATGACCTTGGTGTGGGTGGGACTGTGGTGGTAGAGCTCATTGGTAATGCAGAGTTAGGAGATGTGATGAACACAAAAAGATAATGTGCATTTAATGTGTGCTAATAATAGAACATTTTGGATAGAAGTGATGAAAAAGGAGTAAAACTAGAGACTAGGACTTAATCATAGGTTTATTGTGAATGTGAAAAGTCATGAAATGGGACAAATGTGAGACTGAAATTTTGTAGTGAGGGAAGTATTAATGTCAAGGCTTGTGGCATTGATGAAGCTTTATCTGAATGCATCTCTGGCAGCTCCTAGTCACATAAAATGAACCCAAATGGGAATGGTGCAAAGAAAACTTTATTAACATAAGTGAAGTAGAATAGCTTTGGCTTGCTAATCTTAGCAAAATGAAGATTGAAAGGGGGTCTGATTGCTGTCCATAAATACAGCAGAAGAGGTAAGCACCGGGGAAAAGAAAATCTCTGTAGGCTAAAGGATAGGATTGGTATAAAAATGAATTGGCTTCAAGTGGCTATGACTGTATTTAGATCATTAGAAACTAGTTGAATTTCAAATCTGAGTCATGTCAGTCTGAACCAACCTTCTGAAAATCATATGGGCAAAAATAGTTTTAAATTCATCAGATACCATCTTACAAAATACTTAGTTTCATGTGGACTTCTGAAGGCTTCTCCTAGGTCATGACTTTACAATGTTCTTGAAAGTTTGGTAGGACAGCAGTGGTACCTAATTATGTACTTAAGCTAGAGCAGGTATGTCATGTTACGTTCCAAGACATTAGAATAGCTTGACTGAGATATGTGTTTAATGTCTTGTCTTTGTAAAAAGGGATGTTTGTGAATTTAAAAATCATATATGTAGGAGTAACTGCTCCATATGTGAAGTAAACTTAGTAATTATAGTTCACGGGGCATGATGTTGATTTACATGTTTAACATATTAACACTATGATGCTAATGTGGCCACTAAGTGTAGCAGACCAATGAAAGTAAAAACCAGTTTTTAATTTGAATGTCCACTGGCCATCTGTTAGACACGTTCCAAGTTACACCTCAAGTTGGAACTTGAGCTGTTTCTGTAGAAGTGAGCTGACTGATCCTGGGAAGCGTGGCTGCTTTAGCTCGGCTCAGTACTCTGTCCTGAAGTTGGTAAGGGAATGGAGTTTGTGGTCGTGTCTGATCAACAAGACTGACTAAATGTAACATTTATTTGAAGTAGGTGTTTGTTTTCCTGAGTGACTGTAGGATGTGCTTGTACTTGGCTTTCAGAAATCTAGGAAGACTTTATCCTAGTAGAATTAAGAGCTACCAGTTTAAGTAGGCTCTTAATGTGTGGCAGAAAGAACAATGTAACCAGATAAAAATAATTAGCAAGTAAAGAATTCACCATTTTATGGAGGTTAAGTAACAAACATGCCTTTGATGTTAGTAACATGACATTTCTTTAGTAATGGTACTCTTTCAATTGGAAAAATATGAAGAATAGACATTTATGACTAAACTGGGCCTAGACTGCTAAATTATAAAGCTTAAGCTTAGTACCAGCAGTAATATCTTTGTATGAAGTTATTCCATGTTATACCATCTTATTAAATCTGGTGTTTTGTTGTTAAGGAAACAGTTGTTCATATTTAAATGCAGGACAATCTCCATTTAGTCTGTATTTTATCTAATATATAAAGCAGATAATGTTCTCTTTACCGGAATTTGCTGGTAATGATATGTGGCCGTACTTTACCCTTGAGATAGATGCTTATTGCATTTTTGCTGTGGTTTATTGGCTACTAACAACATTTTGGTAACAAACTGGAATGAATAAGTTCTGATCCAGAAAGAAAATGTAAGGAAAATAATTATTTTGTCTGCTTTGAAATGCCACTGTATTGTATTTTTGTCATTTCTCTGTCCAAATGGCAAGCAGAAGGTTTCAGCTCCCATTTCTCTTACACCAGCTTCCAGTGAAGCATTCTGCCAGCATCTGCACAAGCACCTCTAATAAGCTGTGTAGCCGTATGGAGCCTCTGCCCCTTTGACAGAGGAAGATGCGCTATTTTAGGATTCAAAAATGGGCATTGTCTCAGCATTTTTTAGAAAGAAAATTCTCTGATAGACACAGCATCAGCATGGATGCTGACAGCATGTCATTGTGGGGAGCTCAGATAAAATCTGATGTTACCCCTGGTAAACAGTGCTAGCCTAGAATCAGCCTTCAGGAATTGTGGACATTGAGGTGTGTCAGCTTTCCTATAAAGCCTCTTTTGCATTCTAAATGTTACATGCAAGTTGATGATAAAACTATTTCTCAAGTGCCAGGGTAGAATAAGAAATTAAAGATTCTGTAATACTGTTCTAATGTATGAATATCTTCCTGAAAGCTATGATTATTTGTAGGTATTATTAATCTTGCACCTCATACCCTGATTATTTCTGATCATTCAGACCCATGTTGAAGTATTGATCCATGAAACCTAAGCCATTATGCTTCATAGACCATGAATAATTGCAATGTAGGTGATTTGTTAGAGTTGGGATTTTTCTTCCAGTTGGAGAAGGTATTTGAATGGTCATGGTTTTGGTATTTCAAGAGGAAGGAGTTATTTATGTTCATTGACAATGCATGTTGTGTGTTCTCTTCAGGTTTTATTCACAGAAGTCTGAATATTAATTTCTTAAAACTGATTTATGGAAATAACATTCTACTCAATTTCTTTTGTGTTGGCTGTGTCATCTATGCTTTTTTCAGAAAACCTATAAAATTAAATTTTGAGCAATTAAGTGCTTCGTGTATATTTTAAGAATAGTTTTCTTATCTGATAGTCCAGGTAGTTTTGACTCGCCACAGAACACAAATATTTCTCATTTTTAGATGTCTTTCCTTCTGTACCTTTGGTGGAAGATGATCAGGTCAAGGAATACTTAAGTAAACTGGATCTAATAAGTCCATGGACCTTGATGGAATGCACGCACAAGTGCTGAGGGAGCTGGCAAATGGAGAAACAGGCTGACTGGAACCTTCTGAAGTTCAAAAAGAAGTGCAAAGTCCTGCAACTGGGAAGGAGCAATCCCTGGGCAACAGTGCAAGCTGGGATTTGACCAGCTGGAAAAGCAGCTTTGCAGAAAAGGCCCTGGGAGTCTTGGTGGACACTGAGTTGATGGTGAACTGGTGATGTGCCCTTGCTGCAAAGAAGGCCATGGTATCCTGGGCTGCATTAGGAGTGTTGCCAGCAGGTTGAGGGAGGTGATCCTTCTCCTCTGCTCAGCACTGATGAGGCCACAGCTCGAGTGCTGGGTCCATTTCTGGGCTCCCTACTACAGCAGAGACATTGGACATACTGAAGAGAGTGCAAAGGGCCACAAAGATGATGGACTGGAGCATCTCTCCTGTGAGGAAAGGCTGAGAACTGGGACTGCTCTGCCTGGAAAAGTGAAGGCTGGGGAGGATCTTATTGACAAATACCTGAGGGGAGAGTGCAAAGAGGACAGTGCCAGGCTCTTTTCAGTGGTACCCAGTGGTGGGACCAGAGGCAACAGGCGCAACTTGAAACACAGGAGGTTCCCTCTGAACATCAGAAAACACTTTTTTACTGTAATGATGACCGAGCACAGGCACAGGTTGTCCAGGGAGGCTGTGGAGTCTCTGTCCTTGGAGATATTCAGAAGCCTCCTGGACGTGACACCCAGGCAACTGACTCTGGGTGTCCCTGCTTGAGCAGGTCCCAGATGACCTCCAGAGGTCCCTTCCAATCTCAGTCATTCTGTGATTGCTATGTCAAATGATAGGAAAGAAAAACAATTAAATTTTGACCTAATTAAAAAATTCCTTATTACATCATACAAATATACTATATAAAAATATAGATTACATGGGGCCATCTTAATTTAACTTTTCTTTATTCCATTGTTACTTTTGATTTCGGCAGAGCGAGTTGATGGAGACCTTACTCTGTTCTTACCAGGTCTATCCTAAAAGTCAGTTAACTTGTTCTCAAAATTTATCTTTTTGGATTTACAATAGTACTGCTAGTTTTTATCCTGCTTGCTTGGACTCAGGGCTTAAACTGTCAAATGCAGTAAAATGATGTTTCTTTGTCTGCCCAGCCTGACTTTATTGTGCACTGAAAGAAAACTACCTTACCTGAAGTTTGTTTTGGTAAAGGTGCCTTGAAGTGTTCTGTATATTTCAAGGGCTTTTGGGATTTCAAAGGTGATGCAGCAGTTGTGAAAAAACAGCATTCCACTTAAAGCATATAATCCCAATTGAAGTTAATACTGTACCTTACACATTTTAAGGAGTTTGGATTCCTTTTGCCAATCTGTGTACTTTTTAATGTGTACTTATATTGTTTTTTAGATGTGGCTGAATATATCACTTTACCGTGCCAGTTTACAGCTTAAATAAACTTTAATTCAGTGCATAAAATAGAGTGCTTTCTGGCAGTCAGCTTAGGTGTTGGCTTTTGTAACAGCTACAGTTCAATGTCTTAAATTGAAGAGGGCAATATGCTTAACACTTAAACTGTTTCATAAAGTGCTGTTGATTTTGTTTAATAATGCATGCTCATTTTTGTGCAACTCTATACAAGTGATCTGCCTTCTAATTATAAAAGATTTTATGTAATTTAATAAAATTATGATTTCTTCTTATCCAGTTTTAGGTAGAGGTGATATTTTAAGACAGACTCTGCGTGTACATTATGAAAGCCTTGCTAATTTTAAATGAAACTTCTTGCTAACTAAACCTGCCTGGTTCTCAGAAGTGCTTTGTTTGCTCTGTAGTGCCCACAACTAGAGATACTGACATTGGTCTCTCACCTTACCCAAGGGGACCACAGCCTAAGGAGGTTTGTCTAAGGTCTTCCTTCCTGCTCTAGAAAGGCATATTCACATCATTTTTCCCCTGGTGTTTGACCATCTCAGATGGTAGAAGGATGAGTTTTGGGTCTGAGACAGTGGACATGTTAATTTGAAGAGAAAACAACATTGTTGATTAAACAGATCTCTCTATAGGTCCTACCTATCCAGTAATATGTAGTATTTTGGTTTTACTGCAGCATAACTGGCAAGTTTGTGGCAAGCTGGGAAGCTTGGCGCTGTGTTTCAGCAGTGGAAACTGGCTCTGCAGAATCTGTGGCATTTCTTCTGCCCACCAGTTGCTATAGTCCAAGATGTGTAGTTACCAGAGGCAACCCTGGCAGTAATGTTGCAGTAACTGCACTGCAAGATTGCTGAAGTAGAAATTCAGCACATAATGTTTTTGGAGATGTCCAGTATTTCTGAGTGTGATTAGGCAGTTGTCTCTCATTCCTTTCTAAGTCAAGACGACAGGAAAACTTGTGGCATGGATTGTCACTGCTCTATTCAAAATGGTTGGAATAACCTGGCACTCTCACAATTTTTATTCCAGGAAGATGATGTAATTGGTGTCTTGAATTTACACTACTAAGGAAGTTGCTGAACTCCCTGTCCCTTTTAAAGTAACTGTAACTGCCAGAGGTTGTTAGATTGAAATTACAGGTTTATAAAGCAATGATCTCCTGTCATTAGACATCGTAGTTTATCATCTGTATAGCTTGAGAATTTGGTTAGTTGAATTATCACAGCTTCTAAAAACCCTAGTTGTGGATCCAGAAGTCTGTTGTATTAAGTTGTACAAATACAGGATAAAGGAAAGTCTTAAGCTTTTGTATGGTGTGTACATGAGCCTGTCTGAGGTTTAAGTGCTTAAATAAAAACCTGCTTTGGCCCAGGTGTCATGCAAGCAGCAGGTGAGATGCTATTTTTGAGATTATAATGCTGTCCTAGTATAGCTGAATGTTTTCTGAGATGAAGTGGGCATGCATTTGTCCATTTTGGTGCATATGCAGAATGTTTGTATCCATTTCGCCTGTTCTTTTCCTTGTTTAGATGCAGTCTGTGTGGTGTGATCCAAAACATTTCTTCTTCCTGGTTCTCTCCCCATTCTGCCCCCTTTTTTTTTAATAGCAATGGTCATGAATAAGGGGTTTGCACTTAGGCTGTTAGTTCCAGTTTGTACTTTATTTCCCCACTCCCCTAGAGGTAGTGGTATTTATGTTTGTGTGATTGTGAACTCCAGAATCCTCTTCAGGTGTTGCACAGTTTCTTTTTTGAAGGACATGTCATGCTAATTTAGATTGTCCTCTGAATGGTAATAGATTTTTTTTTTTCTAATTTACCATCCTCCTGCTCCCACCTGTCCATGCTCCGATTCACGCTGTCAATATGCCACTAAACTACCAAAACAGCTGGGTTCTGCAGGAACAGTGAAATTCAGTCATCTTTTCCTTTTGTGCAGCAGTTTGTTACCACCTCTTGATTAAATCTGATGGTTGAGGTCTTGAGAGACTTTAAACAGCTTTTTTTATTAAAGCTTTTAGAAAGCAGGTGAAAGCTAAAGCTGTCAGAAGGGTACTCTAGACCTTAGAAGAGATTTCAGTCCCCTCTGAAAGATGTCTGATGCTAAAAAATGTCCCTGAGCTAAAAGCTTTTTTTTTTTGTGAAGTATCCAGGAAATGCAAAGGAGGCCACTGCATTCATGTACCTGGGGAAGAAAAGCAGATTTCTTCTAATTATCTGAGGTATTAAGGCTGACAGTAAATATCAGAATAATCTGAAGAGTGTTTTGAATCCTGTCTCATTATTACACACTTTAAAAAGGCAGGCATGAGGAGACCTTTCATGTCTCAAAAGAAACATAACATCTTTTATTTTACCTTAAAAACCAGTTTATCATCAGTTTATAAATTCATAACTGCTTTGTCTTGAAACAAGCTGTTTTTGAATAGTATAGCTTCTTTTCTAGATCACTGTGCCTTTCAAAATGAGCCTTTGAACTGTGCCTTTTTTCTTTTGTGCAAAATATCCTTAGTAGAAGTAGTTGTGAAGATTGAGAAGCAGAGCTCCTCAGGTTGCCTAGAGTTGCAGTTAAAAAAAAAGCAGCCTGCATCACTGAAAGCCGTATTCAAGGTGCTCTTTACCTCTAGGCACTGCAAGAGCAGTGGTTATTAGATGGCTAATAGTAAAACTCCCAAAATAACTTCCTCAAAAATGTGTGTGTAGCTTGAAAAACATAAATGTTTGGTGTTTTATGAGTGTATCACCAGTCTTAGAGTATTCAGCTGCCTGATTTTAGTTCAGCTTGCGGCGGGGGTGATGGGAGCTGTTTTAAGTCACACCCTGTAAGTAAAGGCAACTGGATCCTTCAAGAACCATCAAGACACAAGTGGCAGAAAACTTTGAAGTAGTTTTGTAAATCTTCCTCTTGGGGGCTGTGTCAAATTTGCTTGGACTGAGAGGGTTTTTTCATCCACCATATAAAGTCAGATTAAAGTGAAGTTTCAGACAAGTAATACCAATTCCTGTTTTCTCAAAAGAGCCTCGTTGAATTTAAACCTATCTCACATGTATCTTCATCTACATCTCAATATTCTGGTTCTCAGTAATTATCTTTTTAGTTCTTTATTGATTTGTATCTTGGTGTTTTGTGTTAAGCATCTGTTTATCACTCTCTCAAAATCAAGGATTTGGAATGAGGTATAGAAACAAAGACATCAGTGAGCCCTCTAGTGTACTAACATCTTTGATAGTAGCCAGAGCTATTTCCTTTGGAGTAATGCAGACACCTCTGTGGAATAAGATGTTGACTTCTGTGGAAAAAAATTGACTTCCTTTGTCTCATGCAATTAATGGTTTTGTTGTACGTTAGCACTTATTCATATCACATATTTTTCATTGAATTTAATCTAAAGGTTGCTTTCTTCGTAGTTTTTTAATAGAAAAGTTGTAATGTTTTCAATACTGATGAAAATTATTTTGTAGTAATTTAGTGTGTAATTTTAAACAACTGTAAAGGTTCTCAAAAGTTAATGTACACATGAAATATTTTTGAATATATTTCATGTTCATATGAAATACCATTTTCTAAGTTACATTCTTCTAGAGCCTGTGCAGTCTTGCCTTCAGATGACACGAGCATAAGGGAGATTAACACAGCTCAGAATGCTGTGAACCTTACTCACTTTTTGTGCTGTTACTGAGTGGCATTGCATGGAGGTGATCCCTGTTGGAAGATGTGCTTTTGCAGCTTGACATTGAAATGATGCCTCTTGTTCCATCCAGTCTTGGAGGGAATTCCTATCCTACTGGTTTAACATAAACTCAGTTTAGAGAGTACACTGCACGGAATACGTAAATACAGCAACTACAACTTGCTTTTTTATGGATCAGTTAGAATATATTCATAAGCAGAGTATCATCTCTCTTGCTTATTTTGAGTTTAAAAGATGAGGTTGATGCCTCGTTCTGTCAACTTTATAGGAGCTCAGAAGCCTACAGAAGTTGAAATCTCAAGAGCAGTTATTATATTTCAGTATCAGTGTTTTCTTTCTTTAAACAGTTGAAAGAATTCCAAAGGATGTGTTGCTTCTACTTCTAAAGAAAAATTCTGAAAAATTTACTTTTGTATATGACCATTACCTTCTAGGTATTCCAAATGTTAAGAGTGATTTGGTAAAATTAACATATATATAAATTACTTGCGACGGCAGCTTGAGTCTGTCATATTATTTAAGAGTTACTTGTTCATTGCTGTCAAAGACATTATTATAACTAAGGTGATAGAACATTCTTTGCATGTAACACAGTTTATGTGCCTACCAGATACATGATTTAACTCGCTTTTAGAAATTTGTTGGCATCAAGTTATATTTTAAGTTAGTTGTACTGTATAAACAGATTTCTTTTCCAGAGTTACATGTATATTTAAAAAAGAACCACCTTTTTTTTTTTTCAGGTCCCTTTACAGATGTAGTAACTACAAATCTTAAACTACGAAATCCATCAGATAGAAAAGTATGCTTCAAAGTGAAGACCACAGCACCTCGCCGATACTGTGTGAGGCCCAACAGTGGAATTATTGACCCAGGATCATCTGTAATTGTTTCTGGTAAAAACAAATATATGCAGTTTTAGATTACATGCTTTTAAGGCCTTTAATAAAAGTTCTGTAATGCTTGATCTTAAAGACTATTTGAAGATATCAGTTTTTTTAAAAGTTAGTTTAAAAGTAGAACTGTTTCCCTTCATTATGTGATGGCAACCTGATGTAGAGCTGCAATGATATGGTAAAAAATGCTCCATATAGAAATACTTGCCATTTGTCACATTTATCTGTGGCTTTCTGAAAGGCAGAAAAGAAAGTTGGAAATGGGCAGTGACATTAACAGTACCTTTGCTTCAGACTGCTATGTTCATGAATCTTGAAGTAGAGCATTGCTTGGCTGCTCTGATCTGTTTAAAGTATAACATTTCATAGTTCATTGCATTTTAAAAAAATTCATGTACAATTGTAGGCTAGTTTTTTTGACTGTAGTTTTGGTCCCTGAACTCTATTGTTTCATAATTCTTCCATTTATCACAATAGTTTGTGCTAAGGGGCAATAATTAAATTGCTTTTAAAAAATAAGAGTTTCTGTTGGTTTGGATATGTGGAACAGTTTGTAGCCCTTACATTTGAAAAATCTAGTACGTTTCACTATAGAGACATTCTCCTTATCCTGGTGGGTGGTATTTTTATTTTGGTTGGATTTTGGTTTGGTTTGGGTTGGGTTGGGTTTTTTTGGTGAGGGGTTAAAAAAAGAAGTTGTACTTTTCAGCAGAGTGTAGCCCTGAAGCCACGCAATGTTATCTTTTTTTTTTTTTTCATGAACCTCCATGTGGGTTTGGTTTACATACTTCCTACTGACAATTTTGATAACTGATTTTGATAACTGGATGTCTAATAGTCTAATCCTGTAGTGGACTGTAAGTCCAGAAGATGAGGTCTTAATAATGTGGGAGTGGACATTCTCAAGAAAATGGGAAAAGACTAGATATCAGTGTTCTGATTTTGGCAAATGATTTTCGTAGGTCATTCTCCTGATGATG
The DNA here is from genome assembly GCF_036250125.1 of Pseudopipra pipra. Taxonomy (NCBI): domain Eukaryota; kingdom Metazoa; phylum Chordata; class Aves; order Passeriformes; family Pipridae; genus Pseudopipra; species Pseudopipra pipra. The sequence goes on from NC_087549.1 coordinate 52,566,856, forward strand.
TTGAGATAGAATCTCTAGAAAAAGGGAATTCTAAAACCAGTATTAGGTGAGAAACTTTTTATTTCTCTGGACCTGCCTTATTTCCCAGCTCGGAGAGAGGGGGATCCCCTTTTTATAGGCTATGGTCTTGTAGAGATCCTGTAGGCTAGGTTGTAGAGATCACAGGCAAGAGGTCCAGCATCCTGTGGATGAAAGATCATTTTACTGAGAATTGGTTTAAGATATAGTCAAAAACGTGCTTTATTTCCAGCTATGACTTACAGCTATTTTGTCCTAGCTGTCTGTTTGATCTGGTATCCGGGATCTTTCCAATGGGTAGTCATACATCACAATCTTGATGGGCTTTCCCTTGAGGGATTTGAATAGACTGAAGGATTCCATCCTATGTGTTTTCATAGTTACAAATCATCCTTTTAATGCTTTAAATATTTTGGCTTTTTACATGAGTCAGTAGTGGAGCTGTAAACAATATTTCAGCTTCAGGATCACCAATAAAGGGAAACAGTGTCATACTGCTCGACTTTTCAGTTTGCATAGCAGGGAATCTTTGATTTGCCTATTTCTGTATTACTGGATTCTCATGCAGTTATTCAGCTACAGTGACCCCAAGATGCTCTCAAGTGCAGTTGTTTAGTTACAGTGACTCCACAGTGCTTTTCAGAATTGAGTTCTCTTCCCCAAAGTGTCAGCTTCATTTTTTTGTTTTTAAGCATATAATTTCTTTCGGATCACTTGGTAAACTAAATCCACAGATTACTTTTCTAGTGACCCACTTTATCTCATCAGTCTCTCAACTGAATGTTTTCAGTGCTGAGTCATCTTTCATATAATTAAAAATAGATTTCTCTCACATTGTTGTGCAGAGAGAAATAACTATAGGATACTGTGGGCTGAAACTCTTATGTTCAAAACTAAATGTTGAGATAGTGTTAGCTGTCTTCAGCCTGTTTAATGCATCGTGCTGATTCAGAGCCAAGTCAGTTTTTAATTTCATTGTGGGAGATGTGATTTTAGTCATTTTAAGGAAGTCCATGGACATTTTTTTATCATTAAGTCGTGAATCACTAAGTAACCTTCTTCAGCCATGTGTATTCATTTTTTCCAAAACCACTAATTTGATAAGACCTGTTTTTCTTTACCTTGATGCCTAAATTTACTATTTATTATCACATCATGTATTGCTTGTTGTTACCTTGTTAACAGCAATTTCTTGTTGATGATTTTTCTTTTCATAATACAGCATGTTACTCTTCTTCTTTCACATCTTATTGCTGTTACTTGTTACTGTTTTTCCTTCTGCTTCTGTGTTCTTCTAGCTATATCAGTGTTGCTGCTACAGTTTTTTCATTGCTGTAAAATAGGTACACGTATAGATACCTAGTACAGGAGTCCATGTAATTTTTTTAATATTTTTCTGAAACCGCTTCAACTTCTCTTTTAATTTTGTATGAAGATATACTGAACTGGAATTCCCATTCTGTGGAAGACAAGTGTACGTACACTGCCAAATAATTAATCTTTTCAGTTCATTGAACCCTCATCCTCTGGTAGACCAAGTTGCAAGTGTACCTACAGACACATATTTAGGTGTAATTTTTCTTTTGTGTCACTCATGGGACCTGTTTGTTCATATTTGTATATGAAATGTCTTTTAGCTATAGTAATTAGAGAAATAATTATGTCAGCTACACCAGACTCTGACCTCTCAGTACCTGTTGCTACAGTGTATGTCTGCTCTATTTTCAACATTGCCTTTGCATTTTAACTTTCAGTGGTTGTTCAGTGAAGAGCAAATCTAAAGTGGATAGCATGGTTGCTACAGGGCTTAGCTGAAGAATCACAGTTTTATGCTTTATTTTTTCTTTGGAACAGTAATGCTGCAGCCTTTTGACTATGACCCAAATGAGAAGAGTAAACACAAGTTTATGGTACAAACAACCTATGCACCACCAAATATTACAGATATGGAGGCAGTGGTAAGTAAAAATGGAGTAAAATAACTTGTGTATTTTTTTTCTTAAAAATCTAGGCTTAACTGTAAATGATTCATGTTTTTGCAGTTTCTTTTTGGAGAAGAACTGTTTTTTTTCTGAACAAGGGTGACTTCATATGTGATTCAGGGTTTTTAATATGAAATACAAGGTCAGTTCTTAGAACTTGCCTAGTGAAGTTATTGAATGGAAATAGTAGTGAATCTAAGGTGAGGTCAGGTCAGTTCAGTGTGAAAATATGTACATGTTGTACCTTATATGCAGCTAATTTAAAGGGGATAAACAGATCAACAAGCCTGAAGCAGTATGAAATGGGTGCATTTGGTATGAAAAGTGTTTTAGTGAAATGTTGAATGGGATTATAATGAATTAAAACATTTCAAGACTAAGATGTGTCTTTCTACAAGATACCAAGTGACTAAAGAGGACATAAATGATAGAAAACATGTTCTGTTTTTTAATAGATTCAGTTCTTAGGCAGGGTTGGTCTGATCCGGAAAAAAGGTTTGTGCTTTTTGCTTCAGAAGTAGAGCAGCTATTTCTGACATTACTGGCTGGCTGCAATGGGAATGAAGCCTTCAGTTGTCAGAACAAGCCTTTTAGGGTGCTTGTGGACTCCTAAGTGTGTATTTTAAGATGGAGGTCAACGATGCTTCTGTCTCTATAAACTGTTGTAAGGAATGCCTGGGTTTACACAAGTGCATTTGATGTTCTCTCAAGGCAGAGAAGGAGAGGGGAAACAGAGAATAAAGATGAGGTTTTACAAATCACTGAAGACTGCTAGAGCTTTCAGGTTTAGGCTCTGTCCCCTTCTATGAAGGGAGAGAGTACTGTGGCATCACTCTTCACTGAAAACAGTGGAAAACCTTTTAGATTTTGTGAAGCTTTTGAGATATGTAGCTAGAAAGTTAGCATCTGTCTTCCTTGTTGGTCTGGTTTAGTTTTTCTTAATATGCTGTAATAGCTCTTGGTTATGTGTGGTAAATGAAGCGTAACTATTTGGTGAGGATGTAAAAATCAACTTTAGAAATACCTTTTCAAATAACTGCTTTCTTAGTGTGTTCAAGTATAGAATGCTGAGAAACAGATCTTGCAGAAAATCGGTAATTGTAGTTCTACGTTACTGTGCAACTAATGCCACTGGAAAAAAAAAAGAAGAAAAAAATTATAGGAAGGATGCTATGAAAAACCTGAATGTTCAAGTATGTAACACCTACAGTTCCAAGGTAACTGTAGAGGACCTATTAGAAAAATTACTGCGGACTTCAGATTAGTCTCTGAGCCTAAAGATTTAAGGAAACTACATGACGTATGCTTTGAAAGGTGATTGTCAGTTGAGCAGAGAAATTCTAGCATATTTCAGTTATTTAACTATATTGATAAGCATTGGAATTTAAAATGGTTTTTATAAACAGCTTTGAAAAATTCTCTAGGCCCAAATTGTTATGTAATATGCAGTAAAAGGAGGAAGTGCTTAAAATCTAAAATATGAAGAACTAAAGAAATTTACTATGGAACAAATATAGAGTCATTAAAAAGTGTCTTTCAATCTCTTGTTTAAAGTTGGTGCTTCCAAGATGGAATATAAGAAATACATTTACTGAGGCGTAATAGAACTTCCTTCTCAAACTGACTCGGGTGGTACTTGTTTCTCATTGTGTGTTAAAGAAACTGCTGCATTGTCCCCTCCCTGTCCCATACAAACCTCTGATGGATCCATCCTTACATTCAGTTTACTCTCTTTAATTTCCAGACTTGAATAACCATTTCTGGCTTTTGTTGCTTCACAGTAATCAATGTGAACAAAAAGCATAGTTCTTAAGCAAGTCTGAAAGTTGCAGCTAGGGTAAGGATAGTATCCAGCTGTAGAGGAGGCAAGTACTGAGAGCAAGCTTATGAACTGTTCAGATGTTTGCATGAGTCTGGCAAGTTAAGTAACTATTCATTTTTGTCTTAGTGGAAAGAAGCAAAACCTGATGAGTTAATGGACTCCAAATTGAGATGTGTGTTTGAAATGCCCAACGAAAATGATAAACTGGTAAGTAAGGGGTAAGAAATCACCGTACACTGACCGATAGGATCCCACAGAAATTTGAGGGGTTTTTTAACCTGTTTGATTTAATGATTAAATGGATTGAAGGAATTTGTACTAAATTAGACAGGAGGGGTGTTCAGTATATGACTTTTTAAGGATTCATAGAATCATAGAGCAGCCCAGTTTTAAAGGGACCTTGAAATACCATCTGGTTCAACCTTTTCTCTGAAAGGGAGCATGCTGTCAACCACATCTCAAAAAAACTCCAGCAATGGAGACCAGTGCCAGAAATTATTATTCTTCTTTTACTTATTGATTTGCTGTCAGACTTAAAAAAAAAAAAGAAAAAAAAAAATCTTCGGTACTGCATTCCGTGAAAAGCAAATTGCATTGTTTTCTTTATAAAGTATTAAATTATTTTCAATTAAAAATACTGTTTCTAATTCAGTTGAATTAGAGAAGAAAGTAACAATTAGGAATTAATGCATACTTTGGGAATCCTAAGTGCATTTTTATAAGGTAGTGGTGAAGACAAATAATCAGACAAAAAAAACACCTATTGCCTCTTTCATGCTCTTACCTTCAGACAAAATCTATTCTGGTTATGTAGGAGATGACAGTTTAATTGTATATAGACTGAAGATGTCTGTTTTGTGTTGCCTGATATTTGGAATAATAGTTAACTGTCAGTTACCTAGAAGTTTTGCAGAATATGACTAAATTCCTAAGCATTAACATATTTTTTACCCTCATACTTGAAATTCTGATTTACGGAGTCTTAATACTGTATATCCTTTTTCGGGGGGGGGGGAGGTGGGTTTTTTCGGTGCTGCTTTTAACATCATGAATGAGAGAGCTTAAGTAGGATTTCTGTTAGCAACCTTACTGCCTTTATGGCTTTGAAATTTTTTTTTAGTACTGTCCAGAGTTTATGATAGTTTGTAACACATGTATAGGGGTAAATAGCATGAATGCATGCATGTAAAACCGTGATCCAGGTACTAGACAAATGAAACTGGGGAGAAGCATTGCTGGACCTGTCTTTCACCAGTGTGGATGAGCTCATTAAAGAAGTTAAGGTTGGAGCATCTTGGGGTGTAGTGACCTTGCCCTGGCTGAGTTCATAATCTCAAGGAACATAAACCTGGTAAAGACCAAGACCCTGAATTTTAGAAGAGCTAACTTCCAGCTGTTTCAAGAATAAGTGGATGGGATTCCCTGGGGAACTGTCCCTAGGGACTCTTTAAGTCAGCTCTCTAGGGCCACTCTTAAGGGGCTTTAGGCCCCTTTAAGGCCACAAGTGCAAGAGATCTCTATCCTGATATGTAAGAAATCAAGGAAGGCAGGCCAGAAACTGGCATGGCTGAGCAAGGATCTGCTCCTCACATTGAGGAGTTAAGAAGGCAATGCAGAGCCAGTGGAAGCAGGGACATGTGACTTAGGAGGTACAGGGATATAGTTTGGGTATGTAGGGATGGGATCAGGAAAACTTAGGCACAGATGGAATCGGATTTAGCAAGGGATGTGAAGAGTAACAAGAAGGGATTCTTATGACTTATGTCAGAAAAGAAAGGTCAAGGAGAGTGAATCTCCCCTGTTAAACAGGGAGAACTGGTAGCAGCAGATGTGGAAAAGGCTGAGGTACTCCTTGAGTTCTTTGCCTCAGTCTTCACTGGAAGTCAGGCTTTCCGGGTGATATGGTTTGAAGCTGGCTCCCTGCCAAGTCTCCAAACCTTACCACAAGAAGTTGTGTCCCCCCCTTCCTCCCCCCCCAAACCTCAGGGAGAAGAAGGAAAAAAACAACCAAGAAAACCAAAACGAGAGAGAGAGACAGCTAAAGCAATATATATAAATATATTTACACTTATGTTACAGTTATATACAATTGAAATATATATATATATATTATTTCACAAGGGAAAGGGAAGGGGGAAGGGAATAGGAACAAAACCAAAATAAAATATATATATCCCGATTAGTAGCTCAATATCTAGCAACTAAAAGAATTGGCAAAAAGCTATCTTACTGCTCTCCTTGGGACAACGGAGAGTCGCTCTGGAACGATCGCCGGCAACCTGTGTCTCCCAAGGTTGACAAGGCCTAACCAGGCCTCGCTCCCCAACACGACAGACTCAACAGCAGGGAACCTGCACCTCCAAGCTGCTGGAAGGAAAGAGAGCGAAGACCTCTCCTCCTTTCTTCTTATAGCCTGGCTTACGTAAAAATCGTAGGGAATACTGGGTAAATCTGGACCCTTCCTTGGTTACAAACTGGTCACCAAGGAAGGCCTAGGCCAAACTACCACACCATGTCTTGGGGGTTATTGTGGATTGAAAAGCTGGACGTAAGTCTACAGTGTGTGCTTGCAGCCCAGAAAGCTAACAGCGTTCTGGGCTTCATCACAAGAAATCTGCCCAGCAGGTTGAGGGAGGTGATGCTCCATCTCTACTCTGCCTTTGTGAGACTTCACTTGAAGTCCTGAGTCCAGCTCTGGGGACCTCGGCACAGGAAAGATATGAACCTGTTGTAGAGGCTCCAGAGGAGGGCCGTGAAGATCAGAGGGCTGGAGCCCTCCTAGGAAGATGGGATAAGGGAGCTGGCGTTGTTCAGCCTGGGAAAGAAAAGGCTTCAGGGAGACCTCATTGCAACCTTCCAGTACTTAAAGGGGGCTTATGTAAAAAAAGGAGAGTGACTTTTAACACAAATAGATAGTGATAGAACAAGGGGGGAACAGTTTTAAACTAAAAGAGGAGAGATTTGGATTAGATGTTTGGAGGAAGTTCTTTACTCAGAAGGTAGAGAGGTTCTGGAACAGGTTGTCCAGAGAAGCTGTGGTTGCCCCGTGCCTGGAAGTGCTCAAGGCCAGGTTGAATGGGGCTTTGTGCAACCTGACTAGTGGAAGGTGTCCTTGCCCATGGCAGGCGGGTTGGAACTAGATGATCTTTAAGGTCCCTTCCAACCCAAACCGTCCTATGATTCTGTGTTTTTGAGCAGAGCTGTGGGAACTAAATTTTAATTTTATTTTTTTGCTATTTCACAGCTTTTTATGTGACTTTTCACTAGTATTCGAAGTTACTAATGTGTATCTCAGATGCTATGAGATTTAAATTTCATGTTTGTTCAGTGCTCTATATTCCCTCACTAAAAGGTGCTGTAAGTGCAAAACATTTGTGTCATACGTAGTTCGTGAGAAGACCTGTTTTGTTTTTACTTTGTTTTGTTTCTTACTATTGCAGGATTACTTTCTTCATTTTATTTTTCCCCCTCAAGTTCAAATGCTGTTTGGTGTATTTTGTGCTCTCTTTTGGATGCCTTTTGGGTCAGTGTTAAGCAGTGAAGTATTAATTTGTGTCTCAGTAGTGTGTAGTACCAGATGTAAACAGTGCGATCTTCTCTTGCTTTTTAATATTCGAGCTAATCAGAATTGAACTGATAACAGAACTGTCTGTTCAGATTACTGTAAATATAAACTTCACTGAACTGTAGTACTAGCTTCATTGTTTTAGTTTTAAGCTGTGGATGATTTTTCTCTAGGAAGTAAAATTCTCAAGTCATTCTTAATATTTGTAGAATGATATAGATGCAAGCAAATCCGCCCCAGTACTGAATACATCTAAGCAGGATGGACCGATGCCAAAACCACATAGTGTTTCACTTAATGATACTGAAACAAGGAAGCTGGTGGAGGAGTGCAAAAGACTTCAAGCAGAGATTATGAAGCTGACAGATGAAAATCGGCACCTGAGGGTAAGTTTTGCTTCCGTGTTTACATTGAAGTGACTTCACTCCCCTTGGTTGAAAGGTCTGATTTGTAATTAGGCCAAAAGATGTGTATTTCAGCAAGTAGATAAAACTGTTAGAATGTCAAGATTGATTTGTAATATAATTTTACTGTCCTGTATATACTGTGTATTTTGAACTTGTCAGTGATTGAGACTTTGAGATTGTCATGGATGAGACATTGAAGCTACATAACTTTCTTCTTAAATGCAACTGTCCTATTTAAGGTGGTCTTAGTACTTTAAGTCTAAATCAAAAATAGTGCATTAGTAGCTTTTATTTAAAGTGCATTATTTTTCATTAAGAGTGAGTAAATGAGATCCAGAGCAGTAACATTTTGTATTACAAATTCATAGTGAACAAGAACAATTGCTGGTCAGAGGTAAGCAAACACTACTTTCCAGTACCTTTGTGTAAAGGTGTCATTTCAGTAACCTGTAACTAGTCAATACATGACTTTATGGGACTTTTCTATATATTTGCCTTTGGAACAGTTCTAACAATTTCATTGGCCATGATAGCCTTTTAAAGAACCATGAAATAATGATGTCTCCACACCTGCAATTCCAATGAAGTTTACACAAAGCAGATGTTTCTTCTTAACGATAAGGAATCACTGCTATTTAATTTTGACACATAGTAAATAAAAGCAAAATACTTCATTGTGCTTGTCAAGATTTTCTGAATCTTTTTTAACCAGAACATGGAGAGTGACTAGTGGATTACCTGTTCATATTTGAAATATTATGGTTTTCTATGTCCATGTTTTGGATTTCAGTGTGGTGTGATGTCGTGTGTGTGTGTTTTTGGGTTTTTTACTTCATTTAAATATTCGCCAGTAAATTTGGCCTTTTAGTTCAGTTTTTAGTATTGTTAAGAAGATGTATTTATACTTTTTTTCTATCTGTATTTTCTCCTCCCCCTCAGGATGAAGGCTTGAGGCTCAGAAAGGTAGCGCACTCGGATAAATCTGGATCACCCACAGCTTTGGCCCTCAGAGATAATGGCTCTAATTCTCTTCCTTCACTTCTTGTTGTAATTGCAGCCATTTTCATTGGATTCTTTCTAGGGAAGTTCATCTTGTAGAAAGAATGAGTGAGAGAAGCATGCAAAAGTGCAGCTTCCTTCCTTGTTTTTTTTTTTTTTCTTTTTTTTTTGGTTTCGTTTTGTTTTGTTTTTTTGTTTTCTCTTGGCCAGAAAAAGGTTTGTTTACCTACCACATCATGGGTAGTATGGCCCAAGTGGCCCTTTTTGTGTACAGCATCATAACAGGCTTTGCCTTTAATGATCTCGCACGGTTAGAAAACACAATCTGAAAAAGACAAACTGTTCGGCTGCTGGACAAAATTGTACATTAAGTCATCAATAGCAGGTACCAGTTGCACAGTCAGTCCTTTATGAAAATTCATAAATAAAGAATTGTTCTTTCTTTCTGTGGTTTTAATAAGAATTCAAAAATTGTTCAGAGTCTTGTAAATGTTATTTTAATAATCCTTTAAAATTTTATCTGTTGCTGTTACCTCTTGACAAATGATTTATTAGATTGCTAATCCCACTCATTCAGGAATATGAATACAAGAGGTATTCTGGGGGAAATGGTGCCTCTTACTGTGTAAATTTTCTCCTTACCTTACTTTGCTAATATCATGGCAGAATTTCTTTCTTTTTCCTTGTGAGGCATTGTTGAGAGTTCTTCATCCTTACAATCCTGTCCCATAATATTTAACATGACAAAAGAAATAAAATTGTTAACAGATTTTTCTGCTGGGTAGCCTGTTTGTGTGTGTCGTACTTTTAGAAGGGATTCCTAACAAGTTCATTGTTCATGGTAATTTGCTACTTGTAACAAATGGCTATTTTGAAGTTTATTTGCTTAAGTCTCTGGCTTAGACTGTTGTAATTGAAGCTTGGGAAAGAAAAAAAAGGTTTCCATTCCATTTGTTTAGGCTGTTTTCTGACTGCTTTCAGCTACAGAGAGGATGGTTATCAAACTTGTTTTGGAACAGAATAATTTGGATATCCAGCAGGTACAAATACCAGACGTGAATGCTTTCAGTATATTAACAATTTGCTTGGATTGTGCAGGAGTGTAATAATCAACCTTCTGTTCCATCTTTGGATCTTCTGGGTGTCTTCCAGGAGTCAGTATTATTCTTTGATTTCTTAAGGGTACTTAATTCACATATACTAACTTACCGGGTTTGTAATTCTGTTTGAGCCGATATTCAGAAATGCAAGTTGAATCATTCAGACACCCATAGTGAATTCCATGATGCAGAAGAGTTGATATTTGCTGAGTGAGCCTCAGTTGCTCACCTTTGAGAAATAAAAATCATTTTTATGCAACTCTTGGCAGACCTACCTGTGTTAACTGTGTATAGCTAAGTTTTAAAGAATGCATTTTTGGGGTCTGAAATGCTTCCCTGCACTTAGTCTTATGTCTTGCCTCATATCTGAATATGTCATAAAAACAAACAGTAGTATTGAAACAAAATGTTATCTGTACTTCTAAGTAAGCATAATCCAGTACAGGGAATTACTTGTAAACTTGAAAAACTGTGGAAGGGGTATACTCCTGTAAGCAAAATTGTATATGCTCTTGGACAGCTTGACTTGATGTGGTGCAGCTAAGTGTGTTAGACCTTGGTATATGCACACCTTATGTAGCTGAGAAAAATGTTCTGGAAGTGATGTACGTTATCTTGGTTGCCTTTGATTTTTAGTGCTTTTTTTAAAAAAAAGAAAACAATAATTACATCATGTTCTATCATTGCTCTCTGTGATAAACATTTTTTTATAAAATCTTGCACATGTACAAGGAAGATGATGGAGAAAATGCAAATACTGCTTATCTTTTCACTTAAGCATGCAAGCACTGATGTTTCCAATTACTCGTTCCAGTGTCTGCATTCAAGTCTCCTTCCACCCCAGTGACTGGAAAAAACTATGTTAAGGTCTTGATTGTTTTTGTTCCACTGGTTCAGAATGGTGTATTTCTCCTGATTTTTTTTTTTTTCTCTAACAGAACATTGCCACATCAAACTTTCTTAGCCTGTTCCAAAGTGATTACGTGGAAAATAATGAAAGCAATATTGCGCAGGATGTAGTTTGCTTCAGACAGAGCAGTCATTTCTGCATTGAAGGGAGAAAAACTAAACAAAACCCTCTGGAAGATCTCAAAATGTTTACAGCACGTTGTATGGAGGTTTTCAAGGGTGCTAGCACTTAGAGGACTTTGAAGCAGAAAAAGAAGTCATTGCTTAGTGCAGCTGACTCAGGTTTTGGTATCTGGCAGCAGAAATAAGGTAAAAATAATGATAAAATCAGAATGAAATAACTTTTTCCATAAATAACAAAAGAGTTGGTGGTAAAACTTGGTCATGTCTTCAAAGTAAAAGTGTACAGCGGTCTCATAACCAGTGTACTCAGTAATGGTATAAGGAGACTGTCCTGGTTTCCCGTAATCCCTTCATAGCTGTATATAAAATGTAATGCTAAAACTATTTTGCTCTCAGGAGTCACTTTGGATGAGATCAACTGTATTCAGTGAATTATGTAATATGGATTAAATTGTTTGTCTTTGTTCCTGAAATGGTTAGAACTTCTTGCTTTGTCTGCCTGCTTACTTGTGTATGTAAGCACAGGGAAATACAGTCTCTCCACTGCTCCTAGTGAAATGAGCAGATGATGATGCCCATAAAGTCATGTGAGGGTAAATGTGTAACTTCAGTTAAATACATGTTGCAGGTTGCTCTTCTGATTTCTCAAAAGGGCAAGATAGAACAAGTATACCATATCAAAGTAGTATTTTAAAGTTTTTATGAATATAGCACTTTAAAAAAAGAGTAGTGTGGTTCAGGGGGAAAAAACAAGCCTAGTTAACTAGAAGATACTGCTTCTGTAGTAATTCTGGGCACCAAATTTAACCCAATTAAAAATATATATATATATATATAAAGTTCATTTAAGAAAAAGTTATTGTATCAATGCACAAGTTACTTGTGCATTTCTACTAATTCTCTAAAAGCTGTTGACAAACACTATTGCCCAGGCTTGCATGTTTCTGCTGCTATGTTTGAAGCCAATTCACTTACAAGAAGCAACCAAACACCAGCTTGGAACTTCATTATCCTCCTGGGAGGAGGGAGGGTGGAGGGAGGAGTTTAAAGGTGATATTTTGCCAAAGGGGAAAAGACAAAGTCAATAAGCAAAACTTATCTTTCAGGCCTTCTTCAAAGTTATTAAAAGTTGAAGTGTTAATAAACTATGAAAAATGTAGTAGTGTCCTTTTTATTTTGGAACTTCTCCCTGACTACGTTCTGTGGACTGCTGATAATGAATAGGTGTATCTTGTCCACCTTGTGGACAGTGTAACTGCTCTGCTCTGAGGTACAGCTGGGAAATGGCATGAAGCTGCCTTGGATGAAGATTCAGTGTTGGAGTGAAGAGCAGGTGCCTGGATCCAGGCAACACTGAGGATACTGATGGGTCTGTCAGATTTATAGGAATCATCTTGACAGAGAGTTTTATTTTTCCTGTTTGGAGTCGCTAGATATTTATGTATGATCTGACTTGGCAGAGCAAACACTTCCTTCAGTTCTGTGGCAAAAGATGGAATGGGAGCTATGCAGTTACAGAGCAACCCTAAGAAATACTTAGTACAATACCAAAATGCTCTGCTCTGCATGTTTACAGGCAGGATTGAAATTATGTAACTTGTCTTTTTAGCCACATTGCTGTGAATGTAATAGTGCTTTGCCTTTTATTCTGGTTCCTGTGGAATGGCTTTGTGGGGGATGTCCTGGAAGGCCCATCTGTGTGTAGCAGTCACCACTGCTGCCAGCAAGGATGTCTTTGCTGATCCTGAGCTGCTGTGGCAGCTTTAGAGTGGTGGCACATTGGAATGTTGGACCAAGAGGGGGAGCTAAATACAGGAGTCAGTTTTCACAAGGGTTTGAGCTCCTGTGAGAAGGACAAACTAATGATGGTAAAATGAGACAGATTATTTCCTGTCTGAATGTCTTTCACAGGGGTGTTCAAATAAGTGTAACCGAGGGTATGATTGAGGTTGGTCTGTTTATCTTTTTGAATGTGTGTTGTATGTTCAAGATGTGAGTACATGTGAATGTATGTTCAAGAAGAATTGCTGATTCTGCCACGGCTCCATAAGCAGAGGTAGCGATGGTGTCGTCACCTCCATTGAGTTGCCCTTTATGTGACAAAGGGCCGTGTTGAAATGAGGTCTTGTGCAAAGGCGAAACAATTGATTCATATCTTTTATCTGGCTTTGTCATTACTGCCAGGTGGTGGTAAGGTCGGTGCCTGTGCCTCGTTTGCTAGGACAAGGGTTTATGTGTGTGTGGTGAACTGGGTCTGGAAACTGCTTTGGATGAAGTTATTGTTTCATCCCCTACACATTATGTTGTAACTATAAGTGGTATAAACATCTCTCACCACATTACAGTGCTGTTTTATTTAAAACTTGGTACCACTTTATGTAATGTTCACAACGCTGCCAGCAGGGTATTGAATCCCTGTTTATACCATAGCTGCTCTGTTGCTGGCAGTGGTGGAATGCTGATCTTCTCCTTCTTCTTTAGAAAAGATTTAAAGCGTGTTGCGGTAACCAGGCATAGAGGTGTGAGACAGACAGCTGTAATTACAGCTTAGTAGTCTGAACTCAGACATGTGAAATAAATGAAACTAATTGAAAGGTGGCTGAAATAGTTACCTTTAAAATCTGTTTATAAGAAAAAAAGCCTTGTAAGTTGTTTTACTTTTTTTTTTTTTTAATTAGACTGCTTATTATCCAAGTTCTGCAAGAAAAAAACCCAACCAACCAACCAACAAACTGCCATAATCTGGGAATAATTATTTCAGGATATTATGGAAAGTTTTTACTAATGCTGGTGCAGGTTCACGTGCATAGGTGAGTTCAGAGAGATTATCACTAGGGATCAGTGTCTAAGCTGTTCTCAGAACCGGCAGTAGTTAAATCGCAATCCTTGTGAGTGTCTCAGTCTGCCTTGTCAAGGATGGGTTTTCCTGGCTTTAGAGATGGGGAGACCTGAGGTACAAGTGTTGAGGCAAATTTTTGGGAAGGGGCAGTTTAAGCACACACTGTCCTGTTTCTCATCGAGCCTTCCTTGGGCCTTGTCCAAGGTTTGGTTGTTTTTTTTGTTGTTGTTGGATTTCAAAAATGCTGCTTAGTGTTGCTTAGAAATCTTTCATAGTCTTTTAAAGCACCTTCCTAAAGGCTTAGCTGTTGCCTTGTCTGTCCCTGAAGCTGAGTGTTGAGCAGACAGAAAATGTGGCTGTTAGGTATTTAACAGTGGGATGTGCTCACTGGGATTATAATGCCTGACCTTGGCCAAAGACAGTAAAGGGTGGGGGGGAAATAACATTTGGGTGTGTTGCTTTTATAGTCCTGGAAGTGAGTGTCTGTTCCAAAAAAATTCTGTGGAGCCAGTGCTGTTCACTGTAAAAGAAAGCAAACAGTCCTAAAACTGTACAGGTACTCTGCTAGTGGGGGTGTATATTGCTGTATTGGGTTTCTGTGGCAAGGTTTTGGTAGCAGAGGGACTACCGGGGTGGCTTGTCTGAGAAGCTGCCAGAAGCTTCCCCTTTGTCCAACACAGCCAATGCCAGCCAGCTCCAAGACAGACCCAAGGCTGAGCCCATCGGCACTGGTGGTAACACACACCTCTGGGATAAAACATGGTTAAGAAGGGGAAAAAGCTACTGCAGAAGAGCAAATTGCAACTGCAGAATGAGAATATGTAACAACTCTGCAGACAGCAGGATCAGTGAAGAAGGAGGGGGATGAGGTGCTCCAGGCACTGGAGCAGGAATTCCTCTGCAGCCCCTTGTGAAGGCCATGGTGAGGCAGCTGTGCCCCTGCAGCCCATGGAGGGCCATGGTGGAGCAGAGATCCCACACTGGACCAAGTAGATGCCTGAAGGAGGCTGTAACCCAGTGGGAAACCTGCGTGGAGCAGGCTTCTGGCAGGAGCTGTGGACCCATGGAGAGGAGCCGATGCTGGAGAAGGTTTTCTGGCAGGACTTGTGACCCCGTGAGGAATCCATGTTGTAGCAGTCTGTTCCTGAAGGACTGCACCCCATGGAAGGGACCCATGCTGGAGTAGTTCATGAAGAATTGCAGCCCGTGGGAAGAACTTACATTGGAGAAGTTCGTGAAGGACTGTTTCCCGTGGGAGGGATCCCATGCTGGAGCAGGGGAAGAGTGTGAGGAGTCCTTCCCCTGAGGAGGAAGGAGTAGCAGAGTCAATGTGTGATGAACTGATTGCAACTCCCATTCTCCATCCCCCTGCACTGTTTGGAGGGAGAGGAAATTGGGAATAGAATTAAGCCTGAGAAGAAGAGGGGGACTGGGGGGGGTGTGTTTTAAAATTTGATTTTACTTTTCATTATTCTATTCTGATTTGATTGGCAATAAATTAATTTCTGCAAGTAAAGTCTGTTTTGCCCATGATAGTAATTGGTGAGCAATCTCTTCCTGCCCGTATCTCGACCCATGAGCCTTTCATTGTATTTTCTCTCCAAGGGGAATGATGGAGCAGCTTTGGTGGGCATCTGGCATCCAGCCAGGGTCAAACCACCACAGTTGCTCTACCCATGGAAGTGGAAAAATATTTTTCCATTGCTGCTTTGATAGCCCAGGTACAGATGATATGGACAGCTACCCTCTGACTACTTCAGAAGAGCCAAAGCACTTCTTTTTCTTTAAAACCTAAACATGTTCGACTTCTTCAAGTAAAGGTGCTCCAGTAATAGTAGGCTGACTCAGATGTTAAATCCAGTGCTCTGTTTTCACTCAAAATTAGTAAATGCTGTTATTACTGCTTTTCAGACTGCAGTAGACTTCTGCAGTGGTATGAGGGCTGTTCTGAGGAATATTAGTAATGAGAATCTTAATTATAAAGATGGGGCTCTTTTTCTTAACAGTCGCGAGGCATTGCTTTAAATTGTTGTGTAGTTTATAGAACCATGTTTTAGAAAAGTTTAGGAAGAAAATCTGCAGAAAACAAAACTTGAACCCTGAGGCAAATAGAGGACCCTCTGGAGCTGTAATCACAGGTATTAGAAAATGCAGCTTTGATGATGAAGTGATTTTTAGAAGGTGAGAGCTTGTGCAGTGGTTATTTTTCCCTGATTGCTTAATCAACTCCATCTAGTTTAAAATGTTGAAGTCATAAATACAAAATACCTGTTCCACACCTCAGTGGCTGGTGTCAAGTGAAGAAAACAGGAGTGTGGTAGGAAGAGATGGCCATGAGAAGGGTAAGATGGACTGCTTCAGAAGTGTCTCTGTGATGACTTTGTAGTCCCAGGACTATAGAAAGGTCTGTTAGAAAGGAGTGTATGTACTGCCTTCTTTCCAGACCTATGCTGGAAACTGCTCTGCCTTCTCCAGGAATGGGAATTTCCCTCCAGTTTTAGGATGTAAAGCCTCATGGTGGTCAGCCTTGTAAAGAGAATGCCAGGAGAAGGATTTCATTGTATTCATGCCCAGGATTGTCCAATCTCAGATTTCCAGTGCAGCCTTCAGCTTCATGGCAGTGCTTTCAGACTGCGCTTTCTTGTGTAATACCTGGAAATATTTTAGCCTTAGGGACTCTCATTTCACATCCCAGCTCCAAGAAAATCAGAACAGATTGCTTTCCTGATTAGGTGAAATAATCTCTTCATCCTGCCTCCACAGGAAACAGGTTACAATGGCAAAGGAAGGTCAGTGTATTTGTGGAAAAACTTGTCTCTTTTAAGAGACAAAACGTACAGAGACAAGGTTTATGTGGTTGCAGCATCTTTGTGCTGCTGCTCCCTGTGTGGATTTGAAATCTAATTCAAGCCACATTTGATAGAGAGGTGTGTGTTTCACAGACACCAATTACCTGCAATTAAAGGGAAAATTAGAGCTCAAATGCAAGACATTTAAATTGAGGCTCTCATCCTGGGCAAGCCTGCATGGTGAACTGGAAAGATGTGTGTCCTGCTTGCTGCTGTTGGACCAGTTAGTGCTGGCATCCTTGCCAAGCTGCCAGCATGGGCATAGATGAAATAGCCCAGCAGCTGCCCAGCACTTGTCAGTGATGTGGGTGAGAGATGAGTGGGTTACCAGGGAGCAGGTTATCAGTCACTGCGGGGTCTACAGCGGTCACCAGCGTAAGCTCATGGAGAGCCTGTGGAGGTGGGAGTGGGGTTTGATCTACTGGGAAGTGGGAACGGGTGATGCAAGAAAACTGCTAAGTAACAAGTAAAAAATGCTAAAAATTGGTAGAAAGTATAACTCTTCATGTATGCATCCTCACTTCTCTGATCTGCTCTGTTCAGGTGCTTCAGAAACACTAATTCAATGACTGCAAACAGATGGGACAAGTTTGATGTTCAGAGTAACCATAACTGAGCTCAAAACTTCTTGTAGACCAGTGCTTTTTTTTCTTTTTTTTTTTTTTTGTTGTTTAAAAGGTGAACTGTGGATTTCTAAGTCCACTTCTAACAGTGTGTAGAAATTGTATTTGTGGAACTAGAGGTTTAGAAATGAAGCAGCCAATCAAAAGTAAACATGAACGTTTTCAGCAAGGTAACCAGCAGTGTATGGAAGGGACCTCCTGCTTTCCTTGGCTCTGCTCTGAGAGAGCAGCAGAGAAGAGCAGCACATGACCAGAGCCCTCCGGCACACGGCGCAGCTTGTTGGGTGAGCCACACAAACATTGACTGCCCTGTGGGCAGGTGTGACGGTGGGGTTATGCAAAACCATTGTGTGTGTCTGTGTATGTCCATATTTACATCTGAACACAAATCTTTCTTGGGTGCCTGTGTGCCAGTATGTGAGCTGGTGATGGTTACAGCAGGCTGGGTTACTGTGGGACTTCACACAGTGTGATATGTTTGTAATCACTTCAATTGCCTCTTATCTGTTTTATTCCTTCAGTTTTTGATTTTTCAAATCCTTTTCAATTTATTTAAAATTGCTAATTTTGAAGGTGACTGAGTACAGAAACGCTTCCTTCCTTCTTGCCAAATGAGAGCCATCCTATCCAAAACCCATCTGAAATGCACGCAGCCTCTGCAAGTGTTAATTTGAGACCTTCAAAGAGAAACAGGAGGCTTAGGCAGGAGGATGCTGACACAAGATGAACTTCCAACATTCAGAAGCAATTGCTGCTGCTTTTGTGAAGTCTAAAGATCTGTGCTGTCAGTGCAAAAGCAATTTTGGATTTAAGAAATTTGAATTTAGATTTTTAGAAATTAAGCTGAGATTCTTCCCAGTCTCTAAGTTCTGTATGCTCCGTTCCATGTCACTAAATATGCATAGATATCTCTTAGTTCTGGTTAGAATCATGGAAACTAAAGCATATAACTGGGTGAAACAATAATAATGTAAAAATTTTAAATATATTCTAAAATTATAGTGTATCTGTCAAAATTCAGTGCATATTTAGTGTATTTGAGAGTTTATGTTGCTCTTAGTTTTAGTGAGTGTGTGATACTCCTTATTAAAATTTTTGGTAATTCCCTGCATAAAGTACTTTCATATGAGCTATGTGTATATATCATTACAATTTTCAGTCGCCATCACCTATATATACATTTTTGAACAGATGCAGAATATGGATCAATGGGAAATGCAAGGTTTACAGTTTAGTAACGGTATTCTCCTTCTATGGAAAAGGCAGAAATGGTTGCTACAACTTAGACCATGCAATCATGTCCTCTGTATCCTTTACAGAGTGCAGAGAAGGGATTCCTTTAGTGCATACTGTGTAAGTTCAAGTTTTGCCCTCATTGGATGGTGCTGGGCATGCAGGAGGGGCTTCAGTTAAGGCTGGGGGGCAAAACTTCATTTTGGCATTTCCTAGCTCTTGCAAGGGTAACTTCACTTTTTTTCTGAGTGTAATTCCTGTGATTTTTTTCATCACTACTACTCCCGTGGATGGTGTGCCCCTCTGGTAAGGAGAGAGAGCATCACGTGGAATGAAACTATAGTGATAGTCTCACCCTCAGGGAAGATTTGTAAAGTATCTTCAACAGATGAATGTTTTATTTTCTGTACGCTAAACCCATGGCCTCCGTAGAGAAACTGGCTTCATTACTCATACACATTTTCTGTTAATTTGCCCAATTACAGAATCACACAATGGGTCAGGTTGAAAGGGACCACAGTGGTCCAATCCTGCTCAAGCAGGATCATCCCAGAGCACATGGCATGGGATTGTGTCCAGACATTTCTTGAATATCTCCAGTGAGGGAGACTCCATAACCTCTCTGGCCAATCTCTTCCAGTGCACAGTCACACAGTAAAGAAGTTCTTCCTCATGTGCAGATGGAATTTCCTATACATCAGTTTCTGCCCGTTGCCTCTTGTCCTACTGCTTGGAGCCCCTGAGAAGAGCCTGTCTCCATCCTCTTGGCACTCCCTCTTTAGACATATGAGGTCTCCTACTGTCATCTCTTATTGAGCTTGAACAGTCCCAGCTCCCTCAGTCTTTCCTCCTAAGAGAGATGCTCCAGTCCTTTGATCCAGTCATTTTGTAGCCCTCCACTGGACCCACTCCAGGAGCTCCATGTCTGTCTTGTACATTTACGCAGGCTCTGATGATCCTTTCGTGAGAGGTGGGCGTGTCGCCCTCTCACCTTGCTCCGCAGTTCCTGCTCTCCCATCTCAAGCGCTCCGAGTTAATCGCTATAACCAGCCCGAGGGGCCGCACGACGAGCCTGTCCTTACCTTGGGCTCTGCTGCTGCTCGTTGTTCTCGATGAAGGGGACAGAGCCTCACGGCCTGGCTGGGTTTGGGCTCCCCCGTGATCGTGTCTCCAGTGGATTTTGTCGGGGGGACGCTGGAAGGAGAGGCGGCGTTCCGCAGTTTCCAGCCGCCAGATGGAGCTGTGTCCCCGGCCCTCGCCGCTCCCGGACGGACCCACGGGCCGCGTCCCTTCTCCCGCCTCCCCGAGAGTCCGCGCTGGGGGCTCCTCTTTGCGGCGGAGTGTCTAGGGGCTCGGGGGTCTCTTGTTTGTAGTGCTGAAACTATCAATCGTGTTTGTTGGAAGATGCGGTTGCTTCCTGCAATGCCTTAGAGAAAGAATCCTAGAATGGCTGGGGTTGGAAAGGACCTTAAATATCATCTCGTTCCTACCCCTCTGCCACGGGCACATTCCGCCAGACCAGGTTGCTCAAAGCCCCAGCCAGCCTGGCCTTGAACACTTCCAGGGATGTGACATCCACACCTTCTCTTGGCAACCTGTTCCAGTGCCTCATCACCCTGATAATAGAGAATTTCTTCCCAATACCCAATCTAAATCGACTCTCTGTCAGTTAAAAACCATTACTCCTTGTCCTAGCACAACAGTTCTTGCTAAAAAGTTTGTCCCCATCATCCTTATATGCCCCTTTTAGGTGCTGAGAGGCTGCAATAGGGTGTCCTTGGAGCCTTCGCCAGGCAGAACAGTGCCAAATCTCTCAGCATTTCCTCATAGGTGAGGTGCTCCAGCCTCTGATCATTTTTCTGCCCCTTTTCTTGACCTGCTCTTACAGGTCCATGTCTTTCTTGTGCTGAGCTGGATGCAGCACTCCAGGTGGGGTCTCGTATAGGGCAGTTAATACAGCTGATGCCCATACCTAATTTTGATTATTTTTGCAGGTTTTTGGTTGGTGCTAAAAGTAAAGTGATCCAGTAGTTGGGCATTTACTTAAAGAAATTCATGATGCATGTATCTGTACAGCAAGCATCTGTCCTCTGGATGAAAGTATGTAGGTTTGATCCTGGTTTTAATTTTGTGTGTGAAATTGCAGAATTCAGCAGGGACCCAATGCCCAACATCTTCAAGTGTAAACTTTTTTCTCCCCACTTTTTTCTTTTATTTATTCAAAACCAGCACTACCCTGCACAGCTTTCTTTCTCATTTTCCAACAGACTGTCTTGCAAATGACAGCAGAAAAGGACCACTGTGGTTCTCATGGGAGAGGATGTTGGGAATTGTGCCTGCCTGCTTTGAGGTGGTGATCATGGGCAGTTCCCATCATTGGATGACACGCAGGAATTAATTACTGTCCTTGGGGCTTGGTAGTACCATAGCTAGAATCTATCCGATGGACTGGTTCCACACCTTGGAACAGACTTATGAAGAAGATGGATGGGCAGAAGGTGCCTGATAAATAATTGCTCAGGCCAATAGCTACCTTGGCTATTAAGAGAGTTGAGGCTTGATTCCTCAAAGCTGTGTTCGTCTCTGCTTGATTCAAAAGTGGAGTTCTTTATTATTATTTATTGCTGGTAGCAATGGCTGTGAAAAAAACCCAACAGTGATTGCACTAGGGGAGACTAGAAGGAAAAAATACTTGTAGGAAGAGAGAAAATTATGGAAAAATAATGAACTTGAATGAACCAGAATGAGTGGTGCTGGTTTTTATTACATGGTCTTCCCTGTTGTGTCAGGACTGAGTAAATTATGCCAAGTAGAAGCTTGCATAATCTTGCAATAAATTGCCTGGACTCATCGATACTCACCGCTTTGTGTGGAAGGGAGGCCATTTCACAGGCTGTGGCTACTGCACTCAGAGTACCTTGTAATTTAGGGCACGCTTCCTGAAAACAGAGCTCATCTTTCAGGGATCTCCTGAGTCACTTGTAAAAACTCAGAAACCGGTCAACTATAAAGCTTTTGATGGTGGCAGTAGAAGGCTCACTGATTGCATTTCACCTCTTTCTGTGTGAAACTGCAAAGCACTCAGGAAAGATGCTTTTGTTATCCTGTGGCTTGCTTTCCCTTCACAGTTCATTTCAGGTTTTTCTTTCAAGAAAAGTGTCCTTTCAAATCCCTCCGTGCTCCTTCCCCCAGGCCATAGCCCTTAAAGCAACTGAGATGCAATAGCAGAGCAACAGTGCTGGTTTGTTCATTTACATCTCATTTATGAAAAACACGTGGTTTCTGTTGAACCATACCTTTTGTGCTGACACAGCTGCTCTGACCGTACTCTCCCTGCAAGCCAACACCATCGTTACTCACTGAGCACTTACAGCCCCGTAAGGGAACCTGAAGATATGCTGTGAAACCCAAATCATCACAGCTGTATCGATCAGAGCTGTTTCTAATGACAGATGTGTCTGTTTTGTCTGAAACAAAAAATGTTTTCCTGTGTATATAGTAAGAAATTATCTTTTCTGTGCACAAGTTACTCAACAGATGGGGTTTTGGCTGTTGCTTTCTGAGGCACCTATCATGTTTTTACAGGTAGAAAGTCAACAGAACAGGAAACTAACATGTAGAGGAGGCAAAGAAATCTTAAAGTTTTCAGTTAGGCTTTTTTTTTATTTCAATCAATAGTTTAACAAGTGCTTAAACTTCCCCAGCAGTTTAATCTGGAACACAGTTGAGAAGAAAAATATCTTCTATAGCTTTACAAAAATAAAAAGATTTTTTTTCTTTTAAATCCTACACTTTAGGCAAGCACACTCCAACTCAAGCAAGATAGACATTATATCTTAAAATAGAGACTTCTGTTAATAGAAATGACATTTTACCCCAGGGCAGCAGGCACAATATGTAAATGGTATAGAAACAGAATAAGAACACTTGTTTTGGCTTTTCTGATCCCTTTTGTCCTATTTCTTAAATAGAACCTGTTAAACCAATTGGCCTAAGAGTTTCTTCAGGTTACCATTTCTTCTGTGTCAGGTAGCTTCTTGAGTAGGATATTACTGAGGGAAAAGTTTTCACCTGTCTTGGTAACACTGGCAATTACTGAAGATACCAACATTAATGGTTTCATTTTTTTAAAGCTTGTGCATTTCAGCAAGGGACAAATCACTCAGTTTGTAGGTCTTCCACTGCTAAACCACTTCCAGCTTAACTTCTTTAGCAGCCAGGGCTGCCAGCACATGAGGTCAGGTTGGAGAAATAAAATTAATGTAATATATTGTGTCACAAATGTATATGGTACTGCGGAGCAGTTAATTTAGTGTGTGATGAAACCAAAAGATTGGATAAGCTTTAGCTCCTCATTCTGTGCCTGTAAACAAGGAGAAGCCTCACAGAGAGTATGGACTGGCACATAAACTATGCACTCTGTAGACTTACAGCTTTGTCCAACTTGACTCGTATTGGCTAACAGAAAAATAAAAAATATATAAGCACATGGAGGGAAGCTGGTGCTGCATAGGCTAAGAACCCAGGTGATAAAATTATGTTTCTGGTCAACACTACAAATGAACTACAGGAGTCCCCAGATAGATTTCTTGTACTGCATTATGAAGACCTTTTTAAATACTTCCTTTTTAAGTGTCTTTAAATGGCAGGGGAAAAAGATCATTTATTATACAATTTGTACATTGAGTCACATTTGCATGTAGTCTAACCATAAACCTTGGAAAACCCAGGCAAGTCTGTGATTCAAAACAGCTGAGACATGAATGTGCTTTTGGAGGTAAGAACTAGACAGAGCTTTCTCTTGAAACTGATGTAATATTTCTGACATTAGGCAATTTACAGAGGAGCCACATAGTGCTAACCTGTAGATGATTTCCCTGATGAATATAGAAGATCATGCTGTGGAGCAGTTCCTTTGCTCTCTGCTTCAGTCCTGCATCACAAGCACATGCTGATTTCAGCTGGGATTGAGTTGTGTGTGGCACTTGCATGGGGAATGGACGTGGTCTGACAACTCCTAGCCATTGATATTTTTTCAGAGATAGCACTGCCTGACCTGGGAATGGTCAACATTGGTAGAAGAAGCTTTCCTTTGTGATCTAAGGAACATCACGCCATACCCATCCTCTTTAATAAAAACTAACATGAATTCACTCATGCTGCTAGGTCTCAAACAGAAGTCAGAAATTACACTAATGGTCAAGGGACTTGTTTGACTGTAATAGCTCAGTAACCCATTTGGATGCTGACTACAAAACTCAAGTCTAGCTAGAGAAAACCAAACTCCATCCTGGTTCCTAGCTACTCTTTCAGAGACATTGTTTCTCCTTCTTGACCCCTGAGTTAAAACTGTCCTCCTGATGCCCCCTTTACCAGCAACTGATCCAGAGTTGGCTCTTCAAGTAGGTTTGACTATGTGGAGCAGAAAACCATCAAGAAAAGCTGTTCACAGGGCTCAATTCACCATGGTGAGCTGGCTTTCAGCTCCTTCCAGCAGGCTGAAGGAGGATCTGAAGGTGGAGCTGAAGGTGGATGGATGAACACTTTCTCTGGAGACCACTGAACCAACCTGAGCTCCATTCCTGACTCTTAAAAAGTTTTCTGTGACTTTTCATTTGCCTGAGGAAAAAATATGGAAGACGTGATCTGACCTGGCAGCAAGTCTATGATACTGTTCCTTCTCCCCATCCTCCTGCTGTCTCAAAAGCAGGTGAACTGATTTTGTTCCAGATCTGAGGAAACTCACATCCATGTTTTCAAGGAATTCTTTTGCTATAGCAGACAGTGTGAAGACTCACTATATAAAGTTGAAGGACCTTCATTCAAAACATACTTTTCCTGTGATACTGAAAATAACTCACTAAAGGCTCTTTTTCTGACTCAGTACTGAATGGGGCAGCTAGAAGCTGCTGATACTGTAAAGAAACGCTATGACCTTACTCCTTATGTTTCTTACACAGGTTCCTGCTCCTCCTGCAAACCAAAATGTGTACATTAGTAAAAGCCACAGCCGAAAGGCTGCAAGGTTCACTCCCCATTAAAGCAGGGAAGCACGGTTCATCTATGAACTTGTAACTCCTTGCTGGCCTTAAATGTCTCCCCTACAGCCTCCAGAGTCTGCTCCGATTCACATCAGTGCACAAAAGGATATATTTGCCACCGAGGGAAACTTCTGAGTTTCTTTAGCAGGCTCTTGCTGAAGAATGCTCTCTGAGGCCTGTGCCTATCCTATTTCCCAGCAATGTCTCCCCAGACCTCCCCAAACAATACTGATTTAAGCTCTATGAAATTGTGGTACGTATTGGGACAGTTCAGCAAGGAGAAAAGGGAGGACCTGACTGCATTTGGGCATCTCTTGCCCCTCCCTATGGTAAGACTGGGCCAGCGTCCCTCCCTCTGCAGGTCAGTTTCCAGCTGCTTTCTTGCTCTCCTAAGGGCCACGGAGTGCTTGCTGCTGCAACTCTTTTCCTTGTTCCTACATGAGGTCACATCACTAAAAATACACCGCTAAGTAGGTTTGCAGAACATATTAATCCCACCTGCTTCTTTACTTTGTCCACCTGGCTGACACAAATACTGCACACTAAGCATGCAGAGTAAGGCCTCAGGAATATGAAAACAGAAGTTGTCCCTGCAGCCTTGTACTGGCAGCTTACCTGCACTGTGTGCAACCAATAGAAAAAATGCTGCTGCTGGCTGGCTTTGAGTGGGCTTGGTTGTAACTGCTTGCTAGTTACAAAGGGAGGCCTCAAAGCAATTACATAGCTAACGAAATTGAATGAGAAAATATTAAACCACTGATTACTTTTACAACTTAATGATTGTAAAAATAGCTTAAATTACTTGGAATATTCTTTTTTCTTTTTTTAATTAGAGGTGTTAACCATTTAGCACTTTTGGAACAGAGGGCTGTTGATCTGCTGATTCTTTTTGTATTATGAGCTGTGAGATAATGGCAAGATAAATCTTTGTGGGTTTCCTCCTTATATACATATCTACATCAGAGCTGTGAAGTCAGAGGGGGAAGCTGCTATCACAGTACTGGCACAACACCGAACCCTTTCCCAGAGCTACATTCTGATGAGAACCCAGGCGTTGGGGAGAAGAGCACCACAATGGCAGGATGGTAGAGACAACTGAAGCAGGATCATAAATGTTCATCCCAGCAGTTAAAAGAAAAATAAAATAAAAGGAGACCCCCTCCCTCCCCCCAGAAGTCTGCAGTCCTAAAGTGCAATTACTTTTGTGCAGTCATGTCAGGCCAGGGATCAGACTGGATGAAGTTCAAAGCACAAACATCAAACGAGTGCCGTTCGGGATTCGAGGAGGAAGGGGGAAGTAAGGAAAAGAACAACAGTTCTCAGGCATTCAAGTGCATCAAGAAAATAAATGTCCCTTTCTTTTGGAAGAAAAACAACCCCCAGTCTGGTGGAATCCTGGCTTTGTAGTCACGAAAAATAAGTTGTTTTCACTTCTAGCTGAGAATGTCCCAATATGACACAGTACAAATAAACAACAAAGCAAGAGCTGGGGCACTGGGATATTTTTCCGGTGCCCTGCTGCTATACAGCCTTATTTTATTCTCCTCTGGTGACTCTTCAGACCTGGGTACTGATGAGGCGCACTGAATCAGAGGCGTCTGGTAGGAAGTGGCTCTCTTCTCCGGTCGGTCGGGGCTGGACCCGTCGCTCGGCCTCTGCCCATTGTACAGCAAGTACCTGCCTCGGGCATCCTGCTCCATTTTGAAGATTTCGTACTCGGTGTGAGGTAGGCGGATGCCAAGCGCAATGCAGCCGTTCGTGTGGGTGACATCTTGCTGCACCCCGACTTGCCAGGATCCCTGTGCTCCGCACTCATTCCCGTTGAAGACATTGAGCAGCGAGGCTGTGGATATATCCATCGGAGTGACCTTCATGTGATTCACTGTGAGAGAGGAAGAGGGGAGCTATTAGCAGAGGGACAGAAACAAAAGCAAAGCCAACATGCAGATTGGGGCCTGTTAAATCAAAATTGTCTCCCCTTGTTCATTTTTAAATGAATTTTTCCTATTATAGGTGTGGCCAGCAAATCTATTTGCATCACTTTATTTCTATGACTTTGTGCAAAAATTGCTTTTTGCATAGAACCATTCCCCTCCTCCAACTCAGTTGAAAAAAAACCTGACAGCCACATATCTCAGCCAGAGATTAAGCAGAGCTTTTCATAGGTTCCAGACAATCCTTTACAGATAAAACCTGGTTGGTTATATTAGGTGATAGGGAGAAGAGGAAACAATAAAACTTTACTGATGTTTTATTACCATCTGTATTAATCCATAAGTGGGGCTGTTTATCATGTATTTTTCATCATTTTTTAACATCTGTTACCCTGTAAAGCTAATGAAATAATTATTTTCAATTAGGGAACTAGGAAAATATCACAGCTGCACTATCATCATATATTATATTTTCTTTTTTGCATGAATTATAAAATATTGCTGACCTACAGAGAGATGCTTTTTCTCATATCCAAACATTGGCTGCAGCTTGCAGTATCAAATGTAGGAGCGCTGCAGCTTCTTCAGTTCTAACCTGTCTGTATTTCAAAGGAGCTTAAGGCACATAAACTTTTATTTTCCAGCCAAGTTAAAAAAGTTGGGAAAAGCCAAACTGAATGAGCCTACAGAAGCTGAATAGAGATTTTTCCTGGTGTGTGTTTGACACAAGAATATATGAAGAAAGGGGATCTGAATGGATCGGTGCTGACCAAAACAGAAGCAAGTAACTAGCCCTCATGGCTCCCAACACAGCAAAATCCCAAATTCTCTTTCAAGTCATTTTATAGCAATATTTGTTGGGATTTTTATTCTCAGGTTTTATAAACAGATGTTTGACTCAATGGCTCCACAGTTCACATTATTTGCTCTATACGGTGTAAAAGGTAATTTGTAAAAATTGAATGTACAAGTTTTATCAAAACCAAATTAGTGACCTTGGTCTGTAAGGTAAGTTGGCATAGCATAAATTCAAGCAAAAACTGGATTTCACCCCATAAGCTCAGCTAGGACATGCTACATATGCAGCTCTAAAGAACAAAAGTTTGACAGGCAAGGGTATCTCCTGCCTCCTATGAAAATCCCAGATTAGTAAATTATTTCTTATAGTTAGATGCTTTCCTAAATTAGACTCATGCAAGAAGCTTTATGCTTCTCACATGGTAACTGAAATAAGTAGGAGAAGAGCCTACAGAGTGCTTGAGGCTTCCAGAGGCTTTGCTGGGGTTGGTGCCATGGTGGCATGTCGTATTTTGGAGATGTTTGTTTGTGTGAGTGGTTCAGGCCTCTGAGCTCTTTCCATCCAGGGAGCCGTGGGACTGTTTGCACTGGAAGGCTTCTCAGCTGCAGGGACCTGGGTGGCATCACCACTGAGTGCTGCTTTCCAAAGTGCTCGAGGGGTTTTGGTTAGATATGTCTAGTCTTTGTTCTGGTGAGATTAATCAGAGCTGTCTTTAGGGACACTCTTACTTGCTTGAGGGCCCCTTGGAAGCATATATAAAGATGTGTGCTGCTACATCTATCTTTGACAGAAAATTATTTATACTTCTTCAGATCTGAAATGCCTTCTGAAGGTCCTTTTTTCTCTCTGCTGAAGGAGTCCTAGGACATAGATCTAACCTTAGACATTTTTCTTAGATGCTTGAAGTCTGGCCACTGGACTCCAAGACTTAGTGATGGGAAATCTTATTTTCTTGTGCTGTACTTAAAGACCTCTGCCTCAAATGAGTATTGCTTCAGTGGTGTGAAATGCCTAGCAGCTGTATAGTTTGTCTGGGCATTCACACAACGCTTGAAAACTTCCCAAGAAATTATGAACTCCTAAAAATCACATAATGAAACCATCGGAAAACAAATCACTATGAGCAAACTCTGCTCTGGTCCATGACTACCTGACCACCTCTGCCCCCAGTGTAGCAAGTCACTCTACCTTTAAACACAAACTCTGTGCCACCCATCACTTTGGAGGAGTGGACTCCCCGGCTGTAGCGTCCCTTGGCGTAGATGGTGAAGGTGGGGTGCTTGCAGATGGGGTCAGAGTAGTGGTAGTAGTGACCCTCCCAGGTGTTGTTGTTGTCATGGAAGATGAAGTGCCGAGTAAGGAAGAGAACCTCTGGTCGCACCTCGCAGCGCTGGCTCACCCACTCCCCGTGCAGCCCTATGGTCAGATCCGCCTTGGGGGGCAAGATGGGAGGGTGGTGCTCGTCCGAACGGTAGATGATTCTGCACGCGATGCACGTGCGGTCGTGGTTCTGAAACAAAGCAGAGAGAAACCCTTGTTAGGCATTATCTGTGATACAGGGCAATGAATCAGGCCAGCCACTTCATGCTGAAGTGACACCAGCCCCACATTTTAATGGATTGTCATTTCTTATCTTGTTAGTGGTACCTTTGGTTTTGTACGTGTAAGACTGCACAGCAGGAGAGCACTTAAGAGATTAAGTCCCTTGTCTGCGTTTATCTGAAATTAACATATTAGTTCAGCTTTTTATAGAACCTAGAAAAGGCTGACTTTACCTTTCAAATCATATGAGAAGCTGGCAGATAGTAATTTACTATGGTAGGGACTTTGCAACACTTGTGTTAGAAATCAAGACATTTGCTGAGCTCTTATTTTGCATCTGTCTTCTTTTTAGTTGTTAACTTTGGGTACTGTAGATAAACATGGGTGTCCTATGGACATTTTTCTTTTTGGATGGCAGCCTGGGAGAACAGTAACCAGTGATTTTAAACTTTCTTCAGCTTTTCTGAACCCTAATGCAAGTTTGTGAAGTGTGTGACATGGCCAGTTACTGCTGAACGTGGTGAAAGCTTTATGGCCCTCTCCAGCCAGAACAGGGTCTGTGGTGCCTGCTGAGCTCCACGATGGCTCACTGCTGTGGGCCAAGCAGCAGCCTCAAGTAGTTAAGTACCCCAGCCCTAACCATGAGCACAAGGGGTGCCTTACTAGGGGCATGCAGGCTCCAAGTCCACGGCAGGAAGGGAGGGAATTTCACACTGAGGCTTCTGCCTCCTGCCATCAGAAACGACAGGGACCTGTAGGTTGTTCCTAAGGCTAACTCTTTCTGTTTCTGTAAGGTTTTTGTCTTGTTGGCAAAAGTTTGGCCTCTAAGTTTTCAAACTGTGTTTTGCACTTTTTCAATGGCAAGAGAGAGATAGCACCATTAGCTTTTGTCTCTGCTCTGCTAAGCCTTGAATTAAATTTTATAGACCAATAGAGGATTAGGATACTAATTTTTTAGCTCATTTTATTGATGGCAAATAATTAGCTTAAGAAGAACAACCCCTCAAGATAAAAGCAGTGTTGTCACCAAGGGAGGTCGTGGACTCCTCATCCCTGGAGGTGCTGAAGGCCGGTTTGGATGGGGCTTTGAGCACCTTGGTCTAGTGGAAGGTGTCCCTATCCATGGCAGGAGGGTTGGAACTAGATGATCTTTAAGTCCTCTTCCAACTCAAGTTCTGTGATTCTGTTTTCCTGGTGCCTGTGTTGGGTTGGTGATGTGCCATTTGTTTACATCTCAAGACTTGACAGTAGAGGCTTTCTACTCAGCTGGTGATGTGCGGAGGAGCAGCGTCCCCTGAGCTGTAAGCAGGCTTACACTCAGAGTGAAAGACCACACAGATAGCTTGTGCCTTCATCTCTCAAGGGCACTACTTGATCCTTCCTGGAGAGAGGGGGATGCACTGGGGGGGTTACTCGCATCTGCCTTGTTCAAGCTGTGAGGTGTTTTCCTGAAGTGCAGTTCAGAGCACACTGAGTTAAGAGCTAAAGCTCACCATGCAGCAATCGGGAAGAGAGATTTATAGAAATACTTTATCTTTGAGCCCCTTTCCAGCCCTCTTTTTTGAGGTCTCTCTGAAATCCCTACATAATATAAGTGCTAATATTCATTGCTCTTTAGAGTCCATGTGAGCTGCTGTGGAGTCAACATTTCTCCACTCACTGCCTTCAGCTCTGTGAGCTCACTTTAGGGGTGACATTCACACAATCTTCATTAGTGCCCTGAGTTTCTCCAGTAATATGATATGACCGTAGGCATCTTCAGAGAATCAACATACAACTTCCACAATATATCCCTTTAACACATATTATATTTGCCCCCAACCCAGACCAGAAAGTTTTTTTTGCCAAAAGTGAAATCAATGAAAAGTCCACTGTTCTACATCCCTGGGATGTAGAATAATGGTCTATGTGCAAAATAACTATAAATGGTGTAGCTGGTTGATCTGAACCAGTGCTGACCAACAGCCCTGCTCTGAAGAGGAAGGATGTTGGACTTGGTAACCTCCAGAGGATTTTTCCACCCCAAAACACACGGTCTTCTGGGAACTATGTGTCAACATGCAATTCAAGTGGATGCACTTTCCCACTGTGGAGCTTTTTAAATAATGTTAAGATACATTTCTTCGGCTAAATTCCGCAAGCAGGAGCAAGGGCTACTAGTACCTTAGTGAAAAACAAAGAACATTTAAGTGAGTAATTTAACACAACTGGTGAAGTTAGAACAGACTTATATTCAAAAAGTATTTTTGAATTGTAATAGAAATAATGCTTTTTCTTCTTGGACATCAACGTCCAAAAGATGCCACCACTGCTTTGCATGGACACCCACAGAGATCCAGGCCAAGGGATTGCTCTGTGGAAGATGCCAGTGTCTATAAACCACTTGTTTCTCCAGCGTGGCTGTCCTGCCATGAGGTACACTGGTGTCACTCCTCTCTAACACATTAAGGGCTAATAAACTGCGCTGATGACAGTAACTTTACAGCTGTGATTGTCCCACTCAAATAAAGTGAAGCCAGAAAGCGAGACAAAGACAGTGTTATAAAATTAAACGTAGCTTATATAAGCTGAATCGGTCAACAGTAGGACACAATTTCTGCTACAGCCCCTCCTCTATTGAAGTAAATTTGAAAGCTTTTATTATGTCCCAGAGGAGACCCTGGCAGAGCACTATGGGGGTTTGGTTTATATTCACATCTTCTTCTCAGGAGCCTGTCCTCCAAAAACAGTTTTTGAGCCAAGGCAATTTAACCTCAAAATGAGTGATGTCTGTTGCCCTTGTTCAAAATCTGAAGAAAACCAAACAGAAACTCAGCCTGTTGTCTTTCTTGTTCAACCCTTGGCTATGGGATTCCTCTGCTGTTTCTCAGGTCTAGTGGATGGACAAGGTGAAGATCTGTAATCAATCCTATTTGCAACTACATATTTTTTTTACTTTTTTTTTGAACCAGAAAGGACTATCAAGCATAACAGTTCTTTTAGCTGTTCTTCTAGCAGCAATTCTAAAGTTTCATCTCTTCTCCATGCCATTAAAAAAAATAGGTATTATGAGTCAAGGCTCTGATGCTGGGAAGGAATATTCTCATAGTTTGATGTCTTCTCCATCATACTGGAAGTGCAGAAGATGCTGACTGGTAACACCTGCAGCTGCTTAGTCCCTTGCCTGTGGCCAGTGGCAGAGTGGGCAGAAGAAGGCCCATGGAGATCCACAGTGGAAAACAATTCATAACCACAAGCAGCCCCTTTCTCCTTATCAGGGGTGATTTTATGTCTTAGGGCATAAGAAGGGGTTATTTCCCAAAACATAAAACTACACTGTCTGGCATTACACTGTGAGCAGAGTGACTCCTTTGGCAAACTCTAGGAAGGTTCATGTTAACTTTCTGATATTTTTCTGTAGCTCACCTGGCTCTTTGACCTCTGTGGTCCAGAACCAATGTACCTCTGTGCAGCCCTTCCAACTCTGAAGGCTTTGCACCAGCTCTGATGGTCTGGCCAGTTGGGCTGCTAAGAAATGTCCAGCCTGACGGCCTTCTATGTACTGATCACGTGTCTGAATGAAGGGACAGAGGTGAACCATCACTTTTTGCATCAAACCAGGAGTGGGACAGGGAGAGGTTGGGGCAGTGTGGAAGGAAGCAGAACTACACCCTTCCCAGCAGTGAGACATCGCCTGGCTCAGGCACCTCATACGCCCGTACCCTGAATGCATCGGTTCGCTGAGACCAGCACTTGAATCTAAGCCCAAAAAAACCTTTTTTTTTTTTTGCTGTGATACTATCTTTCACAAAGTTATAAACTTCTTAGGAGAAGAATATGCCATGTGTAAACTCCCTCAGCATTATTTTTGCCTGAGTAATGGACAAGGGAAAGATCTAGTTTTGCTATGAGGCAATTCAACTTAATTTTGGAGTAATTTATGTTTAACAATTGACTGTATATTTCCCTCTTGCTTCTTTTTGGACAGCTGCTCTTGGATCTTAATTACACTAGCTGTGGCTTTGCAAATCACTCCCTTTCCATGTGTCTCAGGGAAAGATTATTTTCTAAAAACAGACGTTCAAAGAAAATAGGGAACAGAGACAGAGGACACTTGAGTCCAAACACGATTAAGTACTCTCTAATAAAAAGCTCATTTGGGCATGACATAAACTAAAAAGTAATAAAATGAGCAGCGGACAGGATGAACATCTGTTCTATGTTTTGATTATCTTAGGTGTACAATGCAATATTTTTAATAGTGGGGTCTTGCTTGAAGGACTGGCCCCTGAAATGGCTGGAAGATCCCTTCCCATGATGGGTGCCTCCTTGCAGCTCTGCAACGCCAAATTCATAGTGCCCCAATTCCTCACCCTCCTGGGTGTTTCTTTAAAGCCAATTTCTGAACTAAGCCATGTGTGCTGAAACAAGCCTGAATCTCCAGCTGGAAACTCAGTGTTTGTAGTTGGGGAGAAATTAGCTTGTGATCTGAAAATTTCCACCAACAATTTTTCTTATCCCTCCCTCCTGCTGTCTCAGCTGAAATGGTAATAGGGCCAGAGAGCTCTGGAAGCCAAGCAGGGAGGTTTCTAATAAAAAAAGGCAAACAAGGATGAGGTTCCCTTGATCTTTTTTCCAATTGCTGTGGATACTCAGAAACATAAACCCTCCCAGCATAGTTTAATTTTCTCTTAAGTTCTATAGATTTCTATGGCTGCCTAGGATTAATTTGCCTCTAATAAATTCATGGTGTTCTTTATGACTGAGGCAAAAAAACTTATCATACAAATGGGATGCTCTCGGAGCAATGGTGAAATGAGCTTTCAATAACACCTAGAAACATCTATTTGGAAGGTGTTCCACTTTTGTCTGAATACCTTTGTATTTCGATGCTGTCGTTAAGAGAACAAGACATCTATGGACCAAACAATTTTCCAAACATACAGAAAATGTGTCCTTTCCTTAGGGTCCAAGCAGAAACTGAAATCAGTGCTTAATTTTGAGGCAAGGACCTACAATATGTACTGCAAGTTGTACTTAGGGACAAAGCAAACAAGCACTAATAGTAAAGGGGAGGATGAAAAACTAGTTATTTTTCAACTGCACGCCTTGTTCAAACATATTTGCTCTCTCCCCTGTATATCTAGTTACCCTTTATATCTTGAAAATGTGTCTGTAAATACTATTTGTCTGAAACACCTCCAATTGTAACTTAACCTTTCTCCAGCAGAATTATAATCAATGACTATTCTGATATTTGCTCATTTACATAATGGAAAACTAACATTATCTCAACTATAACTTACTGTTTTTTAAGGGAAGATTCATTGCTCAGACTACTTAGAGTCTGAGAGATGCAGTGCATTCTTAGCAGAACAGACTGAAAAGTTAATGTGATATTTTAAATTAGATTCTTATCCTTAAAAGGACATGGCTAAAGATCTGATTAAGTATACACAGTCTGGAGGAAAAGAGATAGGAAGCAAAATTTTGTTTTCTGGTATTCAATTTTTCTCTGAAAATCAAATGTTTCTCTTCAAAAAAAGGAGAAAAGCATTTTTAGGGATTTCTTAGTATTTATTCTCCATATGATGGAGAATTTTGACCATTTTCTGTCAGGCTCTCTCTGTTGTCTTTACTAGCTGCAAATAGTTGGTATTTTACCAGATTAGACACAGTAAGAAGACAAAAATAATAGAAGGTAGTAATGTATAGTAAGGTCCTAAACCACCTAAAAATATGGCAGCTGCTGTTATAGGAGGCCTGATGCTGGGGCAGATGTAGGACTACTGCTGCTCAGAGCTGACCAGGGCTAAAAAAAGCAGAGGACAATTCTGTGAAGTGGTGAACCCAGTTCCTTTTCTCAGTAGCAGTTTGTTTTAAACATGCAACGTCTTTAAACCTGCATGAAATTGCACAGCAGATTCCCAAAGTAATTCGAGAAATTGTCTCTCCTCTTTTATCTTGAGTTGCTGCACGGTGGACACATCCTTCCCATTCCATAACCAGGTTAAGAGATTCAGGTATCAGCTCTGCCTCAGCAAGATGGAAAGCACATGTTCTTTGCAATTGTCTGGGCTGACACTGGGCTCCTCACTCACCTCTCCCCCCCACCATCAATGGCAGTGTGAAGCCAAAACCCAGAAGCAGGTCTCATTCATGGTTGGAAAAGGAGGACAGGTTGCACCTATACAGTAGGGTGAGAAGCAAGGGACAGCAAAATCCCCAGCACTCATCCCAGCTCCCTTCTGCACCCTCCCATCACTGAGGAAGATGCTCCTGACCAAGCTGTGGAGCCCACGTGAGGAAACCCAGGCTCTGGTTGTTCACAGGGTCAGGTTGCTCTTGCACTGGGGGCTTCCCTTTTAGGGTGAATTCTGTGGCCATCTTGTCTGGCATTGGCTATGCCACATAGCACATGACCGGGTCTGGCATGTTGCACCCATCATACCCTCACTGCAGGGCAATGTGAGGTGAGGGAGCAGGCATTGGGTTTCCTCAAGCATGGGCTCAGGCTTGAACTGTGTGTGCAGTACAGATCTAACCGGTGGCCTGGGATCCTGTAGAATCCAACAGTCACAAAAGCTGAGGTAGGAAACCCCTGCCATGTGAATGCACGTATTACTGTGAGGGGAAGTACTGAAGAAGGGAAAGAAAAACCACGTACACCCACCCGAATACCATGTCTCACAGGCAGGGCTAGATGGGACAGGAATGAAGCATGCCTGGTTAGGATGCTTTAAACCTCACCACCCAAGAAAACCGGGTACCAGGTTTTAGTGTCAGTAAGTGAATGCTCCCAGGATGAGTATAAATGGAAATGTTCTCTTGGGAGAACATCAGTTGAAGGAAATGCTTCCAGCTCAACAAAAAACATTGGATGGCTTTGCTTCACAGTGCCAAGGAGCCAAGTCCACAGGAAGGAGACCTTTATGAATTGCTCAGTATAATATCAAGCTCACGTCTCCACCACTCCAGATAACTGCAGACCAAGACAATGCTTTAACAAAAGGCCACAAACTCTCTTCACTGCAAAAGTGATAATCTGCAGGCTTTCCATGACCTCATATGAAGCTGAGTTGACTAATGTGCATTACGCTGGCTCTGGGGAGTTGAGAAGCACGGCTGACACAGTTATAATTCAGCCTGCCAAATGGAATGAAGAACAACAAAGATTTAAAACTTTAATTAAAACTCTTGAAGCAAGTAAAATGCCAGAGAGAGTGGTAACTCCTTTACAGGGTTGTCAGATGGGGATTTCTTTTGGTGGGGAGCAGAGGTGCTGCAAGCAGGAAGGAGGGTAGAGATATGCTCAGATTTATCTGCAAATGTGTACCATATATTCTAAGATATTGAGGAATGGTTTTTATTAACTGTTCTTATGAAGGGAAAGATAGTGAAAGAATCTGAAGGCACTACCATTACACAACTGTCTGATCTACGATGTTAATTCTGTTGCACAACCCTGCATAAAACTGAAATAAACACAAACAACATGAAATGCAAAAGTCTTCTGGTTGTTCTTTTCTGGTGTAAACTACTTTAGCCTGGGAAAAAGACAAGAACAAAGAGAAAACCAGACTTCTCAGATGAATGTGCCTGCATGTCATCTATCCCATTAAAATGATACTAAGTTATGGTGACATGAATGTTTTATGAAGTATTAACAAAAAATATTTCCTGGAAAACCCAAAGGGACAGCTTAAATGTCCATCTTCAAGAACAAAGTATTCCCAAATAAAGCTGCCTTATGTGTTTATTATGCCTTTAAAAAGCAACTTATACAGCCCCTGAACCATGAAGCAATATTACCAGTGAGTCCTCTCTCCCTCTTACAAAGAGATGAAGCAACTGTGCTTAGATTCCAACCATAAAGAAGGTGTCAGTAGTTTAGATACATATCTTGAGTCGATCTGAAGGCCTGTGGTTTATTTTGCTATGCTAAATAGTTAATAGTGTGTCACTGCATTTGTGTTGGAGCAGGCTTTTACTGGAGTTGCAGAACAGACGGTGGTAAGTGCAGATGTGGCAGCTTCAAAGGAGCAGGGCCACAGCCGACAGCACTGCCGAGCACGGCAAGGGCCAACCTCAGCTAGAAGCTGTTTGCTTCTCTCATCTCTGCAGGGCACAACACACACTGTTACTGTTCACAAACCTGGAATTAACCCATTTGAACATTCTTCTGAATATTCTTTCTTTGCTTCCCCTCACAATTTCCCCAACCAAGAGCCTTTTTCATGCAATAATGAACAAAAGAAACCCTTCAAGTCTTGGCTTAATCTAAAAGTCTAGTGGCACTACTCAGGCAAACAAAGGAGTTTTGTCTGCCAAAATTTTACTTTTTGGTTGAGATAATGTTTTGCATATTTCTCTGAGGCACTTCACATGTTGAACTTCTATTTATTAACTTATGATTGCATTTCCCCGTGAGCTCCTCAAGTACATAACATTCCCCTATAGATGAAGTCACTGCATTTCAAAGAGATGAAGACTCAAATTCTGAAAAGCACAGAAAACTTTGCACACTTTGTTCTTTCACCACCTGGCTAAAGGAAAGCCCTGACACCAGTCTCCATACATTGAATCTTTATTAGCTGCAAATGCGAGGTGCTGCTGGAAGTCAGCTCTCAGAGGTGAATAAACCTGTAAAAGACAACTAATCCACTGGAATCACGTTTTCAAGGGAAAATGTCCTACTGAAAGAGCATGGCCAGCAAACGTTTGAGCATGACAAAGAGCGAAGGTTATCCTAGCACTTTCTAGGCTTCTTATGATGTTCCAGACCACTCTGGCCTTATTCCTAAGCAATGATCTAACTAGAATGACCGGTCGTCATAGTCCTGCTCTGATCTTTCCCGTTACTCTGCTAACGATAAAATAGCTCAAGGAGTTCTTTGTTTACAAAGCAATATTACTGAGGCAATTACATGTGAAATAAGTCTCCCAGAACTGCTCTTGTACACATTTTCTGTAGCTTGGAGCAGACATCTCTGAAAACATCTTCTGTGCTGCACAGTGAACAAATACTGCATTCAAGCCTTCCTTCATGCTACAAGTCCCTGTATACATTTGTGATTTTACAGCTAATCATGCAGCCTCCTTGCTGTCATCCTAATTGGGAACATTTTTTGTAGTATACATAATGATGGCCAAGCAGTTTCCCCAGCCTGCCCTTTCCACCCATATGTTCTCTCATGCTGGCTGAAGAAGCTTCATGGGCAATATCTTGAATCACTTGATGCACTTGCAACGCCAAGGGACATCAAAGATGTTCATCTCCATTCATCAGTCAGTCCTAACTGATATCTTGAGCCAGGTTAGGAAACGGCTAAGATAAATCTATAGAGTGATCTATTCATCATCTGCACTCAGGAACTTCCGTGTATTTTACGGGAGGAATTTGTTTAAGGTATGCTCTTATCTAAGAGAATTTGTAAAGCCTTAAGAAATGACATATTATATGTTTTTAAAAGCTCCCTGATTTTATATGAGCACTTGAGATACTGTAATCTGTGAATTTATTCAGATTTGTAGCTCAGCATAAAGCTGTCTGGTTTTTGGACAGCCCTTTTGATTTACCATCCTGTGGTGAAATCACTGCAGGAATTTGGATAAGGTCCAACTGTATTTGTTTAAAGTCCTGATCATGGGGCTTTGGCATTCCTAACATATCCAGCAATCATTTGCTTTTAATTACCGTTCATTTCAACCACACAAGTAATGAATGTGGCTACCACATCCAATTTACAGGCTGTGTAAACTCTTGAGCTGGGTGGAACTTTCTTCTATATAGAGGTTTAACTATAAATTTAACTCAAAATGTGAATCCTCTTAACTTATTTTAGGCAGACCTGTATAAGTCTAAAACATAAATAAATAAAAAGGAAATGAAAAAAGCCTTAAATGAAAGATTCCACACAATACACCTGATTCACTTCAGAGGCAATTTCCTGGCCTCCCCAACCTCTTGGTATGACTGTGGAAACCTTAAAAAAACAAGTTGATTTAACGTTTCTATTTATTCACGGTGTCCAGTTTCCAGAGGAGTCTGTGACTTGTAGTTTTAAACTCAATTTAGCATTTAAACTCATTTTCAGCTGGGTCCCAGTGGAGCAACAATTAGAAAAGGAAAAGAGTTCAAAAAAGAAGGGTTATAACCTTTCAACGGTATGTTTGCCTGGATCCTTTTTTTTTAAAAAAAAGCACTTCTGTTACTATTCTTCTTCCACTTGGCAAACACTAGGTCAGACAGCTGGGTTGAGAACCTGCTGGTATAGAGAACTTCATGCTTAGGTACAAATCAGCACCCAGGGATCTTTAATGGCAGCTAAGGCAAAAGTTCATTTTTCAGGGGTATTGCTGTTTATATCATGCTGAAAGCCTAGTATCAGCAGGCCCAGCTTCTCCTGAGAGAAAAGAAATCTCATGTCAAATCTGCTCATGGGGGACCCACTAGAAAACATAAAGAGAAGCTGCATTGTTGTACACTCAAAACTTGTGTTAAACCTACACATCTTTTGCCATTGAAGGCTCCAGCTGGGACTGGTATCCCAGCAATCCAGATGCTGTATATCTATCTATCTATCTATCTATCTATCTGTATGTATATATGTATATATGCTATACATACATTGTGGGAACAAAACAGACCATGGAGACAATGTCTGCAGGAGAAAAAGAAGTAATGTAACTTGTCAGAAGTCATAATTGGCCAAACTCGGAGTTGAGCAGTAGCCTGCAAGTCAGGACATGGGGGCCCCATTTATTAAACTACTCAGTTTCACCATGGAGAGCTGGAATCTGTATGTATTTTGGTGTACTCTGAGTTAAGCTGTGCTTTCTGTAGTGTCAGCACTTTCTGTCACCATTAGTACTGTTACGAATGGGCTTCCAGCGTCATAAATTCAGCCTCAATGATTCAGGCTTGCCAAGAGCTGGTTACCAAAAATCACTTTTCTTTTCCCCCAGTTCTTGTAAATATATGACATGGAAGCCTCCTCTGTGATCCACACTGCAGGTTCTCCCGACTGGAGTGCTTGGGACCAACTGGACATGTGGGGCTGCAGGATAACAGTGTGTAAGGTGACTCAGGCAGGCAGGCTGAACCTCCTCTTTTCTTCCACATAGAGGTGTCACCCACTCATGTCAGAATGGATGGGATCATGCCTGAAATATTGGGATTTGTAAACATAAAGGAGAGCATCA
Source organism: Pseudopipra pipra (assembly GCF_036250125.1). NCBI lineage: Eukaryota > Metazoa > Chordata > Aves > Passeriformes > Pipridae > Pseudopipra > Pseudopipra pipra. The sequence continues at coordinate 52,606,825 of NC_087549.1, forward strand.
GTGCTCTCATTGTTTATTTAGCTAACCTGTCCAAAGAAACAGGCCTCTTATGCAAGATCTGATCCCTTAAATTTGAGAATTGTATTTTAAAGGGGCTATATTTTAGAGGGAAAAAAAGATGTTACAGTAGCAGAATAGACAGGCAGGAGAATCATCACCAGTTTGTCCTAAAATTACAGCGGACCTGGACAACAAGCTTAATTTCATAAAGCTGGCTGAGAGTATATTGGACTGTTCTGACTGTAATGAAATTACTACAAGGTGGAAGTGTAGGCATTTACTATGTTATCTGTCAGCCCATAATAAGACAAGTAGATTAGACCAGAAAAAAATACTCAGCTACAGTGAATTAAATCAAGATTTTGTCTCTGTTCATGTGGTCAGAAAAAGATGCACAACATTTTCTAGAACAGATACAATATAGCTGGTGTCTGAAAATTTCTATCAGCAGATACCTTCAAGGAAGAGATTTAGCAAAGAACCCTCACTCCCAAACAAGTAAAGTGAGTCGATGTGCTTGTTTAATTAATTAAAGAAAATCAAAATTTTGATGAGGATTGTGTTGTGGTTCATCTGCTGCTCCTGAAACTCTCTATTTTAGGAAGATAAATAGATTTAAAAAGAAAATTTAAATTTGCCTGTGGTCATTTGAAAAGAGCATAAGAATGACAGAAATGACAACAGTTTTGATACAGAAACACAGTTGACTGTAGATTATAATGATATCTAGGCCAGGCTATAAAACAATTAATAAAGGCAGATCACAAAAGGTCCTGAACTATTAAAATTTGATATTCACAGGAGGCAGACACAACCCATGGTTTTGAATGGAAAGCCAAGGCTTTTTCATCAAAACTCTTCCTTCCCCTGTTGTGTTTCCTGCTATTGCTGATAAGCTGTAGCTGATTTTTGAACCATTCATGACTAGGTGATTAAAAATGGTGGTAACGCATTAGCTGGAAGTGATGCTGTGGCAGCACCCAGCTGGTGGCAGTGGTACCTGGCAATGTGGTTCCAATTGCTGCCTGCCTTTGAAATGTCACCAGGAAAGATCTATAGACAGCCTTCCTGTTATAGGCCATCACTGTCTACTCCTCCTGTTTGAGTTGTATTTAGCTCACTATGGGCTGATCACTTCCCAGTGAAGTGGAGGGCACTTTGAGGCCCCTCTGAAAACTGAAGTATCAAATGGAATTAGAGCCCCATTCAAAATTCACCTGTTTTTCATTTCATTAATGTGTATGCCTGCATCTGGATCCATGACCTGCACAGCCCACTAGTTTTTTACCCTTCATGCTGCCCCTTCCAATTTCCTCTTCTCCTCTTCAGGTTATGGATCACCCAACCTTCATATGCTCATGGAATTCAATTTCCTCTCTCCCTGGCACTCCCACAGCTATACAAGCATCCACTGATGCCTGTTCCTCTTCTCCTTTCTCAGCTCTGTATGAAACCTTCTTCTCAGCTGCTAGCCTACAGCCACAGTTCTGGCCAACCACTCCAATCTCTGCCTACAAGTTTTTGATTCCATCTCCAGAGTGGCCTTATTGGCCTCAGTTCACCAGACTACTTTTTTGCATATTTGATGCAGTCACATAAACCACAGCAAAGTTACTATTCTCACAAAATAAGTTCTGTGATCTTTTGTTAAGTGTAAGGCTGCAACAGACCACTTATATGTGCTTATATATAAGCACATCTACATTTTAGGTTATACTACTCAGAAGAACTGAGTAATTTGGGCTTTGCCACCAGTATCTCAAAAAGAGGGCATATATACACACACACACACTTACCTTGGCATTTTGAAGGGGAGGTTGATAACTAGAGGGCCGATAGTACCTCCTCTGAGCAGCATCAGTGTGAATGTCTCCAAGGAATAGCTCCTCCACAAGGTGGTCTAAATTGTGGTGCAGGTACTGCTTCTCCACACGGATCAGCTGGAGTTCGTGCATGGCAAAATTCAGAGCTTTGGTGCATTCACAGCCATTCTCTTCTCTCAGCAAATCGTAACTCACATCCTGCTCCCAGGGGCTATCTTCTGGGATAAATCCAGGACACGTGTGGTTCACCAACTCGCTTAATCTTTTGGCTACTGCTTCGTTGTGGCATATGATCTGTATGTTGCGTAGCTGATAGTCAGCTTCAGTGCCCCCTCGGATGATCCAGGACGCCTGCCGGAGGCGTATTTTGCCACGTATAACTAACGTGTAGATGGGGTTTGTGCAGCGATTGCCACCATAATAGAACTGGTAGGCCTTGAAAGTATTATTGTGGTAGAACCTGTAAGATCTTGTGACGAACTCTGGGCCTGCTCTAACTTCACAGCTGTGGGAAGAAAGAAAGAAAGTGTGGAAACAAAATTTTAGCAAGGTGGCACATCATGTACACTACAGGCAACAAGACCCGGACCCAGAGACACCTGGGTGCTAATCCCCCCCGGCATGAATGGGAGTAAACAGGAACTAGTCATCTGTGGCCTGCTGATTAATCAACAATTCCCTCTGCTGTTATTAATGTGATCATATCTAAAGGCTTTATCTTCTAGGTTTAAATACTTCGAATCATGTTTTGCTTTTTCTTTTTGTTTAGGACCACCATGTGAATCAATTCTTCACTGAAAAAAGTAGCAGCCTTTTAAACATCTATTCCCCTCTTTTGCATGGTAGATTTAGCAGAATGACTGATAACATCAGAAAGTGAAGTGCCGTATGTCCATGGAATAGAACAAAGAACTGGCTTCTAAGCTGCAGTAGAAGCTTCTCAGTGTGAGTTCCATGAGCTCTGGTCTGCTGAGGACATGTAGGATCATGTCCTCAGCTTTCCCACTCAAACATTCAACAGGGCTGGCAGCTAACACAAACTTCTGATGTTAATGCAAAACTTCTACTTGGCTTGAATTTGGACCATGCTATATTCAGGGCGTTTTGTTTGTTTGTTTGTTTGTTTGTTTTGGGGTTTTGTTTGGTTTTGTTTGTTTTGTTTTGTTTTTAGTTTTTGTTTGGTTGGGTTTTGTTTGGTTGGTTTTTTGTTTTTTGTTTGTTTGGTTTGGTTTTTTCTTCTTTTTTTTTTTTTTCTGAAGGTGTAAATAGCAGTTAAATTCCACTTCCTGTAGAAAGCCTTTTTGTGCCTTCAGACTTGTTCCCCTTGTCATCTCTGCACTGCTTAACATAGATTCATAGAATCATTGAGGTTGGAAAACACCTCTAAGACCACTGAGTCCAACCATTAATCCAGCACTGCCATGTTCACCATCAAACCACATTCCAAGGGCCACATTCACATGCCTTTTGAACTCTTCCAGAGACAGTGACTCTCCCACTTCCCTGAGTAGCCTATTCCAGTGCCTGAATACCCTTACAGTGAAGAACTTTTTCCTAATATCTAATCTAAACCTTCCCTGGTGCAACCATTTCCTCTCATCCTGAAATACACTCTGTTAAAAAAACCCCAGTCTTTCCTACTACAAGTCACTTCAAATGAGGATGTGAATATTGTCTGCTGAGACACAGGAAGCAAAATGGCTCTCTCAGTTACAAGTCATCATGTGTAAAGAGTTATAGAACTAGCGAAATACAGCTTCTTAATTTTCTTTTGCTAATAAAACCTGTGCTAGACACATGCTCTGGAAACAAGTACTCATTCAATGGATCTAATGCATGTAGACAAATACAGTACAATGTTATGTTTGAATAAGCATTCACTTTGACCAAAGTTGGTAGGCTTCTTCCTATTCAAAGAGCGATTTAAAGATATTTCACAGCATGCTGTTTAAAATCCAGATTATAAACTGATTCATCAAGACAGCTTTATAGCACGCTATTCTAATGTACATAATGCTACTCCTTCTTTTATGCATAAGCATATAGAGAGCATCTGGAATTTAGAGCATTACCATATTAAAGAAAGTATTTCCCCTGCTGCTTAAAGTGGGAATATTCACCCTTCCCTCTCTGTTCCTTCACCCTCTTCTCTTCCCCATCTCCAGCATCTTGTTTTATCTTTCCTTACCCAGTAGAGACCCAGTGGCCCTCAATATTGGGAGGCATCTGCACAGTGATCCGAGCTCCATTGTGAAGGTGTTTCAGCATGTGATGACACTGTGACTCCTTGAAAGCCCTCCACGCGCTCTTCTCCAAGGACCGAGGGTGGGACCTGCTGTCTGGGTGAAGAAGAGCAGAACCTTCTCCCAGCCCTGTGATAGAAAGTGTAAATTATATCATTAGACCCTGCTGAGAAGGGCTTCAACATGATAAAAAAGACTGTGAACATCTTGAGTTGAACAACATTTGTTCGCGTTGTTAAGTTTCTGGACAAATACTGTTTACATTTATTTTTCTCGTCTGAAAAAAACTCACAGGAAGCTCTCCCTTTCTGTCAGACCACTAATATTCCACTACATAAATTTGCTTTACGAAATACACTAGGGAAAAGAGCTTGAGCAAAGTGTTGTGTTTCCACACCCAGGAGATGTGGCTCTGAAAATGAATTTTATAGACACCTCTGTAATCTCTGGTCAGAACAATCAAAAACCCGGACCTTCAAACTCTTAGAAAGTTGCATCCAGGTCCGGACATAAACTTTGTGGTTTCAGCCCACCTCTAATTTGAACGCTTCTATAATAAACTTGCAAATAAAGACTACTCTTAAAGTCAAGGCAAAACAGATATTAAAAGCAAAGCCTCTGCACACAGGAAGCCTCTGTGATGTCTGAGGTGGTCAATTAAAGGCAGATTCTGCTATTTTTATTTTAAAGGGGAAAAAGAATTTCAGAAGCTAACTTTATCTCCAGCACTCAGTAATTTTGGTTTCTAGTAATGTATACATGCAAAATCCACCAGCACGCTCTCTACGCAATATTAATTGAACAAAATGAATACATAGCTTGAAAAGGAATGTGTCTTTACTCTTTTAGGCACAGCCTGCTCTTAGATATGTTTGAAAACATGGATCAAAAGAAAAACACACATCTAGGGGTTAAAAGGTGACAAACCTTACATAAAGTGTTGGAAAATGTGTTTCATTGCCAGAAGGAATATGAGTACCAAAGAGGGCTAGAAAATGGATATGGGGTGGATGGAGCAGTTCGTTGAGTGCCTGGGAAGTTTGGGCAGCCATCTCAGGAAAGGGATGTCTTGCTGAAACATGCTCTCAGGGGCAGAGTCTGGGATTGATGCCCATCTTTTCTAGTGCCTTTTTAGATGACCAGGCTCAAAAATTGCACAGTTGGGTATCATCAGTGTGTGGTCCAACCCTACATCGTGCCAAGCCACGTAAGACAGGATCCTACACTTTATGTCCCAGACCCCATGTAACACTTGGGCAAATGCTTGGGCAGTGTGCAGCATCACTACAGAAATTACAAAAAAAAAAAAAAATCAGTATTATTTGGTGTTAAGTAGGCACTGTCATAAACCTTTGCCATTTCCTACTCCAAAAAAAAACCCCACAAAAAACCAGGTGTCAGTGATTCATTGTTGGCTAGGTCTTAGATCTTCCAGAAGAAACTTGGGTAACACCTGGGAAAATGGCATTGCTAAAAATATAAATACATGTCAACCATTTAAAAATGGCAATTCCTAAGCTAAACAGAGTCAAGGACTTATCCAGTAGACAGGGTAAAGAACAATCAGAAAGAATACAATAAATACCTGAATCTAAACAGTGCTCACCACCAAATGATTCCAAGATTTAATAAGATTAATGAATACAACCTCACAAAGTCTACTGGAAAATCTGGTAGCTTTGTTGCAGGTTACAAACAATTCTTCGATATGAATGAGGATTTATGGCCTTGCTTTCTAAAGGGTAATAAATACTAGGGATGCTTTGATATTTGAGCATGCCATCTGAGATGCCCTTCCAAGAAGCTTGATTTTCAGGGCGTCAGTATTTCTCCCTTTCTGGAAGTCAAGGCTTCTCAGGTATTTCCACATTGCTGAGCAGAGTCACTCATGTTAGCACCAAACCACTCCTATTCTGCAGCCAGATATGGTAAAGCAGCATCAGAAATGGTATGGCCAAGGTAGGGTGATGCTCTGCTTGAGCTGACTACCCAGGCTCAGAGCATCTTTTGGATCAGAATTGACACTGCCTGCAACGTACCTGGTAGAAGTTGTAGCCACCAGTGCTAACTTTCAACAGGATGTCTCCTACAGATACATTTTCTCATATTGGAAAAGACTGAAAATTTACATTTCCTCTTGAAGTTGTTAAGTATTTGAAATCTGCCACCAAGAGGAGGTTTTGAAATTGTTCAAGTGACTATTTCCAAGGCATATTTATTATACTACTTGCTTTTAAGCAGTTTTATTTTGCCTAGCTCATGTCATATGATTCATGAATACGTGAATAGAAATGATTTATTCATGTAAGCATACTTGGGCATTTAATTTCTTCAAGCAAAAATCCTTCTGTAGGAGGATAGCATCTTACATGTGCACATATCAAAGAAGAAAACACAGTGACCACATTAGACATTCTCAATTATTCCCTGAAGGAAATAATGAAAAGAAGGAGTTTTTGAAAAGGAGTTAAACTTTATGTGGTATTATACACTGTCTTCTCTTTGATAAAGCTCAAAAAGCAATTGTGTCCCAGCTTTTCATGTTACATGTACATAGTTCTGTCTGCCACTTGCAAATGATAAACTGCAACCAGTGAACAGAAGGGAGATTTGCATCAATAGCCCTAGAGACCGGTACCTGAAAAGGGGGTATTTGTTTGGGACTCTGTCCATCCAACTATGACAAATGAAGGCAAGAACAAGTTTATGTAATCAAGACCGGCATAAGAACATAATGAAGGCTGCAGAGACAGAGGGAGAGATGTAGAAAACACACACGGAGAATCATAGAATGGTTTGAGTTGGAAGAGACAAAGTTTATTCAGTTCCAAACCCCCCGACCATGGGCAGGGACACATGCTACTAGAGCAGGGCCTTCCCTTCTCCAGGTTGAACAACCCCAGCTCTCTTAGCCTGTGTTCATAGGAGAGGTGCTCCAACCCTCTGATTATCTTCTTGGCTCTCCTCTGGACTCGTTCCAACAGGTCCATGTCCTTCTTCTGTTGGGGAACCCAGAGCCGGACACAGTACTTGAGGTGGGGTCTCACCAGAGCAGAGTAGAAGGGCAGAATCACCTCCCTCAACCTGCTGGCCATGCTGCTTTTGATGCAGCCCAGGATACATTTGGTATTCTGGGCTGCAAGCACGCATTCCCAAGACATATTGAGCTTCTCATCAACCAAGACCCTCAAGTCTTTCTCCTCTGGGTTGCTCTAAATGTTAAGCAACATTACATCAATAGGACCCAAATATCAGAATATGAAATACAGTGTAAAATTAAGAGACAGCTATGTGACCTTCACCTATGTTTGCCTTGCTAGGGCAAGGAAATAGTTAATTTACTTCCTTACAAAGTAATCATTTCAACGCTTTTGTAATTACTGACATATGCCTGTAGATATAACTACCATAAAAAGGAGACGCAACTTCCTCTTGTGCCATCTGCAGATCAAACACAAGACCGGCGATATGCTTCCCACACAGAGCAGTAAACCAAACACCATCTTCCTGTGTTTTTCCTCGCAACAGGTGCTCAGAAGCAGAACAGTGTCCCCCTGCTCCATCCTTGGCAGTGCACACGAGGTTTTGTTCTGCAAAAATTAGGTCCTGCAGGGATGATGTCACTAATTTTAAAAGATCCATTTGGCCATGTTAAATGGGACATCGCTGGAAGACTCAGCGTTAAAACAGCCATTCACGAAACTGGGAAAAGGATTTCATGAGTCTTTAGAAGCCCACTTTGGAGCATAGATGCAGTTGCAACATAGTTGGAGCCATTACTTTCATTCAAGAAGATCCAAGTCCGCTATTCCCTACAGCACTGACAGATGGTAGGTTTCAGTATGTCCATGACTGAGCATCTCAGACTCAACTGAGAATATCTCAGACTCTGACTGACTGTTTAAATTTTTGTGTGTTATGAAGGAATCTTACCCACTTGTTAATGAAAAAACCAAACAAAATCCACACACCATAAAATTACTCAAAAGTGTGACAGACTTCAAACAAACATACAAAAAAATCTCTGCACGAGACCAACAGCAATAATTTCGTGAAGCCTGTGGTTGGCTCTCATTTTAGTTAGACCACAACCAGAGATCATACGATTGTATCACCCACTCCATAGTGTCTGTTTTCACAAAGGATCAAGTCCAAAAGGAAAAGGAAAATTCCAGAATCCATCAGAAATGCCAGGTAGAAAAACAAAGCAAAACAAAACCATTTTATGATGAGCTGATATCCAGCTTCTCTTTCAAAATCAAGCTCTAGCAGTGTAGGTCACAGCTTTAGCATTAAACTAATTGAATACAGCATGAGAGGTGCTACAGCTCACTGGGGATCCATGCCCGGGCCCTCACAGATCACGCTTTACAGGGGAAGAATGCAACATCCATCTGAGTGGGAAAGCGGAGGTCTGTACAGCTGCCACTCCGGTTAAGACATGGATAGGAGCACGCACCACACCAGACAGAGGGCTTCAGGCTCTCAGGTTCGCTTATAAACTTCTATCTGATGTGGGAACAACCATTGAAGATAAAAATAATTGTTAAGGGAAGATAGGTTACTTCCAAGTTCTTCAAAGATTTCTGCACATAGCCGCGAGTAAAATACAAATCTTAAAAGGGCAATCTGTTGGCAGCCCATTACCCAAACGTGTTTCAAAAATGGTTACAGCAAAGCTTTCCGCCAACATTTCTGCAAAAAACTGCAAGCTGCTAGAATAAATGTTTAGGTTTTCTTTAAAATAGTATGCAAAATAGTATGCAAATACAATTGCAACAAAGATAACATTGAGTTCAAGCAGAGTTGTGCTTGAACACAAATAGTTTTAATTTAATTCATGCCTAAATACCCTGGCCAAATTCTGTTCACAGCTACGCCAGACTGCTAAAGTATAAGGCAAATAATCTTAAATATTAACCTGTTTAGATTTTATCAGTTTAATGAACACCTCTACCAGAATCTAAGCCATGGCTTCAGACATGTCCAAGTGTAGCACTTCAAACCAGTTTCAAAGCTACCAGGTGTTCAGCAGGTTCATCCTTTGCTAAATAGGAGAATATATGTTACCTGAAAGTAGGATTCAAACTGGATTTAGGCTGGGATTGCTCTGCAGGAACCACTTCACCTTTATTTATTTATTTATTTATTTATTTATTTATTTATTTATTTATTTTTTCTTTTAATTTCTAGCAATGTAAATACAGACAAGCACAATTTGACTATGAATTAAAAAACCTTGAGTGATAGCACAAATTCAAAATATGCGATAGCTTCATCTCTGATAGAAACATTTTAACATTCATGCTTTACTCCTGCAGCAATCTCTTTTCAAGTTAGAACTTGTCTGAAACTTGAAAAACCTTACAACAGATAAAGAATAATTGGCTGGATTAACTTTATAGCTCTCCTTATCTGGGCAGTTGCCCTGCACAATTAAATAAACAGACATTTGGATTATGCTCTTTCTTGAGGTGGGGTAATGTTAGATAATGCCCATGACAGGCCTTTAGCTACAGTAAATTTACATAATTGCCATGGAGAATATAATGTCCTGTTACCAAGCCCTGATCTGTGTTTACCAGTGTTTTCCCTGCACTTGAAACTTCAAAGAGTCCTTGAAGGACTGGGACCTAAATTAGCAACTACAAACAAAAGGGTTGGGAAAGGAAAGCCGGGTTTTATGGCTGTGGAAGCAAACAGAACAATGACTTCCTTTCACATGTATCTGTTGCCTCTTGTGCATACAGAGTTTCCACATAACGCTTCCAAAGAGACACAAATTGAATGTTTCAGAGCATGGAAGATTCTGAGAAGAGATCTAAAGTATGTTTAGAAGGTACAGCTAAAAGGTAACTCCCCCCAAACCTGAAAGGCCCATCATAGAGTCCCCTGTTACTCTATAGCTCAGTCCTTACTCAATGCCCCATCTTGGAAGAGGTCAGAGAACCAAGCACCAGTTACACAGCCCATAACCTCTGCTTAGTTGAAGCTCTTTAGGATGGCTGCTGCTACCCACGCAGGGTGAAACAGCACTGCCTAGAGTGTGGGCTTGTTTATGAAACCCTGAAGGGTTAAAGCTCACCTCCCTTCAGGGCAGCGGGAACTCTGCCACCAACATGAGTGGGTGCAGTGCTGGGATGTCAGTGCAGTTCAATATCAATGGTAGTTTGGCCTTGCCCTCTTTGAAAGAAACATCTGTCAGAAACATCTGCTCTGTCCTCCACCCACACCCTGGCACTGGGATTTATTCCAGAACTGCCCTTAACTTCAATGGGACTTGTGCCTGAGTAAAGACAATGCTAATAATCCTCACTACATATAATCCTACCCTCTATCAGCCTTGCTTAAAGCATCATCTCAATAATAAAGTATTACCCTTGATTTAACTAGCTAAAGGTATTTGCCTTCAGCATGGTTGAGGCTAGTTTTGGGCCTCATCACATGGCAGCCTACTTCCTACAGACACCCTACAAAACACAAAAAAATTACCCTTGCTGTTGATAACATCTACATTTTGCCACTTTTAGCCCCCGGTCAAGCTACAAAGATGAGTGAAAGAGTTTACACTGACAAAATTGGGAACAAAATTGAGTCCATCTTATAACTCTCTCTGCAAACGCTAGAAGTCTTTCTCTTTATTGTCTTCCAGATTTTGAAATGTGTTATTTAACTGAGGGAACAGATCACATATGCCTTTTGCACTGAGTACAGTATATGTTCATTTTATAGCTATGGGTATTTATATCTTCTGATGTATTTACTTATTACTTTCCTGAAAAGGTTTTGAAATAAAACACTTCTATGTAACTAACTTAAACAATATTGCCAGAGAACTTTTAAAAGCACAAAGTTTTGCTCTGAAAAGCCCATCAGTCTTGTCTTCATAATCTTTATTAGTACCATTTCCATGATGTTATCACCTAATTGTTTTAAAGTTTCTAATTCATTACTCTAAGAGTAGCATTATCGGAAATAGACTAAAGTTTCTTTTTAGCATCTGCATTTGTAATAAAAAAGTTTACATTTACAAAAGAAATTAGCCAAATTTGTTTTGAATTCACTTGAACATAGCTCTTATTAATCAGGTTTCCTGGAGCTGAATGATCTTAGTGTTTGACATCTGAAACTTCTGTGGCTTTTCGTCTAAGCAAAGAAAACAGTGATAATGGACAACTTCCAGCTGCAAACCTTTTTTTTTTTTTTAATGACACCATACAGGTTTTTGACAAATGAGGACAAGTTTTTCCAAATTTTGATTCAGTGATGTTAAAGAAGGCATTTCTTAATGTAATGAAAGCAGAAGCTTTAGCCTTACAGGACATTTTAACTTGCTTTACAAAGCTTTAAGCCCTAAAAATCCTTAAACACCCACCCACACTCACTCGATTTTAACCCTTAAATTGCCACATGCAATAGAAATGCAAAAAAGAAAAACATCACATGCTGTAAAGAGGCTTAACACTGCAATTCCCTGGGATTGGTGGTTATTCTTACATATTACCAATTCGGGCTAGCCGCTGACCCAAGGCTGCTTCTATTGACTCCATGGCATGGAAAGAAAAGCTCTTGACCAAGTTAAAACTGACAGGGTAAATACATTTACATGCACTACATTTCAGTGCATTATATGCCACTGATATATTTTTCCAAGTTTGTAAGAGCATGGTAGTTTCCAAACACTTGCAACTCTGATCAAAACTGTGCACTGCTACATTAACAAGGTATTTGTCTTTATATACAAGGTGGAGAGTTATATATTCCTACAAGAACTCAGGTTTATGTTATTTGGTGAAATATAACTGCAGATGGAAGAAATAAATTATTTTTCTTCTTCATCCTCTTTTGGGAGCTGCTGTTTTGATCTGATCACTGGCCCTGATTTGTTTCCTGCTCCAGCCAGGGTTCAGCTCTGCTCTGTAATTCCAAGCAGATGAGCCAGAGAGTCCAACCCTGTAATTACACCTCCTCTCTTTACCCTCTAACTTCAAACCTCCCATTTCAAATTCTACATCTCAGATCACAGAGTTTTAAAGAACACCTCTGGCATCCCGTCAGGTCTGGATCAGCTAAACATGTTTCTGCGCTCTCCAGATTTCATAGCTGAGCTGTGAGAAGGGTATAAAATCCCCTCCTGGGGAACAGAGTCTCCTCCTCTTTCTTTCTCAAAACAAAATACACCATCAGAAGCCCATGCTCTTTATTATTTATTAAATACCATCTGTGTGCTTAGCACTTGTACAAACATAGAGAGAGAGAATCCCTGCCCCACAAAATCAACCCCAGGAATAGCTTTGAAATCCTTACCCCAGCTCACAGATATCCCACTGATTCCATGTAGGTCACTTGCATTTTAACAGTTAAAAAAAAAAATCCTGTTTTTACAAGCTTGGGGTCCTAAGAAATTTAACTGAAGAATGCTGGATGCTACAAAGGACTTCAGAATTAGGAACACTCTTCAAAACGATGCTATAACTGAGTAGCTTGAGTCACACTTTCAGAACGATATCGCACCCAGGTTTTTCAAATCTGGCTGCCAAATGTTAGACATACCTAAGCAGCTCATTAAACAGCCTCCTTTTCAAAAGTTCCTCTTGAAGAACACCAAGTTTCTGGAAAGATGGGTTATTTAAGTGCATAAAAATCAATTTACAAGCTGAACTTTTAAGTTTAAACAGGCTGACTTTTCTCAGTAAAATTTTGCCTTCTGTGCAGTTTCAGAGATGTCAGTCCAGGGCTAAACTGAGAGACTGTCAAAGTGGGACTGTGTGCAAGAACACCCGGAGTCTCTGTGCTCTGCAGCAAAACAATTTTAGTTGGGCATAAGACCCGGCGGCTGGCACACTCTGCTGCCGGAGGCTTTCCAGATAATACCTCCGTGGCAAAAGATCTCTTCTCAAGAAGCGGTGGAACGCGGACCCCGCAGGGCGCCTCGGCGAAACTCCCTGGAGTTCGGCAGAGCCAGCCCTTGCCCGGAGGCGAGTAAAGAAACTGTGTGTGAGGCGCCCGGACCAGCTGCTCCATCCAAGCAGTCACAGGCGTGCAACATAATCCGCCGACACTCACTTCGGAGCGGGGCTCTTCAGGCGCGGCTTTACCCACCTCGGTCGGCCGCCGCTCCGCTGCGCGGGGGTCCCGCCAGCACAGCGCTGCGGGCAGAGCCACCGAGGTCTCTGCCCGCCTCGCCATCCATAGGGACCGCTCCTCTGTCAGGAGACAGGTCCTGTCTGCTCCCCGTGCCGAGCAGATGGGACCCAGCGCTCACGGCCACGACGGGAAAGCGCACCCACCCGCGACCCTCTGCCCCAGCGAGGTTTTGGGGCAACCTCGCAACCCAGCCGGCTTTTCGGGCCACCCCATGGGCCGAGACCCGCAGGCAGCCGCCCCGCACTCACCGTGCAGCAGCAGGGCTGGGAACAGGTACCGCATCAGGCAGCCGTACGGGGCGGACATCTCCCCGCCTCGCAGCGCTCCGGCCGCCGCCACCTCCCGCCGCGCCGCCCGCGCCTCAGCGCCGCCGCGGGCAGCCCCCGGCCCGGCGCTGGGGGGCAGGCGGCTGGCGGGGCCGGGGGCCGCCGAGCACCCTCCGGGGCCGGGCGCCGCCGCCGCTCCCCCTCCTCAGGGCTTCCGCCCCGCACGCCGCCGCCTCCGACCCGGCAGGGCTCCGGCTCGGCCGCCGCTCGGTGCCCAGGGATGCCCGCTACTCCGCCGCCGCGTCCCCACTCTTCTCCGCGTAGCGCTACAACAGCTCCGCTTCATATTTCCCCTTCCAACAGGAGGAGGAGGAGTGGCCGGGAGGTGGGGACTCCTCCCGGGGCGGGGCGGGGGTGTCTCCGCCGCTGGGTTGACGGGCGCCCCAGGCTGTGCTCTCACGGCGGGGGGAAGGACGCTCGGGACCTGCTGGAGGGAACGGGACGGAGCGGGCACCGGGCGTCCCGAGGGCTGTGCGATCGGGCGGTGGGTGGGATGTGCCCGCAGGGTGCTGGAGAGCGCGTGGGAGAGGGGGCTGGAGGTGGCTGGAGGTGGCTGGTCCTTCCGCGGCGGCCGGCTGGGAGGTGCCGACGGGGCTGCGGCTCCCGGGGCCGAAATCCCGCTTCCTTAGCCGTGCGAAGCGAGTCTTTGCCGCCGCGACCGTAAGCTGGAGGGAAAGAAAGTTCGTGTGCGTCCTCTTTTCGAAAGGAAACCTTTGTGTGGTTGCTGCTTTCCACGTAAATCAGGCATTTTAAAAGCTAAAAATGAATGTCAAGGATGCCTTTGGTGCTGCACTCTCCTGCGCGCTTTTCCCCATGTCTGTTGATTAGTTTTGCTTTTTTGTCTAGTCTTAGGCCCTGGTCACGCAAACACTCATGTACTTAATGTACATGTGAGTGACTCATGTGCCTGAGTTAAAGCACAGGGCTTTCATTAGTGATACCCTCTGGACAGGGACATCATGTTTTCCAGCTTGTGTTTGGTCTCGTGGGCTCAGTTGTAGCGCCTTATGGCAAGGAATGTGTAACAAATTGGAGGAAATTTTGAGAAAATCAACATTACTGAGTTTTGAACAGCTTAGCTGAGCTAAAGTGTTTACACGCTGCGTGCTTAAAAAGAAATACAAACAATGTTGATTCCTTCCAACTCTCTTGAGAGGGAAGAATAAACTTCTTCCTCACTTACATAGGGAGAAAACTGAGACAGAAACACATAAGCGATGAGTCAGAGTTAGCGCTCTGGTGCCTTGGATTCTCAGTGTTGCGCTTGTGCCTTCACACAAATGTCTTTCAAGCCAGAAAGGATGGTTTCCGGAGCACTTGGTGGCGGTCTGTACAAGCCTGTAGTGATCAGATATCCTCTCAGTGACCTGGATAGAAGTGGACAGAGAAAAGCAACATCCTTCAAGAAACAGATGTCTATGAATATAGTTAATTAACACTGGATAAGGCTGTAGAAATATCCTTACCCCACGTTGCTTGCTCATCATCAGCCCGTTCCTGTAGTTGCCACAGAGGTGTTCGTGAGGCGAGTGTGTGAAGGGAGGTGATTCATGCCATAGATGCAGTGCATTAGGAAAAAAGCATTGTGTATACACCTGCCTGTTGTCAGGACTAATCCAGGGCAAAATTCTGATTTTGCCACTTGTAACAATCCTGCAGTGGCAGAGACACACAAGTAGTTTTTCTTCATCTGCAGGTTCAGTAAGTGAATGCGGTGAGCAAGAAAAACAACAATGTTCACTCAAAATGCAGTACAAGCATCTGTGTTTCTGAATTATGAGGACCCATGATGTGCTTCAGATCTGCATGTGCCAGTTGCCTCTCCTAAGAGAAGTTCCTGTCAGGGTTATCAGTGACATAAAAAGGAGTGTGCAAATGGACATTATAAGGAGCAGGGAAAGGCAGTGTGTATGGGAAAGCAGATTGCCCTGTTATTGGACATGAGCACCAGATTATTGCTAGGGAGTCCTGCCTGGTGGAAGAAGTCAGCCTAAAGAGTCTCACATGTTTGGCAGGCATACAGGTAATATGGCATGTGTGTATCTTAATGTAGTTCACCTGCTATTTACCTAAATATAAAAGGTAGGCCAGTGTCACTGTGAGCACTAGTGAAGGGCTAGTAGTTTTGAAGTATAATTGTGTAAAAGTATTAAATTGTATAAATTTAATACTTTAATTTATAAATATTTAATTTATAAATTTATAAAATTTATAAATAATTTAAATTTATAAATTGTATAATTGTATAAAAGCAGCAACATCTGAAAGGAGAGGCTTTTTCTGTTTTACCATCCACAGATCAAGCAACATAATTATCTGCAAAAAGATGAGGCTGGGGATCGCCTGAGAAAAATCATTTCTCCCAAAAGTCAGTTATCCCAGACGCTCGTGGTTTCTCCCCTGGGAAGTGACAGCCCCCATGATAGCATAACAAACAGCTTTTCATAAGAGGAAAGGGCAATGACTTCTCCACTGGACAACTTGGTAAATTGGGCTCCACTTGTGATTTACTATCAGTGCAGCTTCAGATGTGGTAATAAAATAAAATGAAAACAATACCCAGTGAGCTCAGACATGAAACAACTTGCTAAAAATGACACTTTGTCTTTTACTTGTATTCTTTTTTCTTATTTTTCTTATTTTTCTTTTTTGTTATTTTGAGGATATGGGTTTTTTCAGCCTGATGTATGATATTTTTTTTAAATATCGTCAGTCCTACTTGTTTCATTACTGTGCCCGTGTTCAGAATGTGCTGTAATGGGAAGCAGTGACAAATAACAGCTCTTTGCACTTTGATCTAAGCAGCATGTCACATCAGTGCTCATTAAAAAGTGTATTAACCAATCCAACCATGACTTTCTGAACTTGGGCTCCTGGGGTGTATACTTAATGTAGGTATAATGTAATATCATTTACAAAGGCATCTCTCAGCCGTATTTTCAAAAATACCGTAGAGGTCAAAGCATTTCAAAAAGGAAGTTGTCAGCAGAAGTTTGCACAGAAAGGAGCTGTGTTGAAAAAAACCCAAACCTGATGGGAAATATATTTTGTGGCTGGGGCCCTCTGCAAAAAGTATTAAAATAGGAAGAAAACTAACTTGTTGGACTTGTTGTGTGACACTTCAAAGACCTAGGCATATCAGCATAGCACTTGTCTAGCTAAAGTGCTGACTGGTTGGCTGGCTGCCAATGCCAATCTGGTAGTGAAAGATATTTAAAAGAGAGAGGGGATGGGAAAGAATGGAGGCAGAAAGCATTTGGGACACTTTATGCTATGGAGAAGAATGAGATGGGGCAGCACAGCTATGATTTGCTAATGGCTACATTATGTTTTAAAAAAGGCAATATGTTCTTTTGAATAAGTCAAAGGAGCAGGGCGTAAAGATTTATTGGAAAGGAGCAGAGTGGCTAATTCTCAAAGAAGCAAGCATCTGTCAGATTTCTGTTTGTGAATTGTCCATGACAAATTAATCAAAATAAAGGATGATTTGGAGAGAAGTTTTCCTACATATCCAGCTTGAGTTAGGCTCTGCAAGATGAGCTTGGAGCCTGTCCGATACATAGAAATAGTCACTATGTGGCTACTTGTTTTGTCTTCAGCTGCTAGAGGGAGAAGTTAATCTTTTTTGTGATGTAAAACAAATGGTGATTGGTTTGTTTCTCCTTTTAATTTGGATTAGTTTACGGAGGTATAGCAGGTTTATCCATTACTTCCTCTATCAGTTTTATATATTTAGAGTAAGTTGTTTAAGCTGCTGATATTTTTCTCATTCTTTGTTAAAAGAGTAATTGAAGGAACCTTTGGCAATATTTCCTAGGTGTTTGTGTCCCAGATTGTGCGGACTATTTCACTTGCCCCTACCAGAGATTTGATCTTTGGTACAGATACTGAAGCCAATGGAATTTTATGATTGTTTTAAAGGATGTTGAATCTGGGTTTAGTTTTCTCAGGCATGTACCTGTGGTAATGCTCTCCTGGAAACCATGGCTCTGAGATGGTAGAGTTTGCTGCAGGGGTCTATCCTTTATTGCTTTTCATTTTTTTAGCTAGATAACTAGTCTGAGTAGTATATTTTGTAAATGAATTTATTGTAGTTATTTAAGATACAATAAAACGAAGTCCTGTTATCTGGTAACAAACATAGAAAATATAGAGCAAGCATAGTAAAAATGAAGTTATTGTGGCCATTGTCAAGATAGGTTCTTTTCCCCCTCTTCTTTTCAGATACATACAGAGACATGCATGCACAGAGGCAAACACGGAGCCCATCTGCTAGAATAGACTTGCTGGTTTCACAAAGATGAGGTTGTTATCTGGAGGGTTTTTTTTTCAGTTTTCCTAGACTTGTTTGAGAAGTAGGTGGGAATAAAGTTATAAAATGACGTCAGAGTAGACCCTGAAGAGCTTGGGCCATCCCAGAAAAGAAAATCAAAGAAAGATGTAAATAATTCACACGAAGCAAATGGCTTTCCACAAAATAAGCTCTCTCCTTCTTGTTTCTCCTCTTGTTTCCAGCATTTAAAATGTGCTTGTCATTTGATTGTCTCTGTGTAGAATTACTTTACTACAAGCATGAACAATTTCATGGTGCTGTTGCTGCAACCAGAGATTTAGGGCCAGGTCCAGCTCCCAGTGAGCTTGGTGGGGGTCTTGCCATTGACTGTAGCAAGGGCTGGACCAGGCCACGGATAAGGCTGTTGAAAACACCAGCTGGAGCAGCTAGTACTTGTATGTTGATGGCGTTCATCTGGAAGCACAGCAAACAGGGGCTGAAGGTATTTCTTCATCCAACATATGTATGGGCAGCCATCCTAACCCTCTCCAGCTTTGCCATCCATTCCTGGCACTCCAGTACCATGGAAATGAGTATGGTAAAAATGCCTCCATAAATGTTGTTTATGCCTTCTATTGTTTGCACAGTGGCTCTCTGATGTTGTGACTTAAAAAAGAGCAAACTGCTTCACATAGCTAAACCAGCAGATTGAAAATATCTTGTAGTCCGGGCAAAAATGCCCTTCATATATCTTGCTTTGCAGTGCTGTGTAATCAGTCAGAGAAAGGATGATTTCCATCACTGAAGAAAAAATAAAACTTCTGGAAAAGTTTAAACATATGTAGAGTGTTGTTCATTACTGCTTGTATTTTCTCAGAGTGAAATTAAATTTTGATTTTGATTAATTTCTTAGAGAAAATGGAAGTTCTGGCAATTATTTATAAACTATCCAAAGAAGCAGATTTCATATCCAAACTGAAAAATGGAGTAACATGACCTGCTAAACTTGTGTAAGAGTCTCAAGTAGCGTCTAATGCACCTGGGAGCTACTTTCTTAGTTTATATTATTCGGGTAGTCCTTTTGGGGCCAATGCTTCTCCAGGTTAATAACATCCTTGGGGAAATGGGATTTTCATCCCTCACAGATCACTGCCAGTGGTCTTTGTTTCACTTGGTAAAGTTCTGCAGCAGGGGAGGGACAAAGAGTGGGAAACTGAACCTGTTCCAGGCAGCCCGGTTAAAGATAGAGCCATTCCCCAGTGAGGAGAGGGGGAAGCCCTCCTGCCCTTCTCACAGCATCTGATCTGAGTGGCCAGCTGGACCAGATGGAACTTGAGTGTTGCCTTGAGGGAGCAGGTGGGAAATTTTCTCTCATGGTTTTGTTCAGTGTTTGTATTTGGTGGTGGGTCTCTTGTAATGTGCCTTAGATACACAGATAACCAAATGGAAGTTGAAAGTATGACCCTGTCTCACAGTACCCCTGGATTTTTGTAGTGGCCCTTTGGCTGGCTTGTATCCAGTCTCGTTATTGTGCTAAGGTTGTTTTTTTCTCACTCTGATATTACAGAAGCCTCTTTCAGTCTTGATCTTGAATTACAGTCTTGGCATTCTGCAGGTATCGCAAACGTACCCACACTGCAAGCATTTTTTCTTTGTTCATTAGGAAGCTGACTTTTGTTCAAAACATTCACCAAATTTTAGGCTCAGGGTCCTTGCTCTCAAAAACCACTCATATGTTCAAGCACAAGTCCATTTTATCAAAGCTCATTCCCAAAGGGGGCTAACCAACATCTTTCAGCAATGACATAATGAAGGTATCACTGTGGCCACCAGTGGCACAATTGGCTTCAAAAAAATATAAAAATGTATGTTTTCCCAAGTAGTTTGAAAATAAGGAGAAGGGACAAAAAAAAGAGCAACAAGAGGTCTTGGAGAGTTACCATGTATAGTCTTGACAGCCAGTGTGGAACAGAGGCCAGGGACAAGCCTCTGCTCTGGTTTGATGTGCCAGGACAGTGCAAGCCACTTGGTTTCTCAGGGCCTCAGTTCATGAAGTTATCCACAGATTTGTTCTTTTTTCCCACTGTTAGGGAAACTAAAAGCAATGCTTATACAGTATGAACTGTAACTTAAGGTAGGAGTTGTCTCACAGATAGAATGGCATAAAATTTGTCTATGTTCTATATGCCTAAAATCTATGAAACATCTGGATAGTGCATTATCCATGCATATGCTCTTCAAGTCCATACACAGCCAACCAGCTTGCTGACAACCTGAATTAAACTGCAACCTTCCCAGACAATTCTGTCTGCAGCTCTAAGGTGTTCTCTAGACTATCTAAAAGCTGCCAGGTTTTGTAGGGAAACTGCTATCTGCTTAGAAAATATTACCAGCAGCTTCCTGGAGAGAAGCTCCAAGTTTCTCAGAGCAGTTGCTGAATTACAGTTGTCGGTAATAAAAAGAGTAGAGAAGAAGGAAAGGAAAGATACCGACCAGATGAATTCTGTCTCATTTCTTTCCTCTCCTGTTTCTGTGCTTGGAACAAGAAGTAGAAATATAACAGCCATGGTGTTGTAAGACATGTCTGTGTTTTGTGTGGCTGATGATATTTAAGGTCTAGAAAACAGCTAGTGAGTAACTGCTCAGAGTAACAGAGGGCTGCTGTGTCCCCTTTTGCATCTTTGGCTGTCATAAACAGTGCCAAGCAGTTGCATGGTTTCTGTGTCCAGAGGATCACAGAATCACAGAGTCATTTAAGGTTGGAAAAGACCTCTAAGATCATCAAGTCCAACCTTTGACCAAACACTACCTTGTGAACTAGACCATGGCACCACGTGCCATGTCGAGTTGTTTCTAACACCTCCAGAGATGGTGACTCCTCTCAGGGCAGTCCATTCCAATGCTTAACAACCTTTTCCATGAAGAAGTTCTTCCTGATGTTCAACCTGAAACTCTGGTGGTGCACATTGAGGCTATTTATGCCCTCTCATCCTGTCACTGGCTGCCTGAGAGAAGAGACTGATCCCCAACTTGCTATATCCTCCTTTCAGGTAATTGTAGAGAGTGACATGGTCTTCCCTGAGCCTTCTCTTCTCCAGGCTCATGAACCCCAGCTCCCTCAGCTACTCCTCGCAGGATTTATTCTCCACGCTTTTCACCAGCTATGTTGCCCTTCTCTGAACTTGCTCCTGCACCTCAGTGTTTTTCTTGTAGTGATGGGCCAAGAACTGGACACAGCATTCAAGATGCAGCCTCACCAGTGCTGAGTACAGAGGTACAGTCACTTCCCTGATCATACCTCATACCTCCTGTCCTGCCTTTTATGTTTGGACAAAGTTGCAATTAACTTGTGTCAAACAGCACATAGAGGTACCTTTTCTTCCTGCAATAGGAGTGATAACAGCAGTGCAGAAGCCCTTTATCCCTATCCCATCCACTGGCTGTGACCCTTGCATCGCTCTTTTTCTGCCAGACACATGTACAAACAAATAAACACCCCGTGCGCGGGTGACCCGTGGAACTGTTTTTCCCATTGGAATAATCGCAGTACTCCTATTATAACCACACGTGTGTGCGACTTACTCCTGGCAGATAATTCAGCAATTGTAAAGCTATCAAGTTACTAAAAATATCCCCTTCAGCCTGCTCTTTAATTACTGAAGTGTTCCCTATCACGTTACAGGAAGAAAAAGTACATTTGGTAGTAATTGTCTGACGTGATAGAGTCTACACACAGAGCTCTCTGCTCATCATGCAAGTGTGGTGAACTCCCTGAGATATTTTTAAAGGAGACTTCTGCAAAGGTTGCCTCCATTGTGAATCAAGGGGCAGACAGCTGCTGCTGCTGCTTTCACTTTGGTCTCTGCTCTCTCAGATCTGGAAGCCAATGTGGTCAGAGAAAGCAGCGGTCTATGACTCCACATTGATGCATGTCTGGGGAAAAGAGTTTCCTTCTGACCATTATTGTGTGTGAAATGGGAGCAAGCTGCCTGTGATGAATGGAGCTGTTTGGAAGGAAGAGGAAGGGGTGAAGTTCCTACAAATTCCTCAGGTCATTTCAGATATGCCTTGTGGACTTTCATTCTTCCATAGTGGGCACAGAGAAACCCAAGCAGTGGATAGGAGTTAACGCTTCTCTCACAGAGTGTAAAACATAGTTTGTCTTGATCTAGCTACTGTATATTTTTATAATTGTATTTTATGAACATTGACAGTAGTGTGGTTACTGTTTTCTGGAGATGCCACCACAACAGGGTCCGCATTCCTATGGGCTAACACCTCTGAGGAATACAGGAGAAGGGGAAGAGGAGTACAGATGGTTGGATGCAAAGGGCCCTCTGCAGTGTGCTCCACTGCTCTCAGACTCTCTCCTCACTTGAACATCAAGATTGGGAAATCAAGAACTTGAGAGAAATGCAGTTTGATTGCTCACATGCTTTCAGGGTTGGCCATTGCAAACTCTTGTTACTCAATCTTGTTACTGTCTGAGTCTGTAGGTGTTTATGAACTCCCCAAACTTTATTTTACATGCTTATGCTTGGTTTTGGGCATCTTAACAGTACAGAAGTTTGCTCTGAAGAGCTATGCATTCCTTAATCACTGGCAAAATGCCCTAGATATAAGCACTGGGAATGCTTCATAGTGTGATAAGCTGGATAGCTTGTATCCCAGGAATATTGTATCCTCAAATAAAGGATGGCAATTAACCTACTTTTTGCTGACCCAGATGACCCACTGTGTTCTTCCAACCTTGTCTTGTCCCTTCCAACCTTTCCCATTCTGTGATTCTGTGATTCTGTGATAATGGCAATATTTATCCTTTTACTTGTTTGTTGTTGTTGTTGGTTTTTTCCAATTTTCCAGCAAACCTCTACCACCAACTATGTTGTTCCGGGTTTTGTCTAGGTTTATACAGTTCAGAACTTTTCTCCTGCAGTCAGTGAGAGTTTCACCTCTTGTTTCAACAGAAGTGAGGTAGATTGTAGAGCTAGTGACAAGCCCTTTATAGTTCACTCTGAAAGCAAGTGCAAACAACTAAAAGAAATGTCTTAATAATTTGCATGTTGAAACTTACATTGCATAAATGTGGCATTAATATCATTAATATCTTCCTGGAGATAAGATGCAATGAACTTCTTTGAAGATGAATTGCTCAACTCGCCCCTGGCATGACTTCAGTGGAATCTCACCCACTTCTGACAGTGATTGATTTCGTCTGGAGAACTTTCCTCTGGGAGTCCAAGATGTCTATCTTTTCAAATCCACACAATCTAACATCAGAGAACTCAGAAGCAGGACTCTCAAGTTCCAGTACTAGCTCAACCATGAACTAGCATTATGCTGGTTATCTCATTTAATTTCTGTGGGCTTAATCATAAATCTTCCAGGCATACTTATTTCTTGCAAAACTTATCAGAATCTCACTTTGAAAGGTGTACTGATGAAAAATTTAAATATCCACAAATTAAATGCTTCTAAAATAATTTGCAAGTAGGGAAGGAGATTCATTCCCACAAAAAGGAAAGGAGGGGATGTTCCCTGAGGCTGTTGTATAAATTTTTGATCATGTCTAATATGGTGGAACAGCAGAGAAATATTCTTGGGGTGTTTGTTTGCAAAAGAAAGGAGGTCCTGTTATCAGCTTTCTCTGTTGTTGTGTTGGTGTTTGTCTGTATATACAAAAGTTAAAAGCACTACTTCTGTTGCAGAAGTGGCAATAGGTCAGGCTTGAGCATGAGTTGTGATGGGCTGCATTTAAAATTTGTCACGTTTGACATGGAATGAAAAATTCTCAGTACAAATGTCAGTTTTAGACAACAATGCCAACATTTTAATCTTTTATGTTAAGTGAACAACTGTGTTTCTTTAACCCACTTTTATGCCTCCTTGATGCTAGTTCAGATCTGTTTGGGGTCTGAAATGGCTTTAAGTGTTCATTTTCAAAGTCTTAAGTTTTAATGTTTTGGAGGCTTTGCATCTTGCCTCCAAGAATGTATGAGTATTGAGAGTGGGAATGGGGGCACACTGACAATTCAAGGAAATTTGCCTGTATTGCAGCAGTGTAACATAGACTTTAAGAGTGGAATCTTCTGCTTTCATACCTCCACTCTCTTTTCATACCTCGACTTTATGCTGTAAGTGCTTGGGGTCCTTTTTCTCTCTGTAATGATAACACTAATGGACCCCTGGTCTAACCTGACCTCTTGTTTAACGGAAGGGCTTTAATTAACACTGCAGTCACTTGTTGCTGAAGTTGAAGAAACCATGATTTAGCTAAATAGCCTTAGACATTTGACAGAACAAAGACAATTCAAAACATTCATAGGTAAACCCATATTTTATTATAAAAATATAGGGAAGTAGCATCTCAGAGATTTGGTGACAGTTAACACTTAGACAGATGTGCTAATAAGAAAAATTTTACAAGCTATTTGTAAAGATATATTTATCTGCATGTGAAGGACACTAAGTAAATTGCTGCATCTGAAGACACGTTAAGTAGAATGGGGTACACTTTATCATACCAACTGCATTGTATTCTCCTGTTACTATTTCTCTTCTGCATATGAATATTAGTGTTAAGATACTTAAAGTATGTCCTAAATATATATCTGTTCTGATATGTGTTGAGATATATATATATGTGTATATGTATACACGAATCCATACTTACATATATATATATGTATCTATGCCAAATCCTTTTATGTCTGAACTGTAGATTGTGTCACAAGATTAAACAGCTTGGTTTTGTAAAACTAAAATGAAACATCTGTTTGGAAAGGCCCTGGCATTGTAAGAAATTTTTGCAGGCTGTATCTGCATTCAGTGAACATTAACCCACATAAGTTTTTATAAGTATTTCAACTCAAAAAATCTCATTACGTACATTCAGAAACTGAAGCTAAAGGATCTGTTGAACTTAAGCAAAGATTTCTCCTGAATTGCAGTTGTTAAGTTTGCGTAATGTTCTCTATGGTAATCTGTTGTTTCCAGTGGCTCATAATTTTCTGAGCTGTCTTAGCTGTCTCCCTCCTTTAAGGTGAAATACATTTTTAAACACTTCAGCAAGAAATTATTAGTTTTTCACCACTTCTGTTAAATGCAAGAGAAAAATTTCACCTTACTTATCAGAAAATGCTGCCTGTGAACCTAGTGAAGGGGCCTGGGGCTAGAACAGGGGATCTGGGGATCGTAGTCCTTCTTTTACAAGGAAAGCAAGTATCTTTAAGAAATATTTACTGAACAGGCAGAAAAATGTGACATCCATCCGAAGAATAAAAATTAGTGAGCATTTAAAAATAATCTACATTATTTTTCCCAGGTCTTACAGTCGGGTCTTGGTACCCAGGTCTCTGAGATGCTTGGCACTGTTGTGTGTACAAGACATTCTTGCTTCTTAGATTGAAATGATTCCAGATTCTGTTCAGTTCTGTTTCCCGGTGAGTAGAGGATATATTTATGCATCTGGAACAATCCCTTTGTGATCTACCAGGGAAAAACACTTTGTAATTGCCATTCTTTCTTACTGCTGTTGATAGAGAGTGGCTGCCTCATGTACTGCTCACAGCAGCACTGGAATAGCACAGTGGGCGGAGGTCTGCTTCTCCTCTGGAAATCAGATCTCTTCATGTTACACTTTATCTGCCTGAGTAGAAAAGAAAAATAGAGTAGAATAATAGCAAATTGCAGTTGTGAAAAATTTCACAGTTCTCCAGCTACAACTGTCCCTTAGTAAAATGCACAAACAGGGAAGCATGAGGGATCTAGTTCTGTGGGCGTTCCAGAGTGGGGCAGGTTGGGTGTCAATGCAGTGTGTCATTTGCCTTTTGCAAGTAGGCTCGTCGAGGCAGAGGGACTCTTGTAGCCATTCCCACTTTGTACATTTTCTTTTGCATAGTTTGTTGCATCCTACTTGGGGCCTTGGAAAGATTACAATTTATAAGCTGCTCTGAGCTCTTAGTGAAGCTTCTGAGATTCTAGGAGTAAGGCTATTCAGTCTTCCACACAAGGTTGTGGATGCAATTATTTTGGACCAGGTCCTGGACCTTTTAGATGTACAGATATAGAGGAAACAAACATGAATAGAAGCTTTCAGAAGAGCAGAGACATAAATGTATACCATATTGGTCTACACATGCAGGTGGGGGTCCTTTAACATCATTATGAATCCAAATGAACTGCACTAGGCTTCCAATGCTTGCCCTCCTATCCCTACTCTCATGTTCCCTCAACCACACAGACTAAACAATCAAAGTACAGAATTGCTGTTTTTCAGTTTTAGGCCCCCTTCTTTCCCATATGCTTTGTGTTTTGGTTAGACAACTGGCTAAGACTTTAGAGGCTGGTTATTAGTATCCATGTGGATGTAATTTAACTGTCTTTTATTCCAGTCATGCTTTTATTGGAAGTTTAAAAAGATAGTGGTACAATAATAAAAAGAAACAAAGAAAAAAATTTAACATGTGATTCCTTTCAGAAAAGACACATTATTCTGTGAAATGGTGGACCACTGTGCAAAATAAATCAGGCTATTAAAGAAAAAGAACTAAAAAAGAGAGCCAATCAATAATAAGTATTAGTGTCTAACAAATACTAATCTACAGGTTAGACACCACATACAAAATTTAAGTTCCATTCTAGCATGTGCTTGTGTTCTTGAATAATCTTATATTTATGAGAATCATCTATGAGATGAGGCACACCATACATTTTCATGCATGCACTCTGTAGCTCAGGCGGCTAAATTAATTTCGAGTGAGGTCTGTTGACTGTATTTGCTAAGTGTATTGGATCCAACAGTGTGGCACATGTGCTCTTTATGCGGAATGAGGCAAGATCCCATATCCACATAGTTTATTTCTGATGAAATGTCATCTTATACATTTGTAAACATTGCTATTTCCCTCCTGGAAGCTCCTAACATTGTGCATAATTTCATCAATTTCTTGCATAACCATTTCTGACATAGCACGTACTTGGGCACGCAGCACAAGCACACGTAGCATTTAGTGAGGCCAGCATCAGCTGTGCTCTCATGGAATGATGGGTTTGCTTTTACTTGTAGGGATTTTGGGCTATGGAGTGACCAGTATGCTATGTGGAGGTGGAAGGGGCAGAGTTGTGCCTGTTGGTGGGAGACAGTCCCCTCATGGCACCCTCCTGAGGAGGCCTATGTCCTTCCTGTGTGGCTGCTGGCATCTCTGGGGCCGGAACTAACCTGCCCTCATGGCGGGAGCTGGGAATTTCAGTCCAGCCTTCCTGAAGACGACATCTGTGCTTTAACAAACAGGTCCTGGGAGAACTGAGCTGGATTTTCTGGTTTTGGATGCTTGTTCCCATCTGAGTGAGCAGTTGCTGCTTCTGGCTGGCACAAGCTGCTCTCTAGTCACCTGGTGATCCCAACCAGGGAACTGATCTGCCCAAAGCATAACCCCTCCTCAGCCCAGCCACTTTTTAGCGTGCGAACATCATGCCTATGCCAGTGTAGTGTTAGGAAGGACTGGCCTAGGATTAGGTGGTGTCCCAAGGGACGTACTCTGTGGAAAGAAATATGAGGCATGCAGAGCACCATGAGCCCAGGACTGCAGGGAGTTCCAGGTGAAAAAGACTTACAGTTAAGGCCAGGGTTGTTAGTTGGCTTTTTCTGCTCTAGGGTGTTGTATGTATGATGGGTGAAGTGAAACAGATTTAGGTTTAGTACTTTGCCTATTTAAATGGAAAAGGTATGCATCATGTAAGTTGCATTTTAAACAATTTTTTGTTGACATCTTTGTTGTCTCATCAGTTTTCCAGAGTTGAGTATAGAAAGGTAAAAATATTGATTGTATTTTTTTCCTCTTTTTATGATCTTTTTCTTTTCAGTGCAAAGAAAGACTTAAACAAAGATAACAGAGAGAGGATCATGAGTTTTCTCGTCCTTTTGAAGTAGCAAATGTCAAAGCTTATAAAAAACAATAAAAAAAGAAATCAGTTGGGAATGTTTAAAGAACACAAACATCAAAACTCTATGTTTACAAAAATCACATTTTTTGATAGGAGGAAGCGCTATTTAATTGAAAAAATGCCTGCCATCCCACTGACTGAATTATACAATGGTTTGGTGACAGTTACAGAAATGAAATCCATAAAATCTAGTTCTTCATGTCAAGCAGGCCACATTATCCCATGTTTTTCCAAGCAGAGCTAATTTTTAGTGCAGGATGTCTCAGTAGCATGAAAGGCTTATTTTGAGAGCCTTCTGAAAAGCTGACATTTGGAATCTGTCCAGGATAAGTGTTACTGACCCTTTTTAGGCTGAATATTTATTAAGTAAGCCCAGAGGATTTTTAGCTTGACCCTGTCAAATTTAGCAACAAAGCTTGTTGTTGGATGTTTTGTTGTTGCTGCATTGGTGTTTTTGCTTTCAGTGTCTATAAATAAATTTAAAAGTGTCTTTTTTGAACATATGGTGGAATGTTTGCACGTAAGTAAATGAGACAAAAAGTTCACAAGCCCTGAATTTTTAATTACAGTTAGACAAGCTTGAAAATAACATGGTTTATCTTGACAATCAAATATATTTACCCGTTTCCTCCATAACTTCTGAAGTTTTCTCTGCAAGAATTTTTTTTTTAAATGCCTTTTCTTTACCCTGGAGGACAAGATAATCCAATGTAACTTGCCTAAAGCAAGGTGGTGTTCTCAAAAGAAGAGGGTTGGCAGGTAACTTGAGTATGAGACGGTTTAGATGCTAGCAAAAATCTGTCACTGAAAGTACTTTTCAGCATCAGAGATAGAAAATAGGAATATAGGAATGGCAAACCAGACACGCATCTAAGCTAGGGTCCTCTCTCTGTTGTTGGTGAGCCATGGATGGCAAGATGAAAGAAGGATAGGGCTTAGCGCTTAGTGAGCAGTACTTGCCTGGTGTGCCAGCCAGTGCTTTGGGGTACAACATACCCTGAGCTGGAAGTTGCATCTGTAAAATGCAACAGTCCCCTGCAAACCTTTGTTTCATGAATTTGTCTGGTTGCTTTTTGAAACTGCTGGTATCCACAGCATCCCGAGACAAAGTGTTCCAGAGCTTAATAACACATCGCGTAAAGAGCCCCCCCCTTTCCCTTGTTATCCACCTGCTACCTCCCCTGTTCATGCTGTTCCTTGGTTCCTGCACTGAGGGGACAGTGCTCCCATTGTGCCCAGTTTGCTAACCCTGTGACACACATGTGTGATTTATGGACCTCTGTTGTACCCCTACTCGGTCATTTCATCTCCAGTCTATTCTATTTAGTGATTCCTGGTGGGGAAACTGTTCCATACCTTTGATCATCCTTGTGACCTTTTCCTGAACCTTCCCCAGTTCAAATATATCCTTTCTGGGGTTAGAGGAACAAAACTGCATAGGCTATTCAAGGTGCAGAAATAATGCAGTGGCATACTAATAACAACAACAATTTTTTTGTCTTTTCTTTAAAAATCCCACTGTTTTATTTTTCTTACTGATGGCTTCCTGATACAAAACCTATATTTATGTGAACATATCCACATAAAGGATTGCACTCTAGGGGGGTAATTGTCTTAGAAGCCATCATTTTGTACCAGTCTGGAGAGCTAGATTAGACCAGCCTAGCTGAACAGTAGCAATAAAAAAATAATAAAAAGAGTTTCTTTCAAGAAAAATAGGGCAGGATCTTTTTCTTTTTTTAAATCCAGAATGAAAAGAAACACTTCTAGGGCAATTCACTGAAATTTTCTTTTCATATTTTTGTTTCAAAAAGTCTTGCTTGAAAGTTTTCTTTGTTTGTCTTTCTTTACATTTTAAAGAAATATTATAGTGGTTTAGAGAGGATTCAGGAAGTTTCAGGCCAGGAACCTTACATTCAGACCTTGCAAAAGGCTTTGAACTAATGAAATAAAATTAAAGTGGAAGATCATAATATGCATTTGCAATGGGAAATTGTGCTGGACAAATCCTTGGACTTCTTTGAGTATGTTAATAAAGTGCTCAGTGGATAAAGAAAAATGAGATAAAATTTATTTAGACTTTGAAAGACCTTTGACAGCAGCTATTAAAAAATTAAGGTATCACTGGCTAAAAGTCAAAGAGTTGTTATTACTGAAAAAGTGGGAAGGAGTCAATTTCCATCCATGATCAGTTTTCATTATTACAAAATTCTAAGAGCAGGGTCTGACAAGTTTTTGTACCAGGGCCAATGTTTCATGTATACAGTAATAACTTGGAAAGGATGGTGAGCCCAGAGGCAGTAAGTCAGCAGATGGCCCTCAAATAATTTAGGCTAGTCAAGATGAAAGAAGTAGATAGAAAGACAAAAACTGGGAAAAATTTGGTGAAGCTTAAGAAATCTACTCATAGCAAATGAAGTATGGCTAAATGTAATTTATAAATGCAGTATTAGTTATTAAATCAAGGGATAAATACAGTGCAAATGTACAGAAGTGTTCTGTGCACTGTAGACAGTCCTATGTTACAGGAACTCAAGAGAAACAGTGAAAAACATCTGCTTAGCATGTAGCTACTAAGCTGCTACAAGTAGCATATGCATTAGGGAAAGTCCTACCCACGCAAGAAATAAAAACTATTCAGGTAGTCAAATCACTTCTTTTAAATTGAAGAAGTCCCTGAACCACATAGGTTTAAAAGACAAAACATTTATAAAGAACATAATTTTGAAGATGTTGCTTCCCTTTGCATAATTATAGTCGTGGTAGCAGCTAGAAAAGAGTTCTGACTGGTGAAAACCCTGACTTTGACTAAATTAGTTTAATTATCATTGCAAGTTATTTGAAGATTATAAAGATAACTATCTTTTGCTGTACCGATACTACTCATAAGTTTGAGAAAGTTCTCACATCACAGGCTTAATTTACTTACGACTTGTGAAATTGTTTCTGTTTTGTGACTGACCTGTGTAGCAATATAATCCCACTGATTGTCAAGTTAGGGGATAAAACCCATTTAGAATTTGTTTTTCCTCAATATGCAACCTTGTGCATGTCTCCCTTCTACAAACATTTGAACTAGTAAAACCCAATATCGTAAATATCCAGAGAAAGCAAACATAAAACAGCAAAAAACAGCTGTGAAACATTTGTTTACAAAGTTGACCAAATATTTGCAGACTTTTTTTTCACCTCCAGTATTCACTTTCCTGTGTAGGCACAGAGGTAGCTTTACTTCTTTATGTAGGCAATACGTTTCACCTAGAGAATTCCAATCCCTTTTACAAACAACAAGCAACACAAACTTCAATTACATTGCTGTCAGCTGAACTGCACTTGCCTATGGTGTGAGGTAGGCATGGCATACCAATTAGACGCAACCTCCTTTAGTTTTGATAGCATGCCAATATTGTATCAAAGAGGCAAAATAAATGGTAGAAATGGAATTTGACCATCAGACTTAAATCAACTGTCTCACTGCAATGAACAACGTCCCAGATCTTTTTGTGGCTGCAAATGGCAAGCTGCAGCACCTCAACAAGACCCTCTGAGTGATTCACTGGGCCAGGGAGTGGTTGCAGCACTCAGATCAGAAGTTTGTCAGAAGTTCTGCAGGATCGTACAGACCCCTTCCAGCTTTCTTTTAATGTCAAAGAAAGTACGTAAGGCATCAGAGAGCAGTCACCATGGATCATGCATGGGGCACTCAGTGTGTCTTCTTTCTTTTTCTTTCTTCTATTCAGGTAGATTTGCTGCAGCTTGAATCAAATGGATTCCATTTGTCAGTTTTCAGGGTTGATGCAGTATCTTGCCTTACATCTTGATTGACTTTTCACTCTGTGCTTTTTCCTCTGCAGCTGCTCGCAATTCTTTACTGTAAGTTGTCACAGATGCAGACTTTGACTCACATGCTTGCAAAGTGAATCAGTGGCAACATCTGTTCCCCCAGAGGGATGGGTGCACCAGCATTGAACCACACACAGCGCCAGTGCCTATGGAAGCTGGTATTTCCTGGCTTGCATTCTGGCAAGCACGTTCACTAATGGGAGGGGGAAAAAATCAATCCATGCTTCTTGCTTTTGTGCATAGGTGGGAAGATCTCCCCTGCATTCAGAAAGACAGGGTCAGAGAGAGGGAGTCATGTGGCATTACTACGAACAAGCATCTGAAATTTTCAATTGAATCCAAGGTTCCCTATATGGTTATTGCAGTCGGAGATGGTATTTTAAATGTGTGGCAGATGTTCCAACAACCTGTAAGAACATATTTGTTATTAAAACAAAAACATTTTGTAGGATACGTTTCCCCCTCTGTTGCTTTGGTGGACCTGCATGAGTGTACCTGAAGCTTACCTTGTGTGGACATTCCATGTAGAACAGAATGTGGATCTTTTGTGGAGTTCTCCCAATCTGCAGTGACATCTACAGTCTGACAAATAGAAACATAGTGGGATTTTGGGCAGTTCAGAAGAGGAGATACCAAGAAGAGGAGATCATGTGTGAGGCTGATTAAGAATCAGTTTCAGTCCTAAATCACGGCCCGGGTCTTTAGTTCTTCTATGATTAGCTGTGTATTCTCCCTTAAAGACCACCTCTGAGAAACTCTCAAAATTCAATGGTAAAATGGGAGAAAGCCAGAGATGAATGTTCACAGAGTCAGGAGCTGAGGAATTGTTTTATGAGGAAGGATTAAAATGAAGGGAGGTTTACCAGAATGGCTTAGTTTCCCCTTCCTTCTATTGGTAATACAAGGAATACTGCAAATTGTGGGTGAAGTGATTGTGAAAAAATCGTGGCAAGGTGTGGTTTCACATCCTCTCTGTGGCTGCCCTCCTACGTGGAGGTCTCGGTGGTCAGTGGAAATGTCCCTTTAATCCTGAGAAATCACAGGCTGGGAGAGCAGGCTGGCCAGTGTGAGACATCTTGGCCTACTTGTATTTTGAGGCTTTAAACTTCTTATTTCTATAGTTTTAAGGACAGGGATGCATAATGGCAAGACAATTATTCTCCAATACAAAATCTTGAGTTGAAATATCTTAATTCCTCGTGTGAGGAAATACAGGGCAGGCAGTGTGAGATCCCCATGGTTTTCTGGTAGGATCTATGCTGAGGGAATCACAAGGGAATTACCTCTTTACCAGACACTGGTTTACAAACAAGAGGTCATGGTACTTAAGAGGTGGCTTGATAGGAAGTTGATTGCAAGAGTAGGACTTGCAATCAGAAGTGGGGTCTTGAGCCTGGAAGTGCACTGGGAAGTGAGTTCATGAAAAAATTGGAAAAAACTGGTGGAAAAAGTTGGGAAACTGTCCAAAGTTCTGTGTTTGGTGCACTGTTGCCCTTGGCCTCTCTTACACATTCCCATCACTGAGTCCCTGACTCTTCTACTGAGGATTAACAAACCCCTTCCCGATGCATGAGAATATTCACTTGAATCTCATTTCTTTGGTACAATTTAAAACACTTGCCAGCAGGCTAACAACCATCTCTTTTGTCAGGGTGAGGAAAAACCTGGGAACTTTGTGATCAAGGCTATTTCTCATTTTCATGAAAGCAACAGGAAAGGTTTGAGCCACAGGGGAGACATTTAGAGTCAAAGAATAGAACTTGCCTCAGCAAAGTTATAATGCATATACACACAGCAACCAGTAGAACTTAGAAATCACAGAGTCTTGTAGCACCAGACCAGATTCTCTCTGAGAATGAACATGCATAAGAAATAAGACTTAATAGCTATTTGTAATTAAAAAAGGCTATTTGTTTATATGTGCGGTTCTCATGAATCCTGTTTTTTCACAGTCTAAATAAAGATAATCTCTCACATTTTCCTCTGTTTTCCTATGTATTAATAGAGAAAATAAGGTAAAACACCTAAAAAGGTGGTGAGATGCTTAGTTAATATTAAAGCATTGGAAAGGGAGATTGTTCTATGCAAGCAAGAGAATAATTTTATATGCTGTTCAGTCCTTTGTCTCCATAGTAATTGTGACCATGTAGTTTATGTTTTATTAGGAATATTTTCCTGAATGTGTGATAAGATCGTTACCTGTACCTATTAACAACTTACTCTTATAAGGGGGCCTTAGAGGGGGTTTCAGGATCTTCAGGAGAAGCAAGTGAGGTGCAGGATTTCCTTAGAACTGCATTTAATTTATAAGCAGAATTTCTCTCCATATTTCTGAAAGTTTAAGTGACACCTCTTAAGCAAGAAACAACAGAAGCATCTCAGAGTTTCCTCGTCTTGAGTAATTATTTTAATTGAAATGTCGGACTGTGTTCTAATTCCTACACCAAAATGTCTTCAAGGCACAGAGAAGAGGAATTATTTGTGGAATGCAGCACTAGCCAAGTCTTAACACACACAATGCAAAGAATTGGCATAGGCTCACCTGGTTTGCGTGCAGGGGAGTGTTGAAGTGTAAGTTTGGCCGGTTTTTCTTTTTAATTTTTTTCATTAATGTTACAGAAGAGCAAATCCGAATTGTTAATTGCCTGCTTGCTTTCCACATTTCTCAAAGTCAGAATAACTGCAGCTGTCAGTGGGACTTACCTTGTTGCAAACTGTATGGGACAATCCTCTCCCTCTCCTCTCTCTCCTCTCCCCTCTCCTCCCCTTCCTCTCCCCTCCCCTCTGCTCCCCTCCTCTTTTTCCCTTTCCCTTTTTCACCTACCTTACAATAATCATATTGACTTCTACAATTTTTTGTAGTCTGGAGCAGTTCCAACTGATCAAGTGTATCACTAAGGCTATGCAAAGAATTGATTTCTTTTTCCTCTGGCGATGTGGTTAAAAAAAAAAAGTAATCAAGATTTTGGTTTGGATTAAAATAAATCTAGACTTTTTTCCATTTTTTTCTCCCTAAGGAAGGATGACAACTCAAAATTACATTTTGTCGAATGAAACATTCTGTTCAACCCAAAATGAAACATTTAGTTTCCCAAACGTTTGCAAGAAAAGCAAAGGAAACGAAGGGATTCACAAAATTGGAAAATGAGGAGGAGGGTTTGGACACTTTTAACCTATTCCAGAGAACTCTTCTGTTTTGTCACTTTTCAACTTTGTATAAATATTTATTGGAACACAGAAATGAGCTCAGAGGACTGTTCCAACTTGCAGGCTACCTACGCCTCCTCTTGTATCTATTTCCCTTGAAGATTTTAAAAAATATTTAACAAAAAGTAGACCAGAAGGCAGCACCTTCCCCCCATCCCTGTTCTGAAGCACAGCAGAGGTAAAGATGAAGGGTGAGTTTATACACACCTTCTTTACATGGCATAGCCTTTAACTACTTCTAACCTGTACAGCTCACTTTTCCTGTGCTACCAAGCCCCTGGAGCAGAAAGTGATGAATTTTAAGCCAGATCTCTGTTGCAAACATCCAAACCGTCAGGTTTTAGTGGTGCTCCCTCAGTCACTTCTGTCGAAGCTCTTCTAGCCCGTACAAGATTTTCAAGAACTTAGACATCCAGCAGGTAGGATGCTCAACTGAAAGGTGAGGAACCTGCAGTTCAGTTGTTTTTTAAGTTAGTGAATGGCCAGTGAAAATAGATAGCAGGACATATTGAGACAGATGTCCTGCCCTGAATATGAAAAGAGTTGATATCATGGGTGAACTTTTGGGAGGTGAGTATCATTGGTTAAATCTCCTCTGGCAGAGGAAGGGAACCCATGTTTTCTCACATCTAGCTGTTTTCCCACTGCTACAATAGCAGTTAAAAGTATACCACAACTAATACTCTCCTGAGTCTGGCTTTCTTAACTTTTCTTCAAGCCAAAATTATTTGGAGAATTTGACCAGCCTGCTCTTTGCTATATATAACATGACAAATATTACACCAAATAAAAAACCTTCTTGAACATATGTGAATTTATAGTACAAGACCAGAGCAAACAGTGGGCTGTTTAAGGTGAAATTCAGCTTTTCTTTCAGAAAGCTCTAGAAATCAAGAAAATAGATGGCATTTCTCTCAACACAAATAGAGTGGTCCATAAGCAGCAGATTTTATAGCGTAGATACCATATCTTCTAGGTATAATTTTGTACTTGGTCTAAGCCCTTGACCAAATAATCTTTGCTGAAGTTGCTTTCAGTGTTTGGGTGTCTATAGAGAGAATATTAAAGAAGAATAAGAGGAAATAGTCACTTCAAACTACTTTACTTATGAGAATGAGCTGAGAGAGGCCTGGCTTAGGCTTGAATAGCTTTTCCAGAACTGTACATTTCTATGGTGGCGTAGTCATGAACATGGAAGCTTCCTGTGTTTTCCTGACACAGACAAGGAAAAGGGCTGAGACCAAGCCAATTGCTCTGCATGGAATTGTTACTCATCCTTTAGACTGTGGAAGCTTGCAGTCTATTTCCAATTCAGTTTTAAGAGTTCATTCTTGAGAAGAACTCTTACTGCATTTTTGTAGAAAATGGTAGCCATATATGTGGCTTTGTATATGCAGATGAAGAACTTTTGCTGGCAATCTCAACTTATGCTCAGAAAGTCTATTTAAGCTGAGCAAGCTGCATTAATAACCATCAAGTACTAGCATTCATAGCTTGAGGGTAAGCAAAGGGAGAGAGTGAAAAATGAGATTTTTCATTCCAGTTTTTTATTAGAGCTAGAAAATGAAAAATAATTTTGAAAAAGTGAGAAACCTTCATTTGTCTATAAAACGCCAGAAAATGTAGACAAAAGTTAAAAGGGAGAAGCAAGCTCTGATCAAGTGTTCCTTACTAGGTCTCCACTGAATTTTCACCTGGGTAGCTGAATTGAGGACACTGAAGTAGACTGTTCCTATATTGGTGACCCTAAATCACAAATACTTGTTTGTGTTTGTATTTTTACTTGTCCTGTTTTGCAAAGACTCACCATCAGGATTTCCCTGTGGCATTAAAATACAAAATTTCCATATATTTCAGAAAAGATAAACAAGAAAATGGTTTCTCCACATTTTACCACCATGGCTGAGTAAGTAGATACACATAATTTACTTTATGTTTTATATAGTATATATGTTTACAAAATATTAATGTACATGCCATAACTCACATACTCATATGTAATTATATTATAAAACCAAAATAATTTAGAATTGATCAAAACCTTTCATTTGACTTTGTGAGGTTTTAAACTCTTTTTAAAAACTCTTTAATGGGACAACTTTAAAGGAAAAAATTCCATTTTAAAACAAGAAAGAGAAAGAATACTGAAAATGTAAAATGAAACACTTTGGCCTGTCATTCATCTTTCTAAGATCTCGCTGCCAAAACTATTAATTAAATTTCACCTATCCTTCCCCTGCCCCCTTGCAAAAAGTGATTTTCAGCACGTAAAATACTCACTGAGGATAGATAACCTAACCTACCCTAGAGACCTTATGCTGCACTCCTTTCTCTAGTTTGCACATGTTGTGTTTGCCGTTATTTGCGTGCTCAAGCAACTGCCCTGATATTCATTTACCCGTTGAGCTGCGCACAGAAATCTACAAGTCATACTCTTGTTTAAGCTTCAGAAGTTTAAGCACAAAAATCTATGATAATCATACGCTGTGACTACTGCTGAATTTGAACAGCTGCCCTAATAGATTTCCAAAAGCGCAGTGAGCAATGCTAATTTAGCTGCTGGTAGGGCCAGGCTATCCTGCCTTCAGTGACCTGCCTCCCATAGGTCTTTCTGTTCTGCTTCCTCATGATCAGCCACACTGGTGCTGCTGGATCTGCTGAACTTCAAGATTAGGTCTGTGTGCTTGCAGAGGAAATTGGATTATTTTTTGCACATTCGTATGCTTGTTTTGTTTTCTGCTGTCAAAAACATTTTTTACCTGAGAAAGAAGGAGTTAATAAAAACAGGCTTTCTGCTCTTGAAATGTCAGCCACAGCTTCTCATCACCCCATGAAAAGCCCTCTTGTTTCCTTGCTCAGCTCCTCCTGAACTTCAAACAGTCCTATAATCCCTTTGACCTTAGAAGGTCAAAGATATATAAAAAGTATCATTCTTTGTGTAAAAGCACATTAATCATTCTTACCTAGCTCTTTATTCTCCTTTGAGGGCCCTGTGATATTTTAATTCAAGAACCACCTTCTAGCATTAACATATATAATTTCAACTCTTAAGCAGGTAAAAGAGGAGGAATCCTCTCTGTCCCCGCTTT
Organism: Pseudopipra pipra; assembly: GCF_036250125.1. Taxonomy (NCBI): domain Eukaryota; kingdom Metazoa; phylum Chordata; class Aves; order Passeriformes; family Pipridae; genus Pseudopipra; species Pseudopipra pipra. The sequence goes on from NC_087549.1 coordinate 52,644,721, forward strand.
TGCTGACTCCCTGAGTACAGGCATCTAATTTATTTTCATGATTAATTTAATTGCATAATTTTAAACATTAATATTCACTCGAAATGCACATACATATGTCCAACTGTACTATAAATATTGTTTAATTAAAATAATGAGTGGAAGCAGATTTTTAAGTATGGTGCTCTCCATTTCTATGGAGTTGGCATGACTTGAAAGTCATAGGACTAAATTCTGATGTCAATGCAAATCTGGAGTTTAATTTAGGTCAATGAAAAAATACTTCTGGACTTCCAGCTGAAGATAAAATTTGTTTTCCTTGAAGACCTGTATCCTGCAGTGGAGGGGGAAAGGGAAAATGAAGCAACTTTAGACAAACTTAATTAACTGTGTGGAGCCTGTCAAAGGTCAGGGTGAGATCACTGCGGGAAATGCAAGTGCGAGACTGAAACAACATTGGCAGTGGGAGTGGGAGGGCAAAGACAGCAGAAATGAGCCTTTCATCCAGGCATGGCTCCATGCTGGAGAGCAACCCGTGGGTGTCAGGGAAGAGCTCCTGCCTCCTTAGGTCCTGCCTCTGACAAGCAGCTCAATATGTGCTGATGCCAACAGGCAGGAACTGTCACATAACAAAATCATTACGCACGTGCTTGGTGCACTGCTGCATCAGGCCCAAAATTCACAGCAGGCGATGGTGGAGTGGGCTGCACTGAGGAACTTTGGAGTTGTTTTGAGCCTGACTCGTGCTTTCTCAGCTACCCATGCTTGATGTTCTTGCTAGAGTAGCTTTTTTGAACTAAAATATCTGAACTCTAGTTCCATGAGCACTGTTGTGACTGGTGTTTGCATATTTGGAGCAACTCTACATGAAATGCTTGGAAAGGGAGTGCACAGAAGCCTTTCTGAATGGTGTGGTTCAAAGGAAAACCACACGCTGCAGAACTACATCAAAGTGTCATAGCTGGGGAAAACCCCTCGAGGTGATATATACTACCTTTTATATTGATTTTATTTTTCTTCTGGATAAACAGAATTTTGTTTATCCAGCGTTTAGTGCCTTGCACTAGAAGAATATAAGTAGCAACCGACTGGCATGTCAATGTGCCAAGGGCTTATGTTGATGTCCAGACCTGTCCCCCTTTTTCTTGACCCTGCTGTTTTGGGACTAGAAACCAATCCTGGGGACATGCAGGAGCATAGCAATGTCCTGAAATTTGGGTGTCTGACACGGTTGTTCTCAGCTTCCTTCAGCCTTCCTGGTGTTATTCCAAACTCAGCATAAAGCACTCACTAATCTCCTTAAACCTTTGGAACAGGCCGATGAGATGATGAGAGAAGGACCACTCAAAATAGATGAAAAATCCAAGGAAAAAATTCCATTTTTAGTGCGCTGTGCTTCCCCAGACAGAGAAGCAAAATGCCTCTCACTGATTGTTGTCTTCTACTGGCTACAGAAAGGCTGCTTCTGAGAGTTGTACAGTTCCCTGATATTTTTACCTTTCCTTCTCTCTTCTCCTTTCCAAGAAGCAAGAGGAGTTACAGCTCTTCCCTTTTACTAGTGAATTCTGTAAGATGAAAATGAACTAAAATTATGGATTCATGCTGGGAGGGCAAGGGTGCACAACTGACAAAATGTTATCTCTGCTGACAGCATGAACTGATGAGCCTGGGCTGCTCATGCCATGGGAAATCATGTTTTAAGTCAGAGAACTACATGGAGAATAGAGGGAAATATTGTACCTACAAGAGAGTTTCACGAGTGTAAAATTCTCCAGCTTCTTAACATGAGATCCTGCCATCAAATCGATCTCAGGCCATCAGCCCTTGACCCTCTCACTTGTCTTCCCAGTCCCTTGGCACCTATCACCCTTGCAACAAGGCTGCTTTCCAGAGATGTTAGTGATTGTTCGCCTAAGCTCAGACCCACGGCTCCTTTTCCTCCTGAGCTTGTTAGCCCTTTCCTCCCCATAGTGTGGTGAGGCCCAACCTCCTTCCTGCTGCAACTGCCTCTTCTCTTTTCCCAGTATCAAAATTCAAAAATCTCAGCACTGCCACCCACCAGGACAAATAACCACAAGGGGTTCTTTCCCTGAATCCTTGCAAGGATGCAGCACTGTGCCCCGGGGCTGTCTCTATGTTTTTTTTGTTTTATTTTTATTTTTGTCTTCTATTATCTTTTAATTTTATTTTATTTTCTGAAGCTTCAGCTACTTTTGTCCTGAAAGACTTCAGGCACCTCTGTAGTCCCCAGGGATGTGATGAATTTTAACCTCCTACCTTCTGCACTTAACTTGGCTTTTTTCTACTCCCCTGCTACGCACTATTTTGGCCACTGAGCCAATTCACTGTACAGAAGGGGCTTTTCCCAGACCATTTCTCATATATAAGAACTCAAAATCACATTATGAAAGATGTGTATTTACTGTTCTTGGTCAATAACTTTCTTTGTTCAAGGCTTGAGGGGCTTGGTGTCCTAATCCTGCTAAAGGTATCACCTGAGCTGGTTATGAATCCCCACCTGGCTCAGACATGGGATACTGGGCATGAATTTCACTAACTTACCTCCCAGAATTTGAGAGAGGTGGGTTGATAGTTCAAACCTGATTTGTGATTTCAGTCCAGCTTGGAAAACCATTGAAATCAAACCCTCCCTTAAGGTAGAAAGGACAGAACTCTCCTCCAGACACTTGCAGAGGAAAATATGTAGTTGCTTGCAGGTTTATGGTGTGCGTGTGTGTGTGTGTGTGTGTGTGTATGTTAAAAAGCATAAAACTTAACCTAGGAACCGTCAGGCCAGGTGTTTTACCTGGTGTTATGGGTTTCAGGGTATTGGCAAGCTGTGATGCTCTTAATGGACGTCTCGGGTTTCCTGCTGGGACAGAGAAATGGGGCATTTATGTTTTAGTAAAAAGCATTTCCAGATACATGTGTGAAAGAAAGAACTGAAGTTGTAAAGGCTTTGGTGAAAACTACAAAAATCTCTTGTTTATATATTTGAGAACAATGAATAGTTTATTCTGGGTACTTTGATGCGCAGGAAGGGTTCTGTCCAAGCCCTCTTGCTTCAGTGAGAGCTCTGACACACTGCCTGCCTTGTCCTTGCTCAAAGCCTTCCCAAAACTGAGAAGAGTAAACATAGCCAGAGGCATGCCCCACATATTGAGCTCCTACCTGTTTCAGGTGAATATGAGAAGTAGTTCAAGAGAAGGATTTGAAGTATGCTCCTCATCCAACCCTTTTGCTTTCTTTACCTTTTACGACTGGAGCAAAGCTAATAAGCCTGCCTATGGGAAAGGCTTTTCAATCATTACAAAGAAGCTGGCTGGAGGAAGCTGACAGTTCACTGGTATCCAGGAAAAGGTTGATTTCCTTCTTTATAAACATCTCAGAATAAGGCTATAGAAGTAATAAAATATTTAACCTCCACCTATTTAATTTCTTGGACACTCTGTCAGAAGAGAAGTGAGGGAGAAAGTCAAAGAATCACCAGTGTGCTGGTGTGCTGCATACAAATTGGATTATTTCTTCAGAAAAGAAAGGAAAAAGTCAGTCTGTGAGTATCCTTTGCAGGTAAGGAGGAACATCACACAACTTCTTGCTGTTAGATTCACAAACATCCACCCAGCCCAATTTCCTTTACTGGAGAGGCCAAAAACTTTCTGCTTCACAGATATTAGAAGGTGATTAAAGAAAGAATCTAGTACAGGATCTAGAACTTATCAAAATTACCTGTGACCTTGTGAAGATCTGCCTTTGTGCAGCCTGGAGAAAAATCTATTTATAGTATTCGCCTTATTTTTATTTGGTTTCCTAATATTAGTCAGAATCATTTTACACCTGTCTTTTAGTACCCTGTCATGGAAAAATTATTCTGAATAATCATGACCTAACCAACAGCACCTGAAGCCAATTTTGCTTGAGTAGCTTTGAGCTGATTCAGCTGATTGTGGTACTGAAGAGGACGGTGCTTTTCCATCAGTCCCATACCCAGTTTACAGAGCCTTAATTTAAGATATTTGGGAGTGTTATAGCACCCACAGCTTGGATGCTTCCAACGAGCTTGGGCATGCAGGCAGGAAGCATCTCTCCTTCTTTATCTGATGCCACTGAAAGAGCCAGCAGATCCAGCCAGGGCGTGGACAGAGAGCTACATTTGTCAGTGGGGTTGGGTTTCTTTCGCTCAAGAAGAAGTAGTTCATGTGGAGAATAAGGACCTTCCATTCAGGAGATGCAGACAAAAGGAAAGGCAATGCCCTCATGACTGCCTGGGGTGGTGTACAGTCACTCTGTGATATTGCCAAATATTCAGATGTGTAACAGGGACCATAGGCTGTGCAAGATGCGATCTGTAAAAATCCTCTCCTGGTCAACAGACTTGTTGGACTATGAAGATCAGGATGGAATTGAGAAGGAGAGGTATGGTAGCACAGAAAAGTATCAGAGAAGGTATGATGAGAGTGAAAAAGTAATGTGCCACTTGAATGGTTAGCACTGCCTTGTGCTGATGCTGTCTGTTGCTAGAGTGGGAAATGTCTTTTGTAACAAAACAGAAGAAGACATCTTTTACTCTGAGTGTTCAAGGTGGGTCCAGGATATCTACTGATAGTTCAGGGCCTCTACTTGAATCTACATGAAAATGCTTAAGTACAGAATGCAAAAAGAAGTGCAAAAAATTTCAGCCTAAAAAAATCTCCAAAATGGGGAGAATTTCTGATGTGGGAGAGATGGGTTGGCTTAGAACTGTAGGTAGACTGGATATTGATAGTCATCCCAGAAGATTCAGGAGCGACTGCCACCTTCCACTGGTCTGAGAGGTAAAAAGCATGCAGTAGGGTGTGGGTAATCAGGCCCCCTGAGGAGAGACAAACTGGAATCAGGTGGGATAAAGGTACTGCAGTCAATTATAATCTGGGAAATACGCTGCACTTCACCAGAAGGTCTGGTCAAGAAGGTCCTTAGAGGCTTAACCACAAGATTAGGGACTATAAACTGCAGAGCACATTCTGGGATAGTAGACGAGATAAGGTTTAAGCAATGTAAGACAAGCAGGTCAGGATTAGGAGAAAGAAAATTATTAAAGGTCAGATCAGAAGCTTGTGCAGCAGGGTCAAGAGCTAAGTAGGGAATTACAAGTGAGGTTCAAAGGCCAAAGCAAAGACTGAACAGACAAGAAGCAGTGTATGCTGAAAATATACATATGGCCCATAGCAAAGTCTACCTGTACTGGATTAACTAGGACCAGAAAGCCTGATTTTGTGCTGGGTCTCAAATACTTACAGGGATGAAACTTGGAGGCTGCACTTGTCTTTTTTCAAAGAAAGGAGGTTTATTTATCACAGGCAGAATATTCTGAGATTCTTTTTTTTTTCTCTATGAAGATAACTAGCTTTAAAAAGAAAAAGTGCTGAAGCACATGATGGTAGGCCTCATCTTTGCAAATATTCAAAATAATTTACAGTGTCCAAACCCTTCCAGTCTAGACCTTCCAAGTCACCCAAAGGTTGTGGTCTGACTGTAGAAACTTCTGAATGACTTCTGTGGTTTGTATGCCACAGGCTCTCATCACAACAGTCGCTCTTGTCATCAAGTGTTGGGATGCTTTGGAGAATGTCACACCTTGTGGCATCTACAAGGGCTCTTTACCTATTGCTGTTCCTTATTCTACTTAGTATTCTCTTTCATCTGGGTCAAAAACTGGCAAGCAGAGAAAAGATAGTAAAGTCATTACTGTTTTTCTTGGCCTCAACAGGCTACAGACCCATATTATTGACTGCAATGAAATGGTGCTGGAAAGAAATTGAATGTTTTGGTGCAGAGTACTTGAATAAGCTTCAAAATCTTGTGTGTTCCAGCTGAAAGATCAACATAATTTTGGTTTTAAAATGCTGACTCTGCTCTGGACGGCTGCTGCTGTTATGACTTCATTAGCGTGGCACAGATTCTTGTCTCCCTTGCCCTGGCTTTAATCTGAAGTAGCTCTGTCAGCTCACTGGAGGTATATCTGACTTAACTCAAGCTGAGAAGAGAATCAGGCCACAAATGTCCTATGCCTAACTCTTTCAGACAGGAAGGAACTTCTGGTTTGGATCCCTTCGGGTTCAGAGGAAAAAAAAAAAAAGCTTTAAAACCTCAAAACCAAACATAACCTTTCTTTCCCCTCAGCAGCAGGTTTTGCTTATAGAGTGATAGTATATGGCTCTATTTAGTGTGCTGGAGCTGCCCTACAATGATACAGTACATTTTCTATTTTCCTTCTGGGAAACAGCCGGCTCCCCGGGAATGACGTGTGGACACAGCTCGGTTAAGCTGTTCAAGCAGGAAGCAGTGGGTTTGCAGAGCTGACGCACTTTGGCTCCCTCTGCCACCTTCCATCCTCTGGTGGCATAGACAAAGTTCATCAAGGCAGACATGACCTACGAGGATGTTTATGCAATAAAACAATGAAGTATTTTCTTTTTTAGGCAGCTCTAATGACACTGAAGTTATATCACTAGAAAAGAATTTTTTCCAATGATAATTGCAGCCTACTGCTAGATTTAGATTTTGACAGAATTTTACTAGTGTAGGAGGGTGTAGTGCAAAACATCAAGCTAAAGCAGAGATGATGAGAATGACAAAGCATTGATATGGCATTAGTAGTCCTAATGCAGAGCAATGGCAGAGCTGGGAGCTTGTTCTAGGTTTCCTAATTCACAGGACCTGAGGTTTCATGAAACCTGAGGTACATGAAACCATGATTACACTGTTGTGGTGGGTTTCTAGGTGGTTCTCTGCTCCATCATTGACCTCTGTGGCTGCAGGGAGACAGCCTGCCTCACCATGGTCTCCATGGGCTGCAGGGGAATCTGCTCCAGCCCCTAGAACACCTCTTCCCCCTCCTTCTTTGCTAACCTTGGTGTCTGCAGAGTTCTTGCTCTCACATATATATTTTTGCTCCTCTCTCTGCCTGCAATCTTCTCTTGTGCGGTGGCTTTTTCTCCTTCTTAACTACATTATCCCAGAGGCACTACCACTGTTGCTGATGGGCTTAGCCTTAGCCACCAAAACCTTGCCATGCAAACCCAACACAACCGTACAGGTCTGGTGGTCTGCCAGAGGAAGACAAATTAGACAATTTCTTCTCCAGTCTGAACTCTTTGTTTTGTGAGTGCAGCTGAAGATGTTGATACAGATTTCTGTGTGACAACTTAGTGTTCTAAGGCTGTTGGACTCAAGGATTTTTGGTTCCTTACTCAGGTTGGAGGAATACCTTTTGAACTGCTACTTGTCTTGCCAAGACAAGTGAAATGAGTGGATTGTTAGTATAAACAGTGGTTTATTGGTGTTAATTGATTATTATCAGCTAATGGTAGATCCCAACCAATTATTCTTAAGGAAAAATAGTATCCCTGCAACTTTTCTCCCATTGATCTAGGTGAATTTGAGATCTTCATAAAATAGTTCAAGGCCCAAGTCACTTCCAGACTTCTGTCTGATGAATAGGGGTTGTTGCCTGGATGTTGTTTTTATTCAGTAGTTTGGTTTAAACCAATACATGGCATTGTCTAAACACACTCAGAGGCTTTGGTAATAGAGACATCAACAAACCAGTAATTATACTACTTGACAGCCTGTGCTGTGGCTTGTGCAATCCAGCACTTTACTACACAACACAATAGGCTAAATTCATCAAAGTGATAGCAGGGTCAAAAGGGTAGAGTTGCCAAGGCATAACTCACTGTATTTTAAAGGTAATTTTAGTTTTAATTTCCTTTTTGATTAATGTTTAAATTTTCATAAAGATTTTCCAGGGGAGAACAATAGAGATGTGGAATAGATGATAATATAAAACAATTAAAATAAAAAGTCTCTCTAAATCTCTCAGCAGAACTTTTTCCAAGAGAAGTCCTTCACATCAAAGCTAAACAGGCTGTTCCCCTTTCCCTTCTGTTGTCCTGCAAATGAGGACTGTCTTTAAATAAAACTAACATGTTGCCCATCTGTTACGCACAGCTAAAGGAAATTTAAAGACAATACTACTAGAATTCCCAAAGATACCATCTAACCCCATAAAAAAATTATTTTCACAGTTCAGATCAAAGAGCTCATGGATATTGGACTCATTCCATCATGGTGTGTCCTTCGGAAGAAACTCCCACAGTCATATGATTGTTTTGCCACTGCCATCTGAAAAAGTACTCAGCCTCAGAAGTTCCCTTTGCTCTGACTCCCTCTCCTGTCCCCTGGATTATGTTTCATATCACTGATGCTATGGCCATTCATGCCATCCTCTTTAGATTAACAAGGGGTTTACTTTTCCTGGATGGTGCTGAGATCTCCTGTTGCTCTGAGGAGGGTATTGGGTAGCTATGAATGTTGGACTGTCAGAAATCACCTCGAACTGTGATTCTTGCCTTTGGTCTTTCAGAACTGTCTGCTGATCTCTGCGTATCACTGCTGAGATGCCTCACTGGTAACCATGCCTTAGGTCTACCAGCTTTGAGGGGCTTTATGAAAATGCTGGTGCCATTCATAATTCTAGAAAAGTGAGGAGGGATTAGGTTTTTTTCTTTGGATCACACCATGGCCCAAGTGATCTGCTCTTCTGTAGTGGATTAGATGTGGTGGTATGGTGTTATCACACATGGGAGACTAGCACCTGTTGCAGTATTTTAAAAGCTGGCCAGAGCATGCAGTGTTATGTATTATGTTGGGTTATGTGTCAGGTGTGTTACACCACAAAAAAATTGGAAAACTGGCTGCATGGAAGGGCAGAAAAAAAGCTCAGACATATTCATGTTCAAGGCAAGTGAAGTATGAGCTACCAAGATATTGGCTTTTCAGAGGCAACTGAGAGCTCTGTGGCTGCTCTGTATATATGGACAACTTGGGGTTCACAACCAGATGCAGATGTTGCCACTCTATAATAACTTGTATTGCCTTTTGCCCTTTTAAAAGACACGGATCCAACACAGTAAATAAAGAGAAGCCACAGAAAAGCAGTCTTTTCATTTCTAGTTAAATGGTCACTACTGATTTTTCTCATGAAATGATGCATGTTGCTTCATCTATATGGCAGCCATGGATAATGGCTGTCATACTGCTCCCAAGGAATACTTTTTGGGAACTGGTCCTTTAAATTTGGCAGAGCAAAACATCTGTGGTTCTAACACAGGCATTTTGTGACTTGATCTTCCTCTCAGCTGGTAAGCTTTCTTAAGTTCTTCTTTCCTCTTCTTTTTCTTTAAAGCACCTCTGAGGTAACTTTATGATTAATACACTGCCTATGATAACACTGATAAAAATAATCTCTGTAGCAGTCTTGAGTCCTATGAGAAGAACACACATTGCAGACAGTTTACAGAGCTCTGACGACAGGAAGTGTGGCCATGTCCCGAGATATGTGGTAAAACAAGCCATGTTTCTTGTAGCCTGTTACAGCAGGAGAAGCTGGGGAGGACGGCCACACTCAGATGCATTTTTGCAGCTACTTAAGTTTCCCTGTTCTTAACCACTTTTTTTCTCTGGGATTCAGGACTTGATTTGGTATACTGGGCAGATCTGTTTTGAATTGCCATTCAATGCATGTATGTCTGAGCAGCGAGATGACCAGTAGGGCTGCTTGTAGTGCAGATCAACACACAAATATATCGGCTCTCAAAATGTCAGGAATGGGACCACTTATTTTAGAAAAACCTCTGCTATACTGTCATCTATGTCCTAATTATTTACACATATACAGGAAAAGAGACTTTTCTTAACATTACATGCTTAAGGCAGTAGCTAAGTATCTAAAGATCGCATTGCTTTAAAATACTTATTGCTTTAATTAACATGCTTTAATTTATTTACTGTGTTGGATCCGTGTCTTTTAAAAGGGCAAAAGGCAATACGAGTTATTATAGAGTGGCAACATCTGAACTGAATGATTCTTCTTGCTTAATAAAGAACATTGAAAGTGAAATTAAAGATTAAGACTATCATGATATACCTGAATGTAAATGGCATAGTTTTTGCAGTCTATTAATAAACTTAAATTGGATCATAATAAAATAAAATAACAGATAAAGGAAAGTCGGTTGATGTATTTAATTTAATTGCTTATCTTAGTAAAAAGCCTGCAAAAAAGGTTTAGACAGTCATGATGTGAGAAACAAAGTGTTTTGAGAAATACTCCTTCCCTCCTTGACAAACTCCAAGAATATTATAGCAAAATATTTCCAAAAAAGGGAGTGAATTCACATCCTGGGACATGATAAGTAAATAAGTTACCTTATTTACTAATGATATGCAATAAGAGACAAAAACCCACCATGCAATAGCACAAAATTATTTCAATGAATGTGACAGGACAATGTCAGATGGACTTGAGTAAATAACAGATAAAAATCAAGGAAAGCTAAAAGTAACATTCTTTTAGAAGAAACATCTGGAACTCTGAGTTTCACCACAGAAAAAAATCTTAAACTCAAGTCAGCCAGCAGAGGTACGGAAGATCTCCAGAATGGGAGGAGGGAAGATCACCTCAGTTATTTGGTGTTGGTCTCATATGTCTTCCACTGAATCACCACAACGTGGTTGGAAACAGGACTGCAGTCTGAGAGTTTGATCCAGTAGTGTATTTTTTGTATTTTGAAAACCAATATTTGGATGCTGTTGTGAAAGCTTTGCATTCAGCATATTAAAAACAGAACTCAGAATCAAACTTATTAAATGCCTAAGAAACAGAATGTCAAACAATTAAATGCTCTGGTATCTTCACAGTGATGTGGCCTCATCAGAAATATTGTGTTCAGTTCAACCAGCCAATCTTAAAACCAGTTTTATAGTTTGTTCTAGAAAGGAGGTTAATGCCTCTGGAGATGCTGAAATGGTCAAGTCTTGAAGATAAGGCTGTGGGCTAGCTGGGGTGATTCCTCCAACACAGTGGTGTGTTTCCTTTGCCTTTAGCATATTAAATATTTAGGCAATGACTGTTTCATTTCCTGAACTTGCATTCATCTTGTTTAAAGATGCACTTAACTGATGTTTAATAAAATATCATGGATACGCTTGAATTTAATGAGTTGCCATGTCAGATTTCATTTAAATCCTTTGATTTTTGTCTTACATTTGTAGCCTAAAGCTCTGTGTTTCATTTTGACCAGAATTATTGCTCTAGCTGTTGGCACTGGATTCCCTATATTTACATACCTGCAAAATAAAGATTGAGCCAAGCTAAATTAAAACTTAATAATAATAAAACCCCCTCAGAAAATGAAAACAACAACTGAGCTCCATACTTCACCTCCTCAGAAATCCTAAACCACAACACATCAGCAAAAAGTACCTTTTTGCTTTATTACTCAAAGCATGTTTATGTATTTTGGGCCTGAAATGAATGGGCCCTTCTTAAATATGACATCTGTGTATTTTAAAGCAAGCTAGAACTTTCTGTGGGGATTATGCTAAACTGACACCCACAGAGATTACAGACTCCTCTTTTCATGTGGAGAGGATGTCACCCCACATGTTTGTTTTTGTATGTGAGCATAACCCGTGCTCCTGTAGTGCCTAAAATAGCTGGTTTGCTGGGTGGATTGGGGGATAATGCAGCCTGTGCTGCTGGAACTCCAAGTCTTCTGGTATTTTTATGCATGCCTTTGCACATAAGCAGTCATGGACATAGGTGTGTGCTACATGTCATACCTATCTCAGGCCCCATTGTCGTGATCTGTGGCTGCAAGTATCCCATAGTTACATCCACATATGAGCTGAAGTGCCATACTTTGACTTGATGATCCTTGTGGGTCCCTTCCAACTCAGAATGTTCTATGTTTCTATATAAAAAGCAGGCACAGGGCTATATTACTCCACCAGAAGCCATAAAGTCTTTTGATAAGACAGAGAAAAAACAGAAGGAAGTATATGCTGCCATTGCTGATAAAAGATTTGTCATGAAATAAAATGTCTCTTTTTTTGTGTGACTGACATTTTCATTTTTAAAACTGTTTCTCTTTGAAAAGAATTTTTGCAACAAAGAGTAAGTTTTAAAAAATGTTTGAGGCGATTAATTTTTTTCACTAGCGAAATTTTTTTTATTGTGTTCTGGTGTTTCAAATTTCCAGGGCAGGAAAACTTATGGTTGTGACCTCTGAATTACCCTTTTGTCTTGTTTGGTAATGTACTTATTTTGCAGGTCTGCATACACAGGTATGTAAACAGAGTGGTCACTAGTACACATGAAGAATGGCATAAATGAGCAGAAACTCCCAAGTTCACTATGTGAAATCCCAGTCCCAAAGATCACTTTTTATTCTGTATTTCTCTGTATTATCTGTAAAACAGAAGCAGGCATTAAATATAGCTGAGTTGAAGATGAGCAATCCATGTGAGAATGCCTTGTGGTGATTAAATTTTGGCATGTCCAATGCTCATATTTGCCCCTATTCTTAAATCACAAACCTGTAACCTCTACTAAATTAAATTTCTAATGAGAAAGTGGTTTACAGGCTTGTTGCCGATTTAAGAAAGTGACTTTTTGTATTTTTGGCTCTCTGTATGAGACCTTTTAAAGTACTGCCTGTCAGGCAAACAGTAGCTACTGCAACCATATTCTTAAGAAGCATATGCTCAGGTGTACTCTGCTCAGGCAGAAGCAACCTGTGAAGTTAATTGGTGCACGTAGCTATTCATGCCATATTCATTGTAAGATGTATTAGCTGCTCTTTTCTTTACCGTTGATGTAATCTCTTGAGAAAAAAAGATCTGCTGGAGGGAATGACACTATAAATCTCCTGGCTAAATCAAGAGCAATGTTAAAATTGTAATCCAGTGTTTCCCCACCACCAGACTGTTTAACTAAGTAGCCCATGGGAGAGGTTTATTCCCCTTTTATAGTGTGTTCAAGTGAGACAAAGGATTTGTGTGGCCAAGGATTAAGTGGAAAAGACCAAGCTAGTCTTTCTGTTATTATGCCTCTCTCTAAATCAAAACCCAAAATGGTATATAAAATATTTCCCTTCTTACACTTCAGTAAATCACAAAGTTATTTCCCCAGTTTTCCTTTACCTCAGCACACAACATTTTACTTTCAAAGTAGAAAATGTCATTTATATACTTCTGTGTTTTCCCTCCTTTTACTTTAATGTTTTTCCAGGGGATACAGAATGAGCAAACCCTACAAAAGTAGTTTGAGAAAGTTTAAAGTGCATTAAACTTCCCCTTGTTAATGAAGGAGAGGTGAATGAAGTAAAACATAGATGTGTCTGGGGCTTACTCTTTCAGGGCTGATAATGAGATTTAAAAAAAAAAAAAGTAAATGCTACTTAATTAGGCACCTGTTATGTTCCATTGTGATCAGTGCTTTAAGGGGCAAAAATGCCAAATGATGGTGATTTCTGCACAATTTTGAAAAGAGATAATTTCTCCTCCCCCTTTGCTTGAGAAATACAATGAGGCTGGCTTTAGCTGGCTAATAGATATTTTTAAATCAGTTTGGGAAAAGTTATTCCATGAGGTAAGGATCCTGTTTGAAGTCAAAGCTGTTCATCTGAAGAAACATCCGTCACAAGACAAGAAAAGAATGATTTCTTTGTGACTGGGAAATCAATGAGACATCTGTTTTAATGTACAGGCCAGAAGTAATGCAGTGAGTTCAAAAGGGAATCATAAAGAAGGCTGCTTTTTGTCTCTTCTCTCCAGTGTCCTTAGGATGAGATTCAGCAAGGTATTTTGCATTAGCAGGAGTTTGTGTCCTTAACTAAGTGGTTGAGGTAGACCTTTTAAAGATGCTGATTTTTAGGGCTATATGGGCTACTAGGGATCTGTGTTTACTGACCTCATAAAAGAACCCAATTTGGGATGGGATTTTGCCCCTGTTTTCCAGACACTGATTGCTCAAAAAGTTAATCTTGCCTCATTCTCGGTGGGGAGCAGGAACTGGAGGCTGTGCAGTCTCTGGGATGCTTGGCAGGAGGTTTAAGACTGATTTGCCATGGACTTGCTCTTCCTGGAAATATTGTGCCTGGGCTGTAGGCTCCCCATCTGGAGAGGCAGCAAAGCATGTGCAGATATCACTGCATGTGGTATGATTGTGTCTGTTTGTCCTGTTCGCTTCCTTTCTCTCCTCTGGAGCCCCTGGAAAACTTGCTGGGTCCCCGTCTCTTGTCTTTCAAGTGCATATGCAATGAATTTAGACTTTCGCCTGCAGGCTGTTCTTCGAGTCTCTTTAGCTTTCCTGAATGGCAATGCTGTGGGAAGCAGCAGAAAGAGGTTTAAAAAAAATATACATCTCCTTATACTGGAAGGACCCTCCCACAAAACCCAGATACCCTGAGTGAGACCTAACCCCTGTATTTATAAGGTTTTTTGAGGACAAGAAGGAATTAAACATCGAAGACTCAATTACCAGAAAGCACTTTGGATTAGTAGTATTTCATCGTTCCTTGGTGGGCATGCACTGTATAAGGTTTAAGACCAAGAGGAACCCCCAGGCGTTAGGTAATGGACTTGTTAGAGACTTGTGGTATGTGTAGTGTGGAGTCTCCTTATGGCAAAATTGGGCTCGCAGATGCCTTTTTCCAAAAGGAGAGAATAGCAAGAGGATATGTAGCTCTGGTAATGTTTGAAATCTGAGATCAATGGTCACCCTGGAAACAGCATGTTGCAAGTCTGAAAAACCTCCTGGCAGTGCGTGGGTGGAGTAAAAAAAAGTCTTTGGGGTTGTGTGTGCAATTCCAACAAGTTGTGCTCTGCAGGAGGGAAAACAGCTACTGAGGGGACACATGCACACATTCTCTGGGGAGCCATCTTATCACCCCTTCACACAGAAAGCTCCTGAAAATGGCGTTGTTTAGGACGTGCTTTCCTTTGGGAAATGTCAGTGAAATGAATGCATTTTTGCTCCTGTCAGCACAGTCCTGTGGAAAAAAGATTGTGGAGAGATGCACAGAACAATAAAAAAAATAGTCAAAGGTGGGAGAGCTGTGCCCTGCCAAAAGCAGCAAAACCCCCTTCAGCTGTTCCCACTGAATAAGATGTTGGTATTGCAAATTCCAGCCTGGCTGGTGACAGAACAGGGTCCCAAACCTCCCTATGCCCTGATGTCATGTATTGGGGAATGATGCAATCTGACATTTATGGATTGACTGTTGAAGCAGACGCATGGGAGACCACGGGCAGGAGCTGCACAGCCATTCCTCACGTACACACAGCTCAGTGGTCTGACTTCTGTCAGTGCTGGCTGCTACCCACCTGACAGCTTGTAATGATACCTTGCTGGTGCACTGTTCAAGCTTCAGTGAGATGCAGTTTGGTGGTTTCCTGACCCAGAAATGGGTATCTTGACATCTGACAGCTCATGAAAGATTTTTCTTTTATGAATTGGTCTAATTATGTCTTTTAACAATGTAAACTTCGACATCCACAAAGCTGTCTGACAATGATTCCCCATATTAAGCATATGATGGTTTGAAAAATAGCCCTCTTTCATTTGCCTTGAAATTACCACCTGGCAACTTCTTTTGATGTTTTTATTTCCTATATCATGGGGTATTATGAAGTCTTTGCTCATATCCTCCTTTCCACTTGTATTTTCTTCTTTTGTCTCTCTTCTGAGATGAAGAGTCCTAGTCCTTTAAATCAGTTTTTCTACAGAAGTTGCTTCATGCTTTTTGTCAACCTGACTGGCTTTTTGTGGCCCTTTTCTAGCTTTGTTATTTACATTTCGTGATGGTGGAATGAAAACTGTATTCAGTATTCAGCAGGTATATGCACATAGACTAATGCAATTGTTTTGATATCTCCTCCTTTCCTAACAAATTCTGGTATTTGATTTGCTTTTTTGGTGACTATAGGACAGTCAGGGGAATGGAATTAGCTACTGTGATCTTAAAATCTTGTCTTTAAAGGGTAATAGTGAAGTTTAAGTTAGGATTTGTTCAGCGCATATGCATTTGTTTACACTGAATTTCATTTGCCAGTCTGTCTTTGGTGAGACGCTTTTTGGAAATCTAGAATTACCAGATCCATTTGATCTCCTCTGGTCCATACTTGTTGAATCCTTCCACGAGCTACATCAGCATAGTGATGTGACTTCCTTCTACAAAAGCTGTGTGGAGTCTTCCCAGCGTATTTTTATTTCTGTGCCTCCCTAACTATATTATTTAGAATAATTGTTACCAGTTTACAGGTGCTGCTGTGCAAAGGAAGTCCCCCAGCATTAAAATGTAGTGACTCTCCTTTCCAGAACTGGTGGCAGGAAGCTCTGTGGATGACAGGGGAAATCACATTATGTAAAGGAAGCTGCTGCTTTTCTGTGTGTGTAAAGCAAATCACTTTTTCCTCTTTTTAGTCTCTGTATTAGATAGGGTACCAGTGGACAATACTATAATATTCCTACTTTTGTTGTATTGACTTTTCAGCAGCCTTGCTGGGGATAAGAACTAAAGCACTGAAGACTGGAGCCCTGTGTGTGTCACATGCAAATACATCCCATCAAGTTTTTTGTTTTCTTTTCCTTTTCTCTTTTGGTGAAACATGTAACTACGCTTTGGGCTTTAACAGAAGTAAAGACTGGAAATGAGGCCAGCACTAAAATACTAGCTCAAAAATGCAAGACTTGAGAGGAGATTGGAGTGTTGCAGAACGAACTTGCAGTTTCTAACGTTCACTGGGTTGTTTCCTGCAGGGACTTACTAAAGAAATAGAACAACAAAACCCTCTACAAAATTAAAAACAGTTACTGTTTCTTGTTTCACTATTTCCATACCCTGTGATGATTAAAAAGTAGCATCTTGCCTTGATTTGCCATCTTTTTGGAAAAAAAAAGTTTAAGCAAAGAATTTTCCCAGACTTATGAACTCCCTTAAAACATAATCTCTATTTCTCTTTGCTTTTTCCATGGACCTGGATAAAACACAGACTACACTGAGAAGAGTATGTTTATTTGATACCTCAATGACATCCTTGATATGTGTGAAAATGATCTCTGTGCCAAGGATGGACAAGCCTATGTATAGATGAAATAAGCAGGGAAAAAAAGTAAGCTGAGTGCTTTAAACCAGTGAGAAAGAATGATGTGCATAGGAACATCAGCACTGCATTTGATATATCAACTTGTACTCTGAACATTACAGATAAGTATGATGCAATTTACTTTCCTACTATTTGTGCTTAATTTCTTTGTGAATATGTCAGCTAGGAAAGATAGAATAAATCTGATATTAAAATTACAATGCATGGAAAATACTCACTTTCATACTTTATGGACATATATATATCTCAAAACTTTCTATTTTTACATACAACCGAATTCCAAGTACCTCATGTGATTAAAGATAGATATATATATACACACATTTGCAAAATCCAAGTTTAAGGGCTAGCTTTGTTCTGTGGAACCTTGTATTTTTGTATATGTCCTGTTTGTGTCGTTTCTTTTTATTTAACAAATCATAATCTATGATTTATATTCTGTGAGAGACATTTGCATTCCCACACAGAACATTTTATTGACTGTGGTGATTACTTTAAGGAAAGTGTATGTTCCCTTATTTTTCAGTGGAATTTGACTTAGCTGGAGCATCTGGTTTTAAGTGAAGTGTTTTCCTACCTACTTTTCCATCTGAGCTGACCTAAGTGCAATAAAGTTAAAAGCTAGGCCTAAAGTCATACGATGGGTCAGAGGCTCGAAGAGGGCTATAGTCATGACTTTTGACCATGGAGTCCTTTGTTTGAGAGCTAGTTGACAAAATGTATCTGAAACCATTTGATCTGAGGTGAATTTGAAATACAGTTTGGAGCACAGGTCTGCATGACTTTGATTAGATGACTGTAACTGTCTATAGGCCAGTAGATTTTGATCCCTGCTCCAAATGGGGGTGATTTATCTGTTTCTAGTTCAAACATGCTGCCTCTGCACACACTGTGTTTTACCTGACAACCAAAATACCCACAGGAAAAAGTAAAGGTAAACTAGCCTGACTTTTCTCAGGCTTTCTTGGCAGAGACTTCAGAAAGGAATTCTTTCTATAGAAATGTTCTCACCTTCCTCCCTAATTTACAGAGTTAATAGGCTGCATTAACTGTGGAGAGTACGGGATCTTCATATGTGCTAGAATAATGATGGTATCCTTTTATATGACAAAACTAGGACTCTTTATTCAATAGGAAAGATCTACAGAACTAAGTAGAAGTTAAACTAGTAAGATTCTGCTGAATTTTTTTTTGCATTTAAATTTAGGAAAAAAGGGGAAAAAACACCCTGTAACTCTAAAAGCAAACAAAGACTTGAAAATAACTTATAGTAAGATTTGCTTTCTGAATTAATCTTTCTAGGCTTTTAGATTCATTAAGCATCCTTTACTTTATAGTAAGAGAAATTAAATTTTCCAATGCAATCTGTGTAAGGGCATGCAATTTCTTAGTTTTGAAACCTGAATGTTTCAGTCGAACACTTATAGAACCATGTCACAGAATGCTGGTGCTGGAAGGTCCCTTTAAACATCATTTAGTCCAACCCCCTTGCTGTGAGTAGGAACATTGTTCAGTTGATCAGTTTGCTCAAAGTCCGATCCAACCTGATCGTTAACACTTCCAGGGATGGGGCATTCACAACTTCTCTGGGCTACAGGTTCCAGGGTCTCAACACCCTCATAATAAAAAATATCTTCTTTATATTGAATGTAAATCTACCCTCTTCTGGTTTAAAACCATTACCTCTTGTCCTATCATTGCAGATCATGGTAAAATGTCCTTCTCCATCTTTCTTATAAACCCCTTAAAGTATTGAAGGGCTTCAACAGTCGGTTCCTCTCTAGTCATATCCAAATTTCCCATAGGTGTTTACAGTCTTTCCTTCTGTGGGAGAAGCTGTTTTCCCTGATGCTTACCTCCCTGTTGGAAGTCTATATAGGCACTGATGTATGGCACCATGTGCTCCATAAACAACACAAAAGCCGTGAGGTACATTGTCCCCTAATCGTTGTCAACTCTTGCTGGATGCCAGCGTGTGCAGATAACAAGAGGGCACTTTCCAAGGTCTTGAATGAACCCTTGTATAGAGTTTAATTTTCAACCTATGTGATTATTTGTAGGATTGGAGTCTCCTAAAGAGCTTGATAGTAATTCCTTCTGGCCTTTGTTGGATAGGAAAGCATTTGCAACAAATGAACTTTTATTCCTGAAAACATATAGTTTGCCATCTTCAGTCTATCCTATTCTTGCATTGCACACCCCTCCGACTCTATAGGGAAGATATCTTTCAGTTGGTGGAAAACAGTATTAATAAATGAATGATCTATAAATAAACAAATGGAGACTGCCTAAAGAGGAGTGAAGTTGTTAAAATTAGTAGATCACCAGAGTAGCATCATTGTTTCTGGGAATAACTCCCTATTACAAAACACTTAACTTTTTCCACATTTCAACTTCTGGTTACAATTGTCCTTTAATACAAATTTTAGTCCAGAATACATCATGAACTCATGTGGCTTCATCTAAAGTGCTGTGGAATTCAATTGCTTCACAATTTTTCTTTTTGCAAATTGTTATTTCTTACCATGCGGATACTATAGAATGCATTTTAAATTTATTTATTCAAACTAAAATAAAAAAGCAGAAAATTCCTCCCTGCAGAGTCTAGCACTGGGGCTTCACAGAGAGAGTCTTGATCATGTTGAATTAATGTCTTGTGGATTTTTTAAAAATTAATTCAGGTGGCTGACCTAGTATATGTGTAATTCTGACTGAAGTGAGTCACTTTGAAAGATTAGTGATTATGTAGTCAAGCCTGCAGGTCTTAAGAAAAATTCTTGGCATGAAATGCAGAAACCCAGCTTTATAGATTACGTCTCCCTTTCATATACTGTACTATGCAAGCAAAAAATCAATACTTTCCCTATTAATTTGGTCTGAGGTAGGCCTCAGTTTGGCAGCTTACTCCATCTAATTTGTCAGCTTTATAACATGCTGGTTTTAGTTATTTTCTTAGTGCTACAAGACAAGGATACCTATTTATTAGGAAGAATAGAAAAATACTGGATTAGACTGGACTTTTGGAGACTTGCATCTTGTAATCAGTTATTAATAAATTTGTGGTTAGAGTCTGAGTACTATTTTTGAGTATTGTTTTAGAAAAATACTTCTAATCTACAGCTAAGATGTATTAATGATTATTTTATAACTTTTGCTGTTATTCTGATCTTGTCTTGCAGTGTATCAGTCTCTGCATTTGGTGTTCCCTGCCGCTTTTTACAGATAGCATTTATATCTGCTTTAAGCCTTTTTGTGGGGTGTATAAGTCAAATTGGTTTAGCCTCATGCAGCCTAGGAATCCACACCTGTTCCAGTTTGTGTTTTCATGCATGACTGGGTCTGTATTACAGAGGTGGTTTCATGAAAGTGTTGTATAATGAAATCTGTATTTCTGCTGAAAAGGAAAATAATGTTTCCTCCATATATATCAGGGCCACATTTTTCTTTTGCAGTGACATCATAGGTGTGGTACTTGCTCCTCCTGTTATGGATTGACTCATTGTTTTTTCTGCTGCTCATCAAACCAGTGAAATCCCAGGCTACGACAAAAAAAACTTAGGAATTTCTAAGTGCCTGACCTTATGCTTGGCACTGCTGAATGCTGACTGATTTCCAGAGCTCTGTGCCTCAAGGTCATCTGGTTCTTCTCAATGCCCAGACAGAGAAAAACTAAGAAATTTCTTCACCATGTCCACCCCCGGCTCCCAAAGAAGTGGCAGCATCTTTGGTAGTAGGGGTGGGTGTCCAGTGGATCTGCCCTTACTGTCACTGGCAGCTTCCAGCAGCATGCCAAGCCACACATTATCAACTGAAATATGTACATCGCAGGTGGTGCACAAGCCACTTTTTAGGTAACCCACTCTTTGACACTCAGTCTATCCTCTTGATTCTGACATTGCTTTTTAAGTCAGGGGCATCAACGAAAATATATAGTTTCTTGAAGAACTCCAAGGGAACCTCCCCTCTCAGACCAATTGTTTTGCTGTCAGCACATCCTTCCCTGTAGTTTCTTACCATCTTACAGTTGCTGAATTCAATTCCTATTTTCTACATCATAGTCTTTTCCCATATGGCACTGTAGAAAAAACTTTAATGAAGTCCAGATATAGGAAAATGGATTCATTTGAATCCATTATTCTGAAAAGTTCAACATTTGGTAAACCCATCTTACTTTATACGCCTGGTTTTCCATTTTCTTCCATGTCTTTAATGTCTGTCTTGCCTTCAAAGTGTGTGCTAAAACCGTGGATGAAGTTTTGCAGTTCAAAGACCTCTAATTGTCAAAATTATTATTCTTCTTTTCTTATAGACCATATTTTCTGCCTAGTATTTTCCAAAAATCTAGACTTAGTATGTCTTGTTTCAAATTAGATGACAAGTAGAAAAAAAAGGCGAAATAACCACTGAATCACAGAGCAGAATAATGCCCCAGTCCAGGAACTACAAATAGACAAGTGTATTCTGGTCTTAGGAGGGGACTTAGAGAGGTCCACAATATCAAATATTCCCATAAGACATATATTTATTAAATTGAGGCCTAAAACCTATCTAATTCTGTGCAAATTCAGACACTGTTTGTGGAGTCTGGGAGATGACATCCTTCAGCAAACTTCCTGCTGATATCAATGAAGTTGAGTTTGACACAGCTCGGAAAGCACTCATCAAACCTGAGTAATTGTTATCTGGATAGTCTGGAGATCCATATGCCCTCCTGTATGTTCCCTTAATATTCCCACCCTCTTTGAATGCATTGACCAGTTTCAACCAAACTTGTAAAGGCAGTAATAATCAGAAAGCTTTTACATCTCTGGAAGTTTGGACAGATGGAGGAGACAAAAATGTTAACTTTGACACTTAAGGAGAGGCCAGAGTATAAGCTGGTACCATAGGTAAAGGTGTCTTGAAATTTCCAGCAATGGGAAGAGATTTAAGTGGACTTTGCATCTGGACAACGAGGAATCAAAAAATGAGATCATGTGTCGTTAGTCTAGTTTAAAACTGCTGATGGAGCCTGACTTTTTGCTTTTAGCTTTGGGCATTCCCTATCCTGCACAGATACCTCCTGTCAAGTGACTGTGTTTGAGAAAGACCCTATTCAGAGTCATGGGATTGGATGCTTTTGCACAGTAAGTGTCTCAAGTTTTACTGACGTGGCTGTGAGTACCAGCTCAGATGATAGCTGAGCTATGATAAAAGACCAAAAAAACCTCTTATGGCTTTCAAATCTCTATCTTTGTTTAACATGATCTGGAACATTCATCTGGTTAATTTAATTCTGCTCTTTCTCCACATGCAGGTATGCGCTAGAACAGTTGTCTCATAAAGGTCTTTATCAGCTGCCAGGTTTTCCTCCATGCTTGAGTGGTCATATTGACAACAGGTTATGTGGTTAAATTGCCTGATTTTTACAGCTTCATGGTTCAAATACGCAAGACATTTAGAAAAAAAAAGTTTTTCTTCATTGTAATGGATAGGATTCCTCTCTTCTAATTCTTCCTGAAGAGGTATAGATTTCCCACCTCTGTTGTCTCTGTCTATGACATTTATCCTTGAATATTTAATATCTTCTTTCCCTTCCTAGCATGTCATATTCTATGTTATTAGACATTTAGCAGGAGTGTAGGTTGGTGAAGCAGGCCAGCTATCCATAAGCTTCTTATCTTCCTTCTTGTTAATTTTTCTTAATTTGTGCTTTACTTATTTTTTTTCCTTACTGTAGTTAAAAACATTATAATAACTGTGATTTGCTGCTGGGAGATCTCTGCCATTACTTCTGAATGAATAAGTCTGTAGAACTGTTGTTCTCACTGGAGGTAGGAATGTAAAGGAGTGATTGGGTTAACCAAGGGTATGCTTGGAGAATGGGCTTAGAGAAATGGCCTGAGGGAATGGGATTGAATTAATTAGTTTCAAATTCAGTACAGTAGTAGTTGCTATTATAAATCTGGGGTAGTATAGTTAAGCAAGAGCTACATAAACACAAAAAGAACAACAGTTCTTGCTGAAAAGTATCTAAGGGTTGTTTTGTGTCACAATTTGAATAGAAAGTTGTGATTGCCATGTTTTTTCAAAAAAGATGGTCTTTGTACTTTGATTTGTAAACTAGTTTTTGCCTGCAGGATGTGTGAAGAAAGCTCCTGCTCTGTTCCAAAATGGTTAGGATTCAGCTGGAGTACTGTGTCTGGTTTGGGGCATTTCAACTAAACAAAAATGACAGGGGTTCAAAAAAAAAAATTAAAAAATAACCGAACTAACAAAAATACTATAATACAGGAACTAAAAGTTCAGACACTGGGGTTACTTAGTTTAAGGAAATGGAGACTGAGAGGAGCTAGGATTAAAGTTTTCAAGTGTTTAAGTGACTAGCGCAAAACAGAAAGGAGTAATTTTTCTCCAGGTCTCTGGTGAATAAGGGTGATCTTCAAAGGTTTTAAAACTGCAGCAACAAAGGTGCAGGGTAGATATTAGAGCCCTAGACTAAAATCTGGAGCAAGAATAGCTCAGACAAAAGTCAGTAAGGAATGACAGCGAGAGGTCTTCAGGGACAGAAGGTGAACTTGATTGTCTCCTGAGGTCCCTTTTGAGACTGTTTTCTCGGTCATTATGGCTCTGCTGTCTTATAAATCATTACTAGCTTTTAATATAACCCTCTATTACTTTACTGAAGTATTTATTGCTGGAATTAAATAGGTATCTTAGGAAGACAGCTGGTTTAGTTAAATATACCTCAATTCTAGCTTAAAGGTTGTTGGAGTCCACAGAAAGAGTATAATCTTGAAAGCCATGATATGAGCCAGGTATAAAATGCATTTTGATGTTGAAGCAAACGTAACAGTTGTGTGGCACCTTTTGACTGATCTGCACATGACAGACAATATTTACGCTTTATTTACAGATCAGGGCATTGCTTTTGCCTTTTTGAACATCTGAAGAAATGTACATTTATTAACGGAATCAATAAATGGTGTAGAACAGCTACATGACTGCAGTACTATTTCTACAAAGCAGAATGACCAGATCTTAGTATCTTAAAGTGCTGCTCTTGCTGTGTTAGATTTCCAGTGTCTGTAGATATCTTCTCCCTGTGGTGAGAATTGCCATTGTCCTGTGTGTGTGAACAGAAGTTCTCTGGACTGGAGTTAGCTCTAACTTGTCCTGGGGCAGGCAAAACTGATTTCAGGTCACAAAACGAGGTTGAAAGGGGATAGGCAAAGCAACACTGCCTGCTTGTGAATATGGGTAACTTTCCAGAGCTCACATGCCATTTGACAGTGTACAATTGTTGGAAGGGAGAGTGTGTGAGTGGACGGCTTATTTGTATGGGTTTTATTAGAAAAGCATTTGTTTACAGCAGCCTCACTATAATCTCTTGAGAAACCTTGGCTATAGCAATCAGCCAGACCCAACAGTGGGTTGCCACATCATGGTAGAACAATTTCACAAAGCTGGCTAGTAAGAGAACAATCCTCTCCATCTTTCCGTTTGCCACCCATGCACTGATGCACAGTATTTCTCTTCTAGCCCCTTACAGATTTTTTCACTCTCTCTGAGTAATTTCTGTGCCAAGGGCCATTGCAGGCACTGCTAGCGACTCTGTGAGTTATTTGCTTCCTGTTGTGCTCTCTTCTTTACATCTCATGACAGATTCATTCAGTAAATCCTTTGATCCCCTTTCACCCTCCATTTATAGTGATATATCTACTAAGACTTTCTGAGGCTCTTTTTTCCCTAGTAAAAAAGACCATAACCCCTTCCCTACTGGTGTCAGCAGTTTTATTTCCGTAGGGCTGAAACATGGAGCAAGCACATGTGGAGGGACATGCTGGGAACTGCCTAATGACATCAGGTGGGACTGCAGTGGTGACTCGGGCTGTTGGTCTCCACAGTGGGAGAGAGATTTGTCGTGCATTTAGCATAGCACACTACCTTATAATAGGTTTTGCAAGGACTTGACTGGATTTATGTGGGAATGCTGTCTCTTCTTTCTGTCTCCATGGGCTGGAAAGATGTTAAACACATTATTGATTAGCTGAGTTACATCCAAGCTGGAGGTGGTTGCAGGGTGGATTAGTTTCATTGCAAGATCCTAAAAAGTGAGTGGGAAAGGTTTAGGGATGTTCTGAGCTGGAGGTTAGGGAAGCGGGTAGGAGCAGAGTGGAGATTTAGGATTGAGAGCAGGAAGAGTGGTTTCTAGACAAAAGTGTGTGAAACAAACAGCAAAGTTATGAGCAAAACCAAAACCTCAAGTTAAAGGCTTTAAAAAGAAATGCATGTAAGCTGGTACGGGTGTTTTTAATAGCACTTAGGGCTTTACCAAACCTGTTAAGTTAGTACAAAGTAGCAGCCGAAATGCTTTAAAACCAGATGTTTGTGATTAGAAAGGGAGTCCTTGGGCTAAAGGGCTGGATGAGTTTGTGCATGCCACTATGTTTTAGTAAGATGGAAATTAACTTTGGAGCCTTAGGAAAACCATGAAGGGTCACAGGGTGGGTGGCTCCTTGTTGAGGGGTTTATTATTTTTTCAGAACAGGCACATAATGGTTTTGAGATGTGATGTAAAGAGAAGCCTAAAGCTGACTTAGGCTTTAGGCATATGTAGGTAGGGCTGGGAGACATAGAGAAGACAGTGTCTCACAGATATATGTGAAGCGTGCTTATCTGTCTGTAAACAGGGGGGTTGATTGTTACTGCATCATCAGTTTTAGGGGGAAAAAGTATGTTGCTTTCACCTTATTCTTTTGAAATCTGTTACTGCCCCCTTGCTCTTCACTCTGACCTTCTTGCTGGTGAGAATCACTGAATGACCTCCACACAGCAAGCACGTGCTCCAAGGCCACAAGGCTCCTTGTGACTTAGCAGTGCTCTGCCTATCACTGCCATGTGTTTAACTCTCACATAGTCCAAAAAAAAGAACTAAACACCCATCTTAGCTCTGCCAAAGCGTCAGACTCCATTTTCTGCATTTCGTTACACTTCCAGCATATTTTGCCCACCATGCCTTGCAAGAGGAGCAAATATGTCAGTCTGCAGCTCTTCCATTACCTTGAATGTATGATAATGAGCAAGGTTCCTTAGTGAGCGGCTGAATGGTGCTTTAGTGAATCTCTGTCATGGGGTCCACGTTGCATCGTTGATTTGTATGTTGGCATTCTCTTTTGCAGCTGGTTCCTGGGAGAGCACCATGGGTCCTCTGATGTTATCCTCTCCTTGTTGTCTGTCTTGGTGTAACAGATCAGGTCATAGGGCTTAGGGAGCACAGCTGCCCTGAAGGTTACACACAGCTGTTACATCCTAAGTGGCATCACCTAGAAGGGTCTAGGTAAAGTGCAAATGTCACTGTGCTTTAAAAATTCTTCTGCCTGATTACTCTGCTATATTTATTCCATGTTTTGGTTCTCTTGTTACAAAACTGGGCCCTTTGTTCTAGGAAATACACTCTTATCCTGTGGTTGGAGATGCATTTTCCTGATAATTTTATTCTTCAATGGGATGCACAGTTGTCATTTGTATAATAATGCTACTGTGGCAGCATTGGTTAAAAAAAGAGGAAAATTCGCTATCGAACACAGAAAAGGTGTACTGGGATTGTTTATTTAAAGTCTGCTGTTGTGATCCTTGGATATCTGCCTGTTCTTATTTTCTGACACTATTGTGAAGATGTTTGAAATCCTCTCTCCCTGACAGGAACTAAACTGTCCATATGTAAAGAACCAGAAGTTATTTTCCAGTGGGAGCAGCTGAGTCACAAATGTTCTTGAAAATCAGAGAATTGCAAAATGTGGTTAACAAGTGTAATGGTATTTCTCATGGGGTGGACCTCTGCAGATGAAGGCTCATTAAAGCTATGCTATGTGCCTATCAACTACCAAAACTGCCTTTACTGTGCAATATCACTAATTATTCTTCTCATAATCCTAGTTCTATAGGTAGAGTTTCCTCGGAAATGTTCTCATACAAGCACTCAGACAGAGAAAGAAGCGCTTGGGTCTGTAACTGGGCAGCCTACCCTTGCTCGCTTCCTTGACAAATTCACACTTGATTCATGTTTCCAAGCCCTCCATCATCATCAACCCCCACTCCTCTGCCTCTATGGGGAGAGGCAGGCTGTGCATTCAGTGATCATTTTGAAGATGAATGTGTTGGGTAGTTTTGATTATTAATTTGCTATTTTAAGCCCACATTGTGCTTTGATGGCTCTTATGGGATTTTTCTCTCACAGTAGGGGACAAAGATCTAAGGGGTGTCTGTTTAGTTTTTCCCATCCTGTAACAATACAAGATGTCATCTTGGCCTAAGTAGATACACATGTCACCAACCCCATGGCAGTGTACTAAATAAAAACACTACCCTTTATACAAATACTTGAATATTTAAGTGGACTTAAGGGAAGACAGCCAATAAATGAAATACTTTTAGAATATGAAACTAGTCTACTATTGCTTCATACTCAGTTTAAAAGTAAAAACATCTTAAAATGTCTCATCTTAATTTTTTAATGCTTATTTTTAAGCTCAGCACATTTAAGAGATTCCCATTTTTCAGGCTGGTGTATACATGACAGGTTTATAGCAAAAGGGTAATTATATATCATCTTAAATCCAAATATTTTTCTGACTAATCCTATTGACTTTTCATTAGATGTCTTAATCTAAATATGATTTCTCATTCTGAATTCAATGAATTTAGCTGTTTCCTCCTCCCACTGTAAACTGTTCTTGGTTTTTACTTGCCTTTGCTCTCATCTAGACCATAAGCTTGCAGAGATGAGAACTATTCACTGTTCTGCATTTAAGGTACCATCGTGCTATTAAACTCAAGACATTTTTGCTTGTTGCTTATTAAAATGATCTGTATTAAAAACAGTAATTTGTACTAATGGTGTGTAGTTACATGTAAAACACTTTGAAGCTAGGTCCTATCACTCACGAGTTGGAAAGTACTTGTCTCTATATGCATTACTTGTTCACTAAAAACCATGTCTGGAGTAAAAACTGAATCTGTGGTTTGCTTTAATCAAGATAATTTGAAATCTTGAAGTTATGTGTGAAGTTGCATGCTTACAGAGTAAGTGCCAAGGACAGAACTTGGTGGACTTATATCTTAGCTGTAAGGGTGTCAGTATCCAGTCATAAATGGGGGCTGATGCTGCAGCTGCCTCATGCCTAAGGCCTGTCTTACAGCTCTGAGTAGTCTAGTTGAAGCTATCACATTACTTAGGTTGTCAGTACTTGGAGGATGACTCTCTGATGGCCCCAATCCTTTCAACACTTCTACATGTGCTTAATTTGGAGTTATTGATGAGTTTACAATGAAGTGCATATGTAAGAGCTGGCAGGATTTGGTGTTCGTAATTTGTTACTACTAAGATTTCCTAACATACCTATTGTATTTTAATTTAAGATTATTTTTATTTCAGTAATTAAGATGTTTACTGCAATCAATGAACATTTTCTGGGACGAGGACATTTTAGTAGAAACCAATATGCCTGAGAGAGTTGGGTACCATTTATTTTCCTACAACCAACAGATATTTCAAGAACCTTCAGTGTATTGAAGGTTTCAGCTGAAGCTATGAGTCAGGGTGAAGCTAAGAGACAGAGCAACTGTAAATCCCATAAGCTGTACTTATTATCCCACTGTAATGTGAATCATTCCTGAAAACAGCTCTTTGACCATCTCGATGCAGTTTGAGTAGCTTGGTGTGTGCTCTTTTTTACCTAATACCTGCTAACTTCTAGCTTAAGTCGAGAACCAGCTTGGTGTATTTTGGATTTTGACAAAGTTTAAATTTAGAGGCGTTAATGCTTCAACTTTTTTAGAATGAATGGAGGAGTCTGTGCTATTGTTTCGTGTGTCTTTATTTTAACAGATGCTATGTACTATTTAGCCAATTCTTTACTTTATAAAGACATCACCTCTGCCAGATGAAGGCCCGCACCTTTATGTGGCACCCACTCTGTGGAAACATTGAGTAACATAGCTGAGAGATCCCTTGAATTCATATTTTCTTTTAAAAGCAGCTCTGTGACTTTTACAGATGGCAATGCTGGGCAGAATTTCTCCCCTACTGTGTTTCTTCTATAGTCACTGAAACAAAGTCTGACTAATTTAGCCTTTTTTCACGGGTTATGTCCTGCACTGCCGAATGAGTGGCAATGACACGATGATTGTGATATAAGATTAAATGGGGTGTGTGATGATCATCATGATTTGTTAAAAAAAAAAAAAGTCAGAGGATGAAAAAGCATGACTGAGTTGGTTTAGACAGGCTTCTGATGTACTGTGTTGGAAGATTCGCATAGCAGTCCTACTGGTTGGGGTATTTTAGGTCTGAAAAGGACATTGATTGCGTGGGCTTTTCTTTTTTTCTAATTCCCTTTACTTCCTATTTTTGCTGTGTGGTCCTGTGCAAATCCTACCAGCAAGAGGCTGGTATCTGATATGGCTTGGTTCCTACTGTCACCTGATTTTTACCCTTGGAGAAATGAGAGGGATGGGAGAACTGAGGTGGCTGTGCTGGCTGCCTCTCACCTGGAGCCCAGTTCTGCCATGCCCCTCACTGCTGCTCTGTTGTGGGCTGTGCTTTCCACCTGACCGGGAATGGTTGTGCTGAACTAGTAGACACTGAGGTGTTTTTACAAACTGGATCTACAGAGAGCCTGCATGTCTTACTGAAAGGCTTTCCTGCACTGCACCCCCATAACCCATGCCACAGTCTTTCAAAAAGTAATTCCTTTTTTCTCAACAAAAAAAATTCAGTTAGAAGCTTTTTCTATTGTACGTTCAGCCATCTTACTGAGAGGTTTTTTTGTTTCTCTGCCTTTGTACTTAATGAAAATTGCTGGATTGAAAACGCTAGAGACAAAAGTTCACAGGAAAACAGCGCTGTGAGAAAAAACCGAGTGTAAATCTCCGTAGATTGTAGTATCACACTACACCTCTGTAGGTGTAGTGTGATACTACATCTGGGGTCCCAAATCTCCTCAGTTCCTTACAAAGGTCCTTATGCATGGCCAGAAGATCTAGTGCTTTGTATCCAATACTGTATCTACTCTCACAGTAGCTGAGAGGAAAGCTTCACAGAGGGGAAGACGGGAGATTCACAGACTGGAAACAAACTTTGGGGGATGCCTGAAGAAGCTGTTAAACCCAGCCCAACCTATGGCAACTGGAAGGGCATAAGGAATGAGGGTCGTATGGCTCAGCCTTCTGGAGGTGGCTGCTGCAGCCATGTAGGAAAGCAGTGTGGAAATAAGACAACAATCAGTAGACATGCTGGTGCAGAGTAAGAGATATCCAATCATCCCACTTATGACTCCATTTGTGCTTTCCATCCATAGCTGGACAGGGATTGGATGTGTGAGTATCTCAGAGTGCAGATGGGGGTGCTGCAGGTGACTAGGCTTAGTACGGAGACCCTACAGGGTAGCCTTCAGTGTGTCCTGCAGTATAGGTGAGATGGTTGGGGCCTGTGCTCATTTGTGGATACGTTTCACAGTGTAGACATGTCCTAAATGTGATTTTGTCACTCTAGAAGTCTATGACAGAGCAGGCTTGAATTTTTAGACTGGAGTTTTCCAAGTTCTAGGCTCATGGTTTTGTTAGTTGACTACTAAATCCCCAACACCCACTAAATCATTGTGTAATTCTGCAGAGCAGATCCATGTTGGGACCCACCCTGCACCATCTTCTTAAACATCCTTGGCTTTGTACAAGCATTTGCACTGTGGAAGGAGAATCTTATTGTAAATTCAAAGGTTACCTGATATGTCTAGAAAACCTTTTGATAAAAGTTAGTCTTGCAATTTGGGCATCTGAAGTGTCTTTAAAGTGTCACAGGTCATCTTAATTGAATTACTAATGTTTATTCTGGGTATGCTGTTTGTTGCAGTGGCAACTCATGCTGCTGCACTATTAAATTCTGGGGAAAAAATGTATTAACTCTTTCCAGTAAGAAATAATTTGGTCGAATATATTGTATTTACAAGAAAAAGCAACATTTTAAGTTAAAAGTTGAAGTTAAAAATGAGAAAATTGCACATGCTTCAGAGAATCTTTTCGTGGGGTCCAGATTTTAGAAATATCATACAAAAAAGAGGACATTTACAGTAAAATCAGTAAAATATGAAATTGCCTTAATCATAGCAGGGTGGAATATAGTATTTAACAGGAAGATATTTGTCTGAAACCATTATGAACAAAAAGACAAAATAAGAGCTATGGAATACATGTTTATAGAGCAAACTTGGAGAAGGGCTGTGCTCTTTATGCCGCAGACAAGTTGGTATGGCTGAGCTGGAGAAATCAGCTGGGATATCTGTGTTCTGCTGAACTCTGCATTTTTATTGTGTAAGTTTTAAATGTAAAGTTTGTGATTTCAGTGCAGTTTTAATTCTTTGCTTATTATATGTGTGTCCCTTTCTTCTGCCAAGCTTAGCACAGCAATAGCATGAAAGGGAGCAAGCTTTCTTTACAGGGCAGAGACCAAACTGTTATAATGTCTTAGTTATTTTTTGGTGATGAAGAAGGAGACCTTGTTTTTTGTCATGATTTGCTGGGGTACCACAAAGTCCAGTTACGGTAGGTACTGCATGAAATGTACGTTTGTTTTATTTCAGTGAAGTTCCTCCATTTTCTGGAGTAAACATTCAGCTCTTTTCTAAACTGCCTTAAAAATAACCTCCTCCAGCCCTCTCTCCCTTCAAAACAAAAGTTTTCCTTCTCAGAAAAGCATCTGTTATTTAGCAACATCTGAATT
The DNA here is from genome assembly GCF_036250125.1 of Pseudopipra pipra. Classification (NCBI taxonomy): domain Eukaryota; kingdom Metazoa; phylum Chordata; class Aves; order Passeriformes; family Pipridae; genus Pseudopipra; species Pseudopipra pipra. The sequence goes on from NC_087549.1 coordinate 52,676,453, forward strand.
TCCATAAATAATCCCAGATTTCCCCTGCACAAAGATATAAACAATTGTTCCATACTCAAGCCTCCCCCTGTTTCACTGCTTCGCTGCATGAGGAGAGTGGGAGAGGAGGGACCAGTGCGGGTTCTGCAGGGGGACCCACATTGGGGCAGAGGTGGGGCAGGGCAGAGGTGGCTGTTGGGCCTTTGTGGGGTGTGAAAAATCTGTGGCTGGATTGAAAACCTCCACCAGAGGGGATTTTTGAGGTTGTTGGGTGTTCTGAGCAGCCCACCAGCCATGTGGACTGATGCTCCTGCCTGTCTTGGCCATGGATTGGAGAGAATAATGCTAGGATAAGGAAGGGGGCATGCCACGATACCCGTGACCTGAGTCATGAGACTCTGGGCCCCACCACAAGGCTACTAAAGACTGGAGGCTTCCCACCAGTCCCAGCTCTAGGTTTCTTTAAATAATGTTTCTGCAGGATGGGGGCAGAGGGGCAGTTAATATCTTCTGAAAATTCTTCCTTTATTTATAGCTGGGAGATTTGTTTCTCTTGGGGTTTTTAAAGTGCTCTATCAGTAAGTAATGAGAAAGTGTAGTAATTGAGCAACAAGGCATAATGGCACAAAAGAGAAATGAGTGGTTGTAGAGGCACCAACTGCTTCACAAATTCATGGAATTAATGAAATTTGGCTTTTGGCCCCCTGATATAATGTTACTGTATTCCTAATGCACAGATATACAACTTGAGAAACAAAACTTCTCTGAAGAGGTTTGTTTGTTCTGCTTGCCAAAATGCATTTTGTTTTTTTTCTGCTGGGCTAAAATTACTGAAAAATTAAACCATGCCTTTGGTTAGTTTGATTTTCCCCCCAAGATTATTATTATTTTTTAATTGCAAAGTGTCAGGATGCTCTAATTTCTTCAATGATTCAGTAAAAAAGAACTTTTTCCATTAAGATGGCTATTTAATATACCTCATATGTATAGAAGAAAATCAATTTATCTGGGCTAAGATGTCATTTCTCAGTGAAGCTCATTTTTCCTTGCATTGACCTTGTCCTTTGATTATTCCTCTTCTGTTCTGTCACTGGTCCAGACATCTTCTCTATGTTTTGAAAGTCTTGCAAAAATTAATTTAATTATTGATCTCAATATTACTCCTTGACTTTTTAGTGGATTCCTCACCTGCTGACAGCTCTGGTGGGTCTTTTGGGGGCTGTAGTACTGGTCTTCCAATTTGCTTCCATTGACACCAATTTTTTCTGAAGTGTGAGCTGTTTGGGGGCTGAATACAACCTTAACAAACATGCCTCTTCAGTATTTGCAGTTGGTTTGCCTGAAAAACAGCAGGAAATAATTCTGAGGTTTAGAGCTGGGTGGAAGGGCTCGTAGAGGCTGCATTTATATGTATGAAAATCTTGCTGTTGGATTGCATCTGCAAGGAAATGAGTATAGAGAATGACACTGCATCCTAACATGGCAGAGCACTGATATCTCACTGTCAACTGCTGAAATTGATTTGAATTCGATTAAAACCTTAGGAATGCTTTTATTTTACTGCTTTGATGTTTTTATGTCATCTTAGAAAACCTCATGTACTTACTCTTGGTAGCATCTTTTTCTTTACAGTTTCATGGCAATGAAATAATTTGCTGGGATATGTGAAAATAAAAAGCAAGAATATCTTAGAGTAGTTTAGCCCATTTGAACACTATCTGCTTTTAAAACTTACGTACTCATGCATAAATTAAGTTAAAATTATAAATCTGTGTAAACTTAGGTTAGCCAAGCTCAACAGGGAAGTTTTGACTTTCTATGCTAGCCTTTGTTCTTGCCATTGTGACTAACTGCTCTGGAACCTGACGTGTTTGTGAATAGATCCCTAGTCTCCTCTTAGCTAGGCCAGCTTTTTATCTCTTGGGTCCTGCTGTTTCTTTAAATATTTCTATTTAATCTGAAGAACTTGTTTTTCTAGAGGAAGAGACTTCTGGGGAGGGATTCAGGGGTCACCAGTGCTCAGCTGCACTAAGAGCTCTTGCAGTGGGATCAGCAGTAGTTGGTGAGGACCTCTCTGAAGCTGTGAATTACAAGAGGAAGAGATTGTGAAGCCTTCCCTCACCCTGAGCCTTGAGTCACAATACTTGTCATTCTGCACCATCCTAGAGGGTGGTGGGATGTGGTCCAGTGGCTTTCCTTCCACTCCTTTGTAAAAGCTCACCAAGAAGCAGTTTGCTAAGGAAAGCATTGTTTCTCTGTGAAAAAAAAAAAAAGATATATGGTTAGGAATAATACAGTTTTAAAGCATCAGACACCTTCATTGTTGATTAGTTGTTGCTGTTCTCACATGACCTGTCTGATGCCCTAAAATTATTCTGATCTTAAAGTGGAGAACATGTCTATCTTCAGCAGCATCTGTGGTTTCACTCTGTTTGTTTGGATTTTTTGGATGACATCAGTTGCTGAGGTTTTGGTGTGCCTTATCAATGTATGAAATGAAATTCAAGGTTTTGGCTTGGATATGTGAATGGCCTGAGATCTAATTACCAGAGGGACTGCCCTTTTTCCCCTCTGTGATGCTGCTGCCGTGGGAACTGTTGGAGATGACCAATCGAGTGCCCTTTCCACAAACGGGAAATCTTCTGGTTGTTTGTCATCTCCCCCACTGAGTTTTATAACCTTCCCAGTGAACTTCAAAGCCTTATCCTTTCTCGGGCCCCACAGAGGGGCATGTTTGTCTGTTGACTTCACTGGGCTTCAGATCAGGAACTGTACCCAGAATCTTCTTCTTGAGTCTTCCATGATGGGGAAAGTCAGGAGTTGTATTGCTGGAGTCTGCATCAAATATCTCATGTACAGTCTCTAAAGCAGTAAAGACACAGAGGTCATTAATGTGTGCAAATGAATGTAGGAGGTGTACATGTGTATCTGTGCTGAAGTTTTTCTCTGAATGTCCTGCAGGCAGAGGGATGCATCAGAATTGTACAAACATACAAGTTTTGGGAAATTCTTGGTCAAGAAAGTTTCTCTATTAAGGGGAAAGAGAAAAGACGGATGAAAGATAGTGCATACCCACCCCTGCCCTGCTAGCTCTGTCAGGTGGCTGAGTTTTGGTGAGCCATGGGGACTGATCTGTTTGCTGAAAGGTAAATCCTGGTGCAGGTGTGGGTACAGGGTGAATGCTCTTTTACCCGCAGAGGTGCTGCAGCCGGTGGCCTGTGCATTGCCATAGCTCACGCTCTCACCCTCTTCACTACCGGGAGTGCTGCAGCTTTCATGTAGCATGTGCAAGTGTCCCAGTTGGGTTCCAAATGGGGAGTGCTCCATGAACATACTTGCATCAGTGCCTTCTTGGGCAAGAGGCTTGGGCCAGAAAAAATGCTCATGAAACCTCACTTTGCAGCCAGTGCCATCAGCCATCCCTCTTTGGATAGAGGCATGTAAGTGAAACCCTAGTGAGCTGGAGAGCATTAAGGGACTCCTGGCTGCTGTGTGGAGGCCTCTAAGTACCATGTGGAGGATGGGATACTGTGCAGCTTGAAGGAAGGAAATGGTAACTCAGAGGGAAAGGATAGAAGTGGAAGTGGATTATGGCACTAAATCACACAGAACTTAAATCCTCAAGTGCAGTCTTGGTTGTGGCAAAGATGTATCTTAATCTTTGTCCAATACTTGAGCCCACCCAGAACAGATTCTTTCATAAGGTTATTAATATTCCACTGCTTGATTATGAATGAAAAAAAATTGCTTTTCTTCTCAAACACACCCTCTTCTTGAAGGACATATATGCTATTAATTTATGCTGATGGGGGAAAATATTTGTCTATTTTACTTTGAAAACAAATGCTGAGATTGTGTGATAGAGGTCCTTTTCATAGCTTCAGTTGTGACTTCCCAACTGACAACTGAAATTGTAATAACCTTTCTGGGAGAACCTTTTCTGAAAAATCTCCCTATGTTTTCTTTTCTATGGCTTCCCCAAAACAAAGCCCCACAGACTTGGTTTGGTTGCCTAGAATTCAGCTCAGCTTTTGATTTTTTTTCTGCCATTTACACAATTCTACACGTGTGAGTTTCATTCAGCTTAAGAGACCTAAGACCATCCACCGTTCACATATTGAATGAGGGAACACTCCCTTACTCTTTGGCATGTAGCTTGGAAAACATTTAGATCCTCATGCAGCTTATCATGCTTTGTATAGCTAAACTCTTCTCTGCTTCTGCTCCTCGAATTTAGAACACAATATGCTCCCGAGAAGAAAACTGCTGTCAGAAGAAAGGACCATGGGGTAGGACAGCATCCTGCCAAAGCTGCTTGGTTTGTGCAGCAAGGCTAGGAGGCAGTGCTGACTGCAGGTCTGGAGAGGGTCCTGTGCAGTCCATCCCTGTAAACAGCTTGATGGGGTTTGTGACATGGCTGTTGGGGGGAACAAGGAGCAATCCTGAGGAATAAAACCCAGAAACTGGTGATGTTAAAGTGCAGAGACACAAATGAGAAACATTTTCTCTCTGGTTTCTGAAGGTGAGGCTTGTTGCCACGGCTCTGGCCCTGATGGCTACTGCATCTCTTCCCTCAACAACTCCTTCCCCCCTTCTGAGCTACAAGAGGGAGCAAAACCAGTGCCAAACTGACTCTCCCTCCAGCTGTCCCCCCAAAAAGTGCCCTGACTGCTCTGCTGAGCCAGAACAGCCAGGACAGCTGGCAGCCAGGGGGCAAGGGGAAGGCGGAGCACCAGGAGACTGAGAAAATGGTGGTTTTCTGAGAGTGTCAAACTGAGCTACTGGGGCATATTTTACATATTTATCTACCCAAGGTTGTCTTCCAGATTTTGCTGTCTTGGAGATCTAGTTTTTAGTCTCATGTTTTCTTTTATGTAATAGTACTGGACTATCTTTCTCTTTCGTGCTGCCTTTCCAAGATTCTGAGATAAAGGCTTCATGACAAAGGACTAGGTTTCAGAGGTCTACACAGACCCCTTAGGCACCATGACTGCAAGACTTGAATAAATTGACTTTTTCAAACAGGTAGGGTTTTCTCTGCTCTGCTGACCAGCTGTAGTTGGTGTACAGTTGCAGAGCCTAACCCAGTGCTGTCTCCTGCAGTGGAGACAAAAATATGTAAGACATCTGTGTCAATAGAATGCCCCGACAGGAATTATTCCACTGCTGTCTGCGACTGAAGTGGCACTGGCAAAAACCACAGCCGAATTGAGACATGTGTGGGATTGTGTCAGCTGGCTTGGATCCACTTCAGCCCTGTTGTGTGTGAAAGCAAATACTGTAGGAGCTTCACTGAATTCGTTGGAGTGAATATTTAGAAATAGAGTTGCTTTAAGTTCTCTGAGGTGCTGCTAAATCTCTGTTGCAAAAGTTTGCTGTTTACCAGAATCCTGAGTGACTCCCAGGGGCACTCTCACCTCTTCTGCAAAGAAGACCTTTACAGGCACAGATGCCCACTGAATTTCTGCCAAGAACAACTTTCCTACCTCCAGTACGTGCATGGCGGGGAGGAGAGGGCACCTGGAGTGCTGGTGCTTTTGCTGCTGGCTGAGGTACTGGCAGGGTTGTGCTCATTTATCCCTAACTTAGTGTGTGTGAGAGCTACAAAGGGGAATATCTGAGCCCTTTTTATCTGGCCCTGTTTGCCTGCTATGCAGAAATCAGCTTCAAGGGGGAATAAACTCTCCTTTCTTCATAAGCAGTACCCCATTTGCTGCATAACACTTCTTACACATCCACTGTTGGGCTCACTGTTCCAGGTTTTGCTAGGCAGAAAAAAGGAATGTCTGTGTAATCACTCGCAGGTGCTCAGAGCCAGTGATGCTGCAGATGCCAGCTCCTTATTGTGGGTCGGGTAGGGCTTGCCAGATCATGTTACTGAACATGGTTGGAGTCTCTGGTTAAGGCTGTGGTTGTGTCACGGGGACACTCCACATGATTTCACTCCTGCCCTTTGGTGCGGACAGTCATGAGTTGCATCTCACGCTCTGTAAAGCACAGAGGGCCAGTTTATTTTACTTTACACTTGCATGAAGTTCATTTTCCAGGAGTTTCTCCTTCTTTCCCATAGCACTGGAATAGTTACAAAAAGCTGGTGCCTTGACAATTTTACTCCTGTGCCCTCAAAGGCTTAATGGTCTGCAATAGTGTGATTATCACCGTTTGACAGCAAACATAAGAAGCTGTGAGTGAAAGAGACCAAAGGCATGAACTGTCCTGGGCTAGCTCATTTGGCTACCCCAGGTCTGTGTGATTACTGAGCAGTGAACTACTACTGAAGCAGCATGTTTCTGGCTTTCTCAGAGTTTAGAAGAACCTTTGGTACATGTAATGGCTACGTTTATGCAGGCATTTCAGCTTGTTTCACCTCCTGTACAAAAAGACTTGTCTTTGCCTAATTATTCCAGTATCATTTCTGAATGTTGGGCATTTGCTTAAATTCTGGCAAACACAGAAAAGAGTGATTGTAAGGCTTTTTCAAAACGATGAGCAAAAAAAAAGAACAATAGACAATTTGCTGTCCTTTGTGAAGAGGAGGTGGGAGAGCAGCTGAATATGTTATCCTGCTTCTCCACGTGATCTAACTCAGAGCTGAGACATGTTGCTATAACCCACTACTTTCCTGAAAAAGGAAAACATTTGCTGAAGAGGTTTCTGTTTCTCTCCATGTGGTGAAGCACAGACACCCTTCGTGACCATAGGGTCTGACCAAGTCAGTGTAGGGATTCCTGCCTATGCTGGCCAGGGCAGTGTCTACCCTCAGGACACACTAAATGCCATTGCAATTGCATGTGGCTGTACCTCAGTTACATGATGTGGGAGAGAACAGGCTGCTCCAGGGGATGCTAATACGTGGTTTACAGCCTCCCTACAACATTGACCACTTACCTGTATCTTCTAGGTAAACTGGTGCTTGATCGCTCATGTAGGAACCCCTTGGTCAGTCTAACATCTGCTTGCTGTGTCCCCAGGTTTTATTATAACATCAGAATCTGATGGCCTGTGACACTGGAAACAGTTCATAACAGTTTTTTACCTTGTGTTGGTTACACCTGTGCAAACTGGATTTAAAAGGCTGACAGGCACATAAAAGGTGCCCTGTTCATGCCCTCTGTGCACCCTCTGTCCCCGTGAACACACAGTGTTGAATAAGCTTGGTAGAGCACTGGGAATGATTTGGGCTTGACTCTTACTATAAATTCAGTTAATTACTACCCCACAAGAGAAGAAATTGGCCAGATTTAGCCACTAGATTTGGAGATGATCTTTCAAAACCCAGCCAATTTATCCCAGACCTTCCTACCTCCCTTTGCAAGTAAATGTGTTGACTCTTTATATCAATAAAGTTCCTTCAAATTTGGGATATCTTTTGGCTGCATCTCTCCCTCTACTGGAAATAATGCATTCCCTTCCCTCTGTGCCCTCTGCCCCACTCAAATTCTTCATCTGCAGCAAGGCAAGCAGCCAACTCCTTTTCTGAGCATCTCTTGTCTGAGGCTCCATCCAGATGCTTCGAGAGAGAGAGAGGGCTGATCAAAGCAGACAGTGCTGCGATTCAGCCTGTTTGCAGGGAGCTGTGAAGTGGTCCTGTACTCCCCGGAAAATGTTGCAGTTCTACATCAGGCTGCTTTGATATCTCACCAATGATATGGTCATCCCCTGTATCTAGGATGGCACAAAAGATGGAAAGAGATAGACACAAAGATTTGGTTGGCGGTGTGAGTGGTGAAATTTAATTTCTGTGATATTATTTACCCTTCCTCCTTTTCTTCTTTTATAACTACAGCAAGCTGACAACTTTACTCAACAGTTCCTTGGCTGAATGAATTATATTCATCTTATAATTTGATGATGAATATGGAACGAGTAGTAATTATGAACTCTACCAGAGAAGTTGCATTTACAACAGAAAGCTTTCACAGCTTGTATTTTTAGTAAAAGTTATATTTACCACAAAGCACCACAGTGTATAGTAGACTTGAACTGCACATGCTCTCCTTTAGACTGGCCCATTTGGAGACAGAGTGTTGGGACAGATAGACCTTCTCTCTGATGGGGTACTGTTGTTCTCAGGCTCTTTTGTTTTTCCATGGGAAACAGCTCAGAAATTTCTAAAAATGACTACCGAGAGAAAAAAAACAAACCAAAATAAACCAAAAACCCCATCAGTAATGAAGAGCTTACATCCCAAAGATTTGCAACCATTGAGGAGCATGTCCTGGATAAGACTGAAGGCTTGATCTTTGAACCTTGCTAGTGCCAGAGATGTGGGGTTTACCATCCTGTGGAAACCCAGTCAAACTGGATAAACACAGAAGACTTTCAAAAACTGCACTTCACAGTTGCTTTAGGCAAATTTGTGCTGGATCAAGATGATCCACAGCTCTCACCCCACCAGAAGGTACAAGCCTTCTTCCCACAATGTGACAGAGCCAATACCTAGGCTGGAACATGGTTATGGGTATTTGAAGCCTTCTGCTAGTGCAGGGCTAGGAAGAAATGTCATTGGAGATTTCCTCAGCATATACTAGTAGGGAAAGGAGCAGGTAGGAAAAAGAAAATGGAAGAAAAAGGGAAGGGAAGAAGAAGGAAAGGAAAGGGGGAGGTGGGGAGGGGAAAGAGGGAAGGGAAAGAATAGTTAATCTGGAAGGAACCTACAATACTCATCTTAGTCCAACTGCCTGACCATTTCAGGGCTCACCAAAAGTTAAAACGTGGTAATAAGGGCATTGTTCAAATGGTTCTCAAACACTGACAGGCTTGGAGTATCAACCGCCTGTGAACTTCCTGTGAAGCCTGACCTCACTTCGAGTTAACATACAATTTCTTTTTCCTTCCAAGCGGAGTTCCCTCTTCAGCCAGACTGCTCCTCTGCTTTGCTTGCTTGACTTAGGACACAGTGGGATTGCCTGCTCCTGTGTTTTTAAAAGATGGTTCTTTAAAGCTGACCAGCACTCATGGACTTCTAAACCCTCAAAAGCAGATTCCCAGGGGACACTGCTAAGTAGCTCCTTGCGTAGATTCAAGTTTACTCTCTAAAGTATTTTTCTTCATAATTCAGCAAAAATGAGTTGGAAAAATAATTTTGAATTTTTTATCAAAAATGAAAAAGAAATTCAAGACCTAACAGCAATTATTTTGCTTTCCTTCCAGCTTTCTGTTATGAAACACATTTACTATTTGTGAACTTCTTTGGTAAAGGGCAAGTCACGTAATTCCTGGAGAAGGATGATCTCAGGGTATGAAAGACTCTAAAGTGAAGCCAGATGAAAAATGAGGATCTGGGGATTTTCTTTTATATTTCTCTCCAACTTGCCAGGGTTTGTGGAATATGCCTAGGTGCTGCTTATGCTTGTGTGTTTTTGGGACCAAAGCCATGATAGAAGTAGTAAACCTGCAAGAGAAACCTCGCCTAAGCATTTAGGCAATTACATGACATGTTAGAAATTTTTAGGCAGATTTGAGCCTTACGTGTAATGTTTGCTTCCTCTGTGTTTTTTTAAATATTACCACAGCCCTGATTAAAAATACCAAGGTGACAAGTGATGGTTGCCACTTACACCTCCTACTGCTAGCACCTCTGCTCACTTTGCGTTTTGTTATGTAGGGGGAAATGCCCCCTTGCTTCTTCTTGTGAGGAACTTTGCTGGTACATCGGAAAGTTTTGTGTGCATGTGACATGGAGGTTGCTAAATGCAGACTATGAGATTGTAACATGGCAGATTTCTTGACTTAAAACTGATTTCCAGGTAGAAGAACCAATGGACTGTGGTGCTGTCCCTCTTGTTGCTGGGAGTGCCAAGTCATTAGAAAATAGGAGGGTTTCAACATTCCCAGTATTAACAGACTTCTATTCTTTCAGGTTTTATTCTGTCAGGTTAAAGTGACAAGTTTGGAAATGATAAAGTAGTTATGAATTTTAAAATAATTTGCTTTATCTATGGTTCCCCAACATTCTGTCAGCTGCAAAGTATGTGCAGGTGCTACTGATTTTTAGTCCAAGACTGTCTTGTAGCAACATGTGCCTCCATAACCCCACAGATCAGCTGTGGCCTTTCTTTTGTAATAGTATTTCTGCAGACCTCCTCTGTCAGGCTCAAGGGGTAGCAGGACTGTTTGTTCTCCAGCTTTAAGCTGTCGCACTCAAGTTACACTCACCCTGCATCCTCTACATTGCACCCCTATAAAGTGGCAGTTTGATTTTAAACTAGTGTCTTAATTTGAGATTTTGGCTACATTGACTACTTCTTCCTTTGGCTGTTGCCTTCACAGATACCACAGGAAAAGATTTAATTTCTCTGAGAGAACTCCTCTTTCATTATAAATTGTTTTATTTGGTAGGTGATGATGAAGTGGCATTATAAATGACCAGTGAGATCTGAAACTTCTTGCTCTGCTTTTCTCCTTCTCTCAGTGCTAAGTAAATGAGACAGCCAGGCCCTGGTCACTCAGCCAGGTGTTTGGCATGGAAGGGAACTGGCACAGCACAGCTCATTTCTATGCAGCCCATATCTTCTCCCACCAAAGCTGAATGGTCCTGTCCCTACTGGTTACTGTGGCCATCCCTGGTTTACTGTGATTTTCAGAACCATGCTGGAAAATTGCCTCTGGGAGGGTTGGCTGGGTTGGGTCCTGTTATCACACCCACACTGGAGAAATGTGTTGCAAGGGTGGTGGATGACCCCCTCGGTAGGAGTATTTGATACCCAGGTTGGAGGAAGAGTTGGATTCTGGATTCTGAGGCAGGTGGTTTAACCATCAGTACAAGACATTTGTGGTTTTAAAAAATATTTTAAAAATCCAGACCTGAATTCTGTAGCTCTTAGTTAACTTTGTTAGAATATTATTACATGAGTAAAATAAAGAACTCACAATGAGCAAAATGTAACTAAAAGTATTAGAAGATTTTGAATAAACATTATATGAAAGAGATGAGTGAGGATAAATTTACAGCTACTGTGTTCCCATGCTAGTTTTACATTCCCATTCATCCTGCTATTGCCTTCTTAGACAATATTTCAGCATAAAAAAAGCCTCTAAAGTTTGACTAAACTTGCTTGGGCCCACCCTGTCTAAGACATGAATATAGTAGTGCAAAGGATGCAGACATGCTCCTGCATGTCTGAAGAGAGATAAGGCTTGAGTTGTGCAAAAGGAAGCAAATAACAACTTATGTCTGAGTGTAAACTGGAGCAGCTGTGGACTGCAGCAACCATCCAGCCAGTTTAACTGGTTACATACAGTGGGTCCACGTGGCAACATTCAGCATGAAATCCCATGCCTGAACTTAGTAGGCTTTAGGAGGTAGAGTTTGGGAGCTGGGAGGAAGATGAGGTAGAATCCAGGAGCAAATCTGGAAGTACACCAGGCGAAACAGAAGTGAGATGGAGAGTAGCTTTCACCTTTTGAGCGCAGTTTAACTTTAGAGTTCGAGAAAACTGTTTGTGTCATGTTTCAAGTGACTAACCTGGCTGCTTCACCCTAGTTGAGGGTGAGGGTGTGATCCTGCACACTAGGGCTTTGCAGGAGCAAGGCCCTGGCATCCGTGGGCTTCAGCTGCCAGGGCTGCAGAGTGGATGTGCGGGGACCAACCCTCCTGGGGAGGGAGAGAGGGGCTCGGCTGCCAGCATCAGCTTCTCTCTGTAATTACAGGATAAGAAAGTGGGGAGTTGCACACTGGCACTGGCCCTGTCCTGTCTCCCAAGACAGTCATTTGGGGTTGGTAGTGGAGGGTTACAGGTGCATGCTCTTCTGTGCCTGACAACTACAGCACAGAATGCTGCTGAATAGTGGCTCAGAATGGTCTTTTTCTCTGGCCATGGTGTCTGTCAATAAGAAACAAGGATGCTCATGACTTGGTAAGTACCCACTAATCCTGGTGTGATTCAGGTGTTTATATTCACACTTGCCACTGCTTGAAGGGGAAAAAATGGAAATAAATCTCACACATTTTATATTAAACCTGAACTGCTAAATGACATCAGAGATTCTGGACTATTTTTCCAGTTGGATGCAAAAGTGACTGGTCATCTCTGGCCTCTTTAAAATCAATGACAGCTGTTGGAAGGAGGTGAGAGAGTGCCTGGAAGAAGTTTGCATGGCAAGATAAGCATTGCCCTCCCACCATGGTCTAGCAATAACAGCTCTCCCTTTCGATGGAATGGTATTTGTACACTCACCAGCTCTGGGCTTTGGCTTCTCTGGGTTTTGTTTTTTTCTGCTGCCACACATGCTGTGGAAGGGTGGAAAGAGCACCCTTCTCTGAGATCAGCAGAATAAAGCAGAGGGTGAGGAGCTGCTCTGGGTCAGTGAAGGCTGGGAGCAGAGAGCTGGCATGCATGGCCTGCCTGTAAGTTCGTAGAGTGAGAATGAGGAGTCCTCTGACTGTAACTTCTGCTTAGTATCTCACATGGCAGAAGGACTCATTCTAAAATATCTTGCTGTGGGAAGGCAGGACCTTGCTGCAGACACCAGCTGGGTGTTGGAAAATGGGTGCTCCTTACAGGGAGTGACTTTTTAAAGTTTTTTCTTCCCCCCACAGTTGATACAGTTTCTCTCCACTGGCCAGTGAGGGATCAAAAGGAGAAGCAGGAGCACAAGGCAGAAATGCAGACACCTTTTCCTATCGAGAGTGAAAAAACAACTGAGAACCCCTTCCCTGTGGTACAAGGGAGAGCTTCTCTCATGACCTTCTCCCTGATCTCTTCTACCTAAAAACTTGTCTTTTTTTGTCCGCACGATGGTAAACAATGCATATATAACCAAGTCTTGCTGATGTCTTAGCTGGAACTAGAGCAGGGAGTTTTCCAGAAAAAATGGGGAAACCCTTTCTAAAGTGATTATTGCTTGTGTGAAGTGTGAGCCGTGTCAGGGAGAGGGGAGGCAGAAAGGCATGAACAGCAGCAATATGGTCTTTAGCAGGTGTTGGGCAGAGCGGAATCTAATGAGAATCATCGAAACACTTGAAAGCTTTTTAAGTCCATACAGGATTTTCAGGAGCTGTTGATAGGAAACAGTAGTGACCCAACTGACAGTTAAAGAGATGAAAGAAAGCCCTTCGGATTAAATAAGATTTAGGAAATAAAAGGATTAGTGCTGGACAAAAGCTAGATTTAGGGGTTTATTTAAACAGTGCAGTGTGGCATGATGGGATGTGGGGCATCAGAAAGGAGATGAAAGACAAAATAAAAAGACGAATGCGGGAGGTAGTGCAGAGGCAAGGAATCAGCACAACATCTTCAAAACCCCTTCACAAATCTTCTGATAATTGAAAATAGTAAAAAAAAAAAAAAAAAGAAAAGGTAGTTTTCATTAGCAGTCCTGGCTTCTTTACATAGTAACAAGAAGTGTTACAATGGTGGGAAATCTGTGCTGGGGCTGTCAGCTCAAATCCCTGCCGCAGGAGAGAAGAGCCTACATTATCAATTTACTTGCATTGATAGATATCTGATGAGGCAAAATCAGATATATGTAAAATTATCGCTCTATTAGATTCATAATTTGTTGTGATTTCAAGTAGGGGCTATTGAAGGACCGTTCTTGTTTAAGAGATATCCATTTGGAGGTCTCTGGTGAAGTTGGTGGCAACCACAGAAATGAGAGATATACACATGTTGGTGGAGCCAGCAGCATAGAACTCCTAAATGCAGCATCTGTCACAGGAACATTTAATATTGTATCTTTAAAAACAGGACTGAGAGCTTTTCAGAGCTCAGTTTCTCTACTCCTGGTTGATCATCTATAGGTGACCATTTGTATTATTAATGAAGTGAAGAAAAAAATGTCACATGTAAGAATTTGACTTGAATGGATTGGTTTTTCATTTAGCAACTCCTCCAAAGTTTGCTGAAGAGAGTAGAGTGGCTACCAGTGGGTTTGGCTCAGACGTTAAGATAATGTAGTAAGGTAATTGTGGATACTCTTGGCTAATGCAAGTATTATTTGGAGAAAAGACCACCTTCTCTGTTCCAAAGATTCTGTTACCCCTAATCTCCAGGATAGTTATGGATATCTCTAGCATATTAGAAGCTATTAGAATCACACAGAATCAAAGAATATGCTGAATTGGAAGAAAGCCGCAAGGACCACTGAGTCCCACACTGGACCATCCCCAAGAGTCACACCGTGTCCCTGAGAGCATCATTCAAATGCTTCTTGAACTCTGTCAGGCTTGGTGCTGTGACCACTTTCCTGGGGAGCCCGTTCAGTGCCTGACCACCACCCTCTGGGTGAAGAACCTTTTTCTAATACCCAACCTAAATCTTCCCTGACACAACTTCAGGCCATTTGCTTAGATTCTGTCACTGGTCACCACAGAGAAGAGATCAGTGCCTGCCCCTCCTCTTCCCCTCATGAGGAAGTTGTAGACTGCAATGAGATCTCCCCTCAGTCTCCTCCAGGCTGAACGTGACGAGCAACCTCAGCCTCTCCTCAAGGCCCTTCACCATCTTCATTTCCCTCCTTTGGACACTCTGACAGCTTAATATCTTTCTTACATTGTGGTGCCCCAAACTGAGGCTGCACCAGTGCAGATCAGAGCGGGACAATTACCTCTCGACCGGCTGGTGATGTTTTGCCTGATGCCCCCTAGACATGGTTGGCCCTCCTGGCCGTCAGGTCACTGCCGACACATATTCAGCTTGCTGCAGAGGAAGAACAAATGCACCTTTTTTTCTCCTTTCAAGTCTACAAAGTGAGATTGGATTCTTTTCTTGTCTAAGTGAAAATGTATTTTGTGGCCTAATTTTACCAATAGGAAAATTTTTTAGAAGCATAAGTGGTTACAGCTGGACTGGGAAGGTTTATAATGCTTGGTGGATGTTCAAATTAAAGTAATACAGATATGTTTTGCACATGTTTCTGGAAAGACACTAACATTGAAATGCTTCTTTAGACAATAGTCTCTTTTCACTTGTTCTGTTACCATAGGGAAATGCTACTAGTGTTTGCAAATAGCTAATAGGTTAACAAACAAACAAACGATAAGTTAGGAAATGACTTTATATAAGTTCTTGGGAACATTTTATATGATATTTTGTAGTTTGGGCTCCATGTTGTCCCAGAATAGTTTTATATTTTATTTTTTGTTTCTTTGTATCTTTTATAATGCTCTCTGCAAAGAGATGTGTGGTCCAGCTTTTGAATGGAAATAGAAGCTTGACTGAAAATTTACAGAGTGTGTCTAAGAGATGTTTTGTTTGTTCAGAAAAATGACCTTTAATATACTGAACAAATAAGAAAATCTTAATGATTTTTTTTTAGCCAAATTAGCTCTTTCATATATTTTATTACTGTTTTTGTCCAGTTGAATGAAAGCAGTTAAAAGTTGTTTTCCTTAATAAGTTGGTCATCACATTATTAATACAATAGTAATATGGTCCCCGTTCAGACATGATTTTCAAACGTACTTCAAGGTCTGCTTGGATTTTCCAAAACACCTAGCTGGATGAAGTTTCTAATAACTGGCAATGTCAGGGAGCATAAGTCAGCATCTGTAAGTGCTTAGGTACCCTTGAAATTGGGGGTTTCAAAGTTTGATTTGAATAACTTGCCTGCAGCACTGGACTCCTTGTCAGTGTCTTCCCATTTCCAAGCAAATGCAATCAAGTCCAAGGGGTAAAACTGCCATTATTTGGACCACCTGGCAGGATAAGTCCTTCCTGGTCTCTGAGCTCTACAGCCTTGTCGTGCCATGTTGCTTTTGAGACCTTGACTTTACAGCCTGAAAAAATGTCCTAGAACAGTAGGCTTTGTTCATATGTGGAGGAGGGTGGGTGTGCTGGTTTGGTTGATCTATTTTCCCCCCTCATTTTAAAAAAACCCATGATCTAAACCTGCCAAATCCAGTTGCAAGTTGCCCAGATGCCAACTAGGAGACGCTTATGGACTTCCTTTGCCCCCAATCCTTCCTTTCCCTGGGTGGATGGTTGGCTAAGTTTAAGCAGATTTTCATGAGCATAGTAAATGCCAGGAAATTCTGGTGTGGGTTATTTAAAATCTTCCACTTTCAAAGTTTCATATCCTTCTTCCAGGATGCGAAGGTGGTACTGCAGATATCTGCAAGTCTAATAGAGGTACTGGAGCTTAACAACTTGCTGATTTTTCCGTGGATATGTTGGTTGCCATTGGGGTTTCTGTTTGTTTTTGAATCTGAAATCAATTATCTGTCATGGGAAATGTTTTCTTGGATGAGCAACATTTGGAAAATGTGTTTTAAAAATGAGAAAATGAAGGTATTAATAAAGGGAGTTTGGGGCATCGTATTAAACAGTGTCACCATACTGCCTTTAGGTAGTACATGGATGACTGCCTTAGCCATTATTTCAGAACATCCTTGAACACTAATTTTTACATAACTACATGTTTATGATAATGTATTCCAAACTTTGAAAAGGTTCCAACATTACTTTCTTTTAAAATTACACTTAATTAAAGTGTGCATCTGCACTGTTGTCTTCTCTTGTTTTTGTCTCCCTTTCAATTAGAGTGGAAGAAATGCTGAAATATTGTTGTGGTGGACTTGAAACTCCTCAATCAGAACATACCAGAGGTTTCAGAACAGAAACTCCTTTTGTCCTGAGCCATGACAGAATACTTATCTGTTGTCTAAATGTATCCCTGGGAACAGCCTTCACACATAAACAATTTTTCCTCACTAGAAACAGAAATTTACCTTGCAATTCATACTCTCTGTGCCCTCCTACCAGGTCCCCTGTCCCAACCACTGCTGGTAATGCAAGTCTGAGGGGGATTGCACCCCTCTCAGACACTGTCCAATATCTTTCAGCCCCCAAATGAGCCAGCAACTGACTGTTCCATGCTAATCACATATTATAAAAAGCCACAAAATAAAATGGCTAAGGAAAATGCATGTGTTTTTTCTTACCTCTGGTTTATTCATTCTCCAAACACACTTTTCCTCCAGGTGATATATGTGGTTTAAGCTTAGAAAATTTTTTTATTCACTTTGGGAAACTACAGGGCATAAACTGTATGACTTCAGAATCAATGATCTGAGAGATCTTTTCCAACCTAAATGATTCTGTGATTCTTTGACTCTAGTCCTCTCTGGTTTTTTAGTAGATATTTTTTTGTGTGTGTCGTGCTGTGGTAAGCAGCAGTGAGATGGAATACTGAAATGCCTGTTCAGATGGCCTGGCTTTCAATGTAAAAGCATCAGGTGAAGCCTGTTGAACTCATACCCTCTCTTACCTGAGGTCATTGTATTGATTGTTTCAAGCTTCTGGTCAGCTTTGATGTGAGCTCCAATATTTCTATGATCTCAGCCTAGGGATAAGCTGGTGGCCCTGGACTCAGCAGTGGTTAAACATGAATGTAAACAAAGTGGAGATTTGCTATGTGCCAGACAAGGTCACTTTCAAGTGTACCCACAAACTCATAGAAAATTGGTATCTTTGGTTTAGTGCAAATATGTAGTGGTACCAAAAGAAACAGTATTCCAGGCAAAATAACATGTAATGCTTACTAGCTCATGTACCTTGACTCTGTGATTCCAGTCTGTGGAACACATCAGACAGTAACTCTGTAAATACTGGTGGAAGGATTTGAATGTATTGTCAGCTTCATTTCTTACAGATTAAAGAGTTTCTGCACTACTTGTGTGAGCCCTTCATTTTCATTTGTTTTTCCTCGAGTGAGTCACTGAACTCAGCTTTATGGGATATTAGATCATGTATCAAATGCATGTGTATAACGGGATAGACACATTTCTCTTTTTTTTTTGTCCTTGTGGGTATTTATTTTGAAGGAAGTTATGTGTAAACTATCAGCAGTTCTGAAATGACTGAAGCATTCAGCTGCTGTGTTTTGGGGAGCAGATGGCTTGTCTGCAACTACTGAAGGATGGTATCCTATATTTCATATTTTCAAGCCAAGGGAAAGGGAAAATGTGAGCTTGCATAAAAGATGCTGTCATGGAAGGGATTGCTTAAACATTCCTAAGTATTGTCATCACTGAATTATATCAAATTGGGTGCATAAGAGGCAGTATGGGAAGCTTCTCGGTGGGTGCAGAGGAAGGAGGAAGGATTTTTATAAAGACATGGAGATGTATAAACCAAATTAGTAGTCAGCTTGAACACTCAGCCCCCTTCCTTGGCCTAAGTCTTGCCTGAACTTAGAGGCATAACCTAGGGAGAGAAGCTTGATTTACTTCTCTTTGTGTGGTGTGTAACACATTCTAGAACTGCTTTGATGTTTAGCAATTGGGTTTATTTTACAGCATTTTGGTTAAGTTTCACAAAGTCATGGAGACTCCCTTTGGGGAATCTTACCATAATGCAGATGAAGAGTAAACCTGAAAGGTGGGTTCAAGCTGAAACCTGCTGAGGCCACTTCCCTGTGTATCCACCACAGGAAAAAAGACTTTTTTTGGGAGCAATTCTTCTAAATGATAATGAAAAGCTATGAAGCTGCCAATGCAACCCCTAAAAATCAAGACAGTTTTGAAATGGTAATATGTTCACTGTAACAGGTAATGGGAACATTACATCTGGTCTTCTTCAGGATGAATCACACACTTTTCCTCTTTTCTAATTCTGCAGAGACTTGGCACCTCTGTGTGATGAAATCCATATACTGGCTGTGGTTACAGGGCTGAGCAAAACACAGAGCAGATGAAGAGATACAGGTCAGTATGTGCATCTATAGCTGTTTGCCAAGATGACACGGATCCAGAGGAATGTTTGAATATCGTCCAGAAATTGTCATTCCTAAATATACATCCACTGAGATGACCCTAGAGAATATACACCTGGTTTTTACTTAACCAATTGCAGAAGAGATACCAGCTCAAGGGACCTGAGACACTGGAAAATTTTCAGACAGGTCAGTGCTGCTAAAATATCCTGGGATTTGGGGTACAATGGGCTGTAGTTTTAATTCTGTTAAAAAAAATACTCTATCCTAAAAAAGAGAACAGAAAATGTACAAAATTACTTCAGCTTTAGCAGTCTGATAAACAGGCTACTTCTTGTTTATTTTTCCACTTGGTTGGTTTTGGTTTTATCTTACATAAGCAATAGATAAATTTTTGAAGTGATTTCTGCAATAACATTCCTTGCAACTACTGGGCCCTTTATCTAGAAGATGATGCTCACAGAGAGAAACTCTTTCTCTGGTTCCCGAGATTTAACAGTGCAAGGTTTTGTCCTCCATAATGACTGACTTTATACTGAGAGGAGATAAAACTGTGCGTACTATGCAAATGTGTTTCTACTCAGGTCTCTGGGAATATTCTACTTTCTAGGACCTATTATAGTAAAAAAATTGATGTTTAGTTTAAATTTTGCCTTTCTTAGGATTGCCGTTATTTCTAGCTGTTGCTCTTTTACTGTCTTAACTTGTTATTCCTCTGCTAGCTGTTTATTTCTAACAGATGCTTGTAGCCAGTTAACATATGTCCCCTTAGTCATTGCTCAGCTAAACTGCACACATAACAGTTACTCCTTTCCATTTTTTCCCCCAGCTGAACCCCCTTTTCAGCTACTTAACATTTTCTTTGGTTTCTCATGGTTTCTAATTTGTCTACATTTCTGGAGTGCTGACTGAAGTATCCTGGGAGTGGCAATTTGGTTTAAAAAAAAGAAAAAAAAAGCAAAAAGCCCACAATCTTTTTTTAATTAAAGATATTTATTATTTTCAGTGATGTAGTTTGTTGGGCCTCATTGTTCTGGAAGGCTGCATAACAAAATGAGAGGCTGTGCTCTATGGAGCTATTGCTTCTGAGAGGAACTTCAAAAAGGAAAAAAGCCCCAAACCAACAGTTTACTCTGCAGACAGAATAGCCACTGACAAAATTGCCTTGGCACCTGGTGGCATTCAACCAGTGCCATGCCTCTCTGCTCAGTTGTTTTTACCATCCCTTCCACAGTCTGTGCTAAATGATTTTTCCCTTAATTATTTCATAATTGTAGATATACTTGGGCTTCACTCCACAGTTTCAGTGTGGCTTTGTTTTGTGTCAGGAGTCTCCACTAAGTTCAAGGTTTACAGTACCTGGCAGCTTCTTGTCGAAGTCAGCTGTCCATGGATGCTGCTGTGCTTGTGGTGCTGTGTGTGCTGGGGCGGACAGACTGTTTCCATATTGAATCTGCACGTAGCAGTACAAAGCAAGCTCTGATCTCGTGCCTGGAGATTTCCTTGGAAAGCACAAAGAAGATGTGGCATGCTGCAAGCACAGGAAGAGCAGCCACCTTGTCCCAGCGAGACCTGGAGCATTATGAGGACTCCTCTTTCAGATGGAGATCGGGGAAGTCAGCTGCCCTTTTGAGACAGCAGCGACACAAACAAGAGCTACTTCACTAACCAGCTGACGTCCATCCCGTGGCACTGAAGGCAGCCAGCTTGATGCCTTGGTGGTCTGCTGAGATGGAGCAGTCGGTGGGCCTGCAGTTCTTTGTGTGATTCTGGAAATGCTGCAAGCAGGTGCAGCTGGGTGACCCTCACTGAGGGCTGCGAAGGATATCTGTGCAAAGGGGGCAGTCAAGCTGAAGCCACGCAGGATTGAGTTCAATGTCTTCCTCTGATGGGTCTGTTCATATGTGAAAATGGTAACATGAAGATTTGAGGAAGAACAGACCACAGATGAAAGCAACAATCAATCTTACAGGATCTTTAAAAGAAGGTATAAATAAGCATCCCACGTAGCAGAAAACTCTTACCTAGGTAAGATGCTTTCCAAGACCAAATGAGAGATGATTTCTTCCATCACTGACATCAGTTACACATATGTGGATAAGCATCACAGTGAGCAGCAGCCCTTCTGCAGTCCACAAGGCCACTGGAGAAAGAAAACTCTTGGGTGACATTTCCAAGCAGTCAGTTAGGTTTTGTTCTCCAGACATACCTAAACAAAGGTCTGTGATGCCTCAAATGTAGGAATTGTTCACAGTCCATGTATAACATACTTCTTCAAGAGTTTGAAGATTGCTATTGAGCAGGTCTTGTTACCTGTAATTATTTTGTCCAAGGCAGGCACCCAAGTAGCATTGTTATTTCAGCATTAAGTTGGGTAAGGCATGGGAGAATATTGAGAAGCAAAGCTACAATTTTCTCCAGCATTTTTCTGCCTCCCCTCGTTGCATGTCTGGTAGAAGTAAACAAGATCAGATATATTTATATTGAAAACAGTTCTGGCAAATTTGGAATCTCTCAACTGCAGATGCTGGAGGTAGACATGATGCTTCGCATTTCTAGTTTACTGCATATTCAGGACTCTATCTGCCTGCAGTTCTAATGCTGTTTTGGCTCTCAGATCATTAGCTTCATTTTGTTCAGCCTTCAGCAATGTGGCTCCCAGATGTGTTTTCCGGTATTTCATTTATAACTGTGAGGAATCTACAGCATCCAGTCACCCCTGTGTCTGTCTTTTTTTTTTTTCTTGGCATTGAAGTGCTTTGAACAGGACATTCCTATTAACATCAACAGTCAAAAAATGAAATAAAACTAAAAAACCCTGTCAGGTTTTCATTCTCACCAGGAAGATCTTAAAGGTAGAACTTTAACAAAGACTTTTGTAGAAATATTTCCTGGTAAATCTTTGGGGTTTTTTTCTCACTACTGCATTATAAGAGTTTTTATCTGACATCTTACATCCATATGTAGTGTGCCTTTTTCAGTCTTCAGCTTTGTGAGTATTGGTATCAGTGTTGTAGCTGTGATAGTTTGGGGATGTAAATGGTTTCTTTTTATTATACCAACTTATAAAGTTCAGAGAAAAAATGAGCTGGGGAAAGGCTTATATGCCTGAAAGCTTGTCTGCTTTCTCCAGGTATATGGACTTGAAAGATATTATCTCCCTTACAAATCTTGCCTTCCTTTGTAAGCATGTGGTTGGATGATTATTTTCAACTATTGCTTGGATAAATGGTTTCTAAAGAATTTGGGCACACAAAATAGCTCTTGCTAAATTTTCTAAAGACAGTTTCTTAAAAGAAGTGATTTTCTCTCTGAGTTTATTTCTCAGATGCAGAAATGCTTTTTGCCAAACATATTTCTAGGTCACTTTTTGAAGCACAGGGAATGATTGGTTCTTACAAATTTTCATATGCATAGCAAAAAATGTAGGCACTTCTTTTTGTCTAAGTCATTTTGAAAAGGTGTCACTATGTCTGACTTCAAAGTGCCTGATAAACATAGATCAGAAAGGCAATAAATTTGAAATATTAAATCATGCATCTCAGAACACTGGGGAAAATTAAAAAGGGAGGCTGACTAAAAGATCAGAAAAACAGCTCATACAGAACTGTGGGAGTTTGAGTTACTTTCTTTTTAAAATTGATTTTGTTTCACAGAGTCTTCCTATACCTCCTGCTGCAATGAGAAAATAGCTTCAGCACGCTTTGCTTTTGCAGGCTTTGCATTTGCAAATTCACCAGCTGAATCCTGAAGGAGGTTCATGAACTTTGCAGCAAGCAGCTAGCCTGATCTTGCCTGTGCATAGTTTTAATTGCAGTATCTTACAATTGGTTTGTACTTGAAAGAGTAGAATATACCATCTCTTCCAAAAGTATTACTGTTATTGATAACTGCTTATTTTCCATATCACAGTATTTGAATCCTGATTATGCTTCAGCATCTCCATCTTTTGGGACAGTGTGCTTTTCATTTTAATACAGTGCTTTAGGGAGAAGCGCTGCGTGCAGATGTTCTGGGTATTTACCTGTGTTTTATTGCACTGACTGCAGAGTCCAGGATGGAATAAAGAAAGGTCCTATCCAGTCTTCTCAATACATATATTTCTATCAAATCCCAGACTATCCATCATCTTCCTAATGTTAATGATTCCAGGCTTTACAAACTTGCTTTACGGGAGAAGCTCTGCCTCTTGGCTAAACTTGCCTCTATCCTGCAATGCCCTTGCTGAGACAGTTAGTCCTCCTCTTCCATAGGAAGCCCAACATTTCCTTTGTTCTTGGCTGCCATTGGACAAAAAGCTTTCTCCAAGCTCCCTGCCGTGTCTCACATTCTCTCTCTTTGAACTGAAATGGTTGTCAAGATGCTGTCAAGCATAAGACCAGGTTATATTTAATTTTTTGCTTTTCAAAAGGGTGTTTTTTCTGTTTTACACTTGAGTTTACCATTGCATTTCTGATTTTCTTGACCTCTCAGTCAAGAAATGACATCTTGGCTTGTATCAGCAGTAGTGTGGCCAGCAGACTAGGGCAGTGATTGTCCCTCTGTACTTGGCACTGGTGAGGCTGCACCTTGAATCCTGTGTTCAGTTTTGGGCCCATCACTATGACAAAGACTTTGAGGTGCTGGAGTGTGTCCAAAGAAGGGTAACAGAACTGGTGAATTCTGGAGCACAAGTCTTATGAGGGGCAACCAAGGGAGATGTGGTTGTTTAGCCTGAAGAAAAGGAGGCTCAGGGAGATCTTATTGCTCTCTACAACTGCTTGAAAGGAGGGTGTAGCCAGATGGGGGTCAGGCTCTTCTCCTGGATAACAAGTGGCAGGACCAGAGGAAAGGGCCTCAAGTTGAGTTAGGGGGTGTTTAGGTTGGATTTTAGGAGCAGATTTCTTCGCCCAAGGGATGGTCAGGCCTTGGAGTAGGCTGCCCAGAGAAGTGATGGAATCCCCATCTCTAGAAATGTTCAAATGGCATGTGGATATGACACTTGGGGACGAGGTTTAGTGGTGAACACAGTCATGCTGGAATTGGACTCAGTTATCATAGAGGTCTTTTCTAACCTTAATGATTTCATGATTCTATGATTAGTCTGCTTGAGCCTGGACCAAACCCTAAATAACCAAATCACCTGTCAGTGCTGGCTTGTTCTTTCCCCACCTTTTTACAGATGTCACATATTTATTAAGCAGTGCACCATTTCAGTGGTCATGTTGATGTCTGCTGCATAGAGAATTCACTGCTTAATCCTATCCTTTGTTTTCTAGCCTCTTTCTGTTCTAGTAGCAATTCTCTGCCTTCCTCCCCGTAAATATGGTGCCTTGAAAAGACATTTCAGGTTTACTCTCCAATGCTTGCCAGGACAGGACCCCAATCACCTTCAGGAGGATAACCTCTTAGGCCCACCGGTAAGTTGATCAATATGAACTGTTGTCTTCAATTATTGGAAATCCAATTATTGGAGTTACAGACTTGCCCAGCAGTCAGCTGAAAAACATGTACAAAAACTTGCAAAACCAAAAAAAGCCGACAAAAATTCAGTTGTTAATTAAAAAACAATTCTGCACTAAGTATTGTGTTTCCCTAGGAAATACTGAACCCTAATTCTGAAGCTTTTAATAATTTAAAAGTCTGGGATATTCCATGGCAGAGCCTCATGACTTTTCCAGTTTTATAGCCTTAAGTCATTATTCTGCCATATGGGTGATGTTAACCAGACTACTGAATCTTTGAGGCAACATAACAGCCACTCTGGAATAAAGTATTTTCATTCTTATTTTGTTTATGTTTTGTGTGTGTGAAAAGACTGAACTGCAGTGGGAAAGGAAAAGGAGAGAGGGTTTTGTGTTTGGTTTTCTCTTACCAGCTTCTAGTTAAGCTTTCAAGTGTTGTTAATATCTAATGTACTCTCCAAGGCCTTCTGTGCATTATAATCTCTAATCATCTGTGCTAAAGTTTTCACAGAAGTGCTAAAACCATTTTACCACCACTTCTCTGGCAAGACTGTTCAGAGAGCCTTTCAAAGAATGAAACTTTTCATGAACTACAAATCCAAAGACATTTGTGAGGCCTTTAAAAAACTTGGCATTTAAATGACTGTGTGAAGTCCAAGAGTAATTTTTGGATCTGCAGTATATAAAATCAGTCCTCTAGCTCCTTGTAAATATCAGAACAGAAAGAGGACTGTGAAACTCAATTGTCTGTTTCATAATTAGTAGAAGAAAGTAGATGGATATGAAGGGCTATTAAACAGTTTTACAAAGGAGTAAAGGTCTCCACATTTACGTTTTTTCCTCCAGAATTGTATACAAAATTGAAAATTGACCTCTGTTACTAAAAATTTGTATGTTTGTGGATATTATTAATTATTTTTCTAAATAAAGATATTCACTCTACAATAAAAACTATTTTAGTTTAGGACTCCATGTAGAACAAGTAGTTTTTTACCCATTTTCTAGACCAAAATTTTCAAGTTCACAAAATTTTCAAGGAGAAAAGTGGAGGACAAGAAGGTATGAACTTTGCCAGAGTGAAATGGTATAAAATTGAAATTTCACGGATTTTTTTTTTCCCATTTTCTTGTGAGGAAAACTAGTACAATCTGACCTTAAAGAAGAAACACAAGCCTACATTTTTTGGGGGGGGCTTAGTTTTGTTTCTTGTTTGTTGTTTTTTGTTTGTTGGGTTTTGTTTGTTTTTAAGTCTTTTTAGAACTGGCTTTAATTATCAGATTAGATCTTGATCTGGAGCTTTTGGTGTTTTTCAACTCATTCCCTTTCCCTCACCCTTTTTTTAAAAAATGAAAAATAGAGATGGAATCCATTTCTGCTTTCACTTGACTGTGACAGAAATCTGACTAGAGTAACTCTACCCAGTGGAAATGGTCATATATTGGACTAGAACTAAGGCCTAACTGTTTTTATTAGACAGGTATATGGCATGGGAAGAATGCATGCAAACAAAGTCCAGCACAAAGCTGTCACTCCAGATTTGGGTGGAGCAGACATACCTTTACCCTAGTGAATTTAGAAAAATATCAAAAAAGCCTTTGCTTTTCAAATCCCATGAATATCTCTCAATCTATGACACTGTGTAAATGCTACAGAAATCTAATTCTTGACATTTGATTGATACCAGATAAGAGGCCTGTGTCCCTTCTTTACCAAGGTTTTTGTGGGAATCAGACAGATTGATCTCAATCAATGCAGGCAGTGAAGTCAATGCTAAAACAACAGTAAGTCCCCAGGGGAAGAGGGAAGTTGCTGAATGCTTATGAATTAGTTTTGGGGTCTGGACTTGGCAGGTGTGAATAGTTTGACAGTTAATGGCTTTGGGAATTCATTCTAAGAGTGTTTCTAAATCTTATGCTGTATTCACATGCTGTGACAATAAATCATTACATATTTATATGTAACACCTGTTGTGTGCGCACAGTACTTTTTTTCTTCTAACACTGCAGGTATGGGGAACACTTGTGTGGTTATGCTCTGCACTTTACTGAGGGGAGGAGTTCAGTGAATTTGCTCTTGCACAGGAATCTGTGGCAGAACAGGAAGCTGAGCCCAGTTCCTGCATCGCAATTTGGTGGTGCGCTTCTCTGTAGATTTTTTCCATGCCATGAGCCTACATCTGGCATTAGTCTGAAAATTTGAATGTTGTAGTAGTGCAAGGTAAGATCATCGAGAAAAGAATATTTTTTGCCTGCACCTTGTTTGATGGGTGTAGCTTCACAACTCTCAGACTGCCATATAGGTGTCAACAGACAGCTTGATGTGCATCAATTTAGAGACCTGCTCACTTGACAGCTGCCTCAGAGATTCAGTGAGTCTTGGCAGTTTTACTTTGCTATTCTTCCACAGATAAGAAGTGTGAGATATGCCACCATACGAATCTGACAGTAAAGAATAAAGCAACCTCCTTCCTTGGCAGTGAAATGTGAGCAGTTGTGTTAATTTAAAGACATTATAATCCCTTGCTGTTAATTTTGTTTTGGAAGAAAGTTATGAAAGATCCTGCATTTCCTAGAGTCCGTATGACAGATTTCCAGAGAAGAAAGTTATCCACGGCAGACAATAATTCAGATATTGATATAAATTTTTAATCTGTCTTGCGCTTTGCAAGCTTCTCTCTGAGAAAGTTTGTGAAACCTAACAAGTTTTCAGAAGAGCAACAGCCCTGGAGGCAGCTCTTATTCCTATGAATAACATGGCAGGATAGTAATAATTCTTTCAAACTAGAGTTGAGTACTTCAGACCAGTGGCATTAACCTCCAAAGGGTGAATGACGACAGGTGTTTTCTCAGTTCCCGTTCCCCATCTCCACCGCAGCCGTTTCTTCTCTAAAACACCATATTAGAGAAGTCAGCTGTAAACATGTCATGAGCATATCATAACACTACATTACATCATTATATGTAACATTTCAGAGCATATGCACATCTCATTGTACCATACAAGGATCTCATGAGACCCACTAGTGGCTTTACCTTGCTAGTTTCTCTTGTTTCTGTGGATTTTTTCAGCAATCTGAAATAATACATCACTTATGTGAAATACATGTGTGGAATACATGTATGAAGTACTTTGGATTTTTCTTAAGTCCACATCTTTGACTGGCTGTGGCATTTTTAGTTTTCTACTGGGACATATTTCCATGGGGAGAAGCACCTGTTGGGCCCTAGGGGTGAACCAGGAATGAGCGTAACCTGTGGGCAAAGCACATTTGCTTGCAAGGGCAAAGACATTTCTAACTACTGTATGTCCACAAAACTGAAGACTTTGAGCTCCTGTGTTATGTTTTTGTATTTGTCTAAAGTAATGGCTACGTGATCTTTCTCAAGAAGATGTGAGCATGGTCTGTCTTTGCTCTGAGCTGAGTAGAAGCCATATAGCAAACTAGCATGGCACCAGGCCTAAACTAATATGCCCTGCTTCTCAGCTGAGCTTTATTAGCTTGGGCTTGGTGCCCTGCTAACCACAGCTGTGGGTTTCTTGTCAGCTTGGGACTACAAGCAGAACAAGCTCAAGTCTCTCTGCAGGTAGTGATGTAGGGTTTTTATGCTTATGAATAGTGCCAGAGTTAGAAATTTGAATGTTTCTACTTTCTGTTCTCAAAACAAGCCACAAGGTGAGTTACGTGTCTTTCCAATTACAGCCCCTCCATCTGCAAGCCCAGAGTGTTTTTCAGTCTTTGTAATCTTTGTGTTACTGGTAGAAAGTAATCCTTTGTGCCACTGAGTATTCTTTTCCTTCGGAATACTTTTGTAGTTGGGAAGACGGGGATTTTTCTATCTCATTAAAAAAAAAAAAAAAAAAGGAAAAAAAGCAAGACAACTGTAGGAGATTAACAAGGAGTAGCTGAGGAAAGACTTGTAATTTCATGTCGAAGAAATAGATGTTTCTTGGAAATGTTTTCAAATTATTTAATCTAGGTTTCTGATCTGGAAACTGGCTTTCTTCTAAGATCAACTTGTTGGGAATTTTCCTGGTGAAAACATATTGCTGGAAAATCCTATCTGTTAAAATCAAACCCAGCATTTAATAAAAGATGTTATGCCTTTGGCATAATGGTCCTTCCCTGGCTTCTGCTTCAATCCAATCTGAATGAAGTTGGGTGGAAAACTTCAGCAATGGGGAACCCTGGCCTACTGTGAGGAGGTTATCCCACCTTCTGGAGGAGGTCTTCTTTTTTTATCATCTTTATGCTATTTGGTTTTGTAATTATCACCTGTCTGTAGGCGATAGATTCATGGCACTTGAGAGTAAGGGGGTATACTGCCTGCTGAAGAATTAGCTTAAGTGGGTTCTCTTCTCTCCTCTTTAACTTTCCACCTTTTATTTTCACACTTGAACACCTGTCACTGTTGAGATGAGTGTTTAGCTCCTACTGACAAGTTTGAGTTTTACAAACTGGGCATTTTTTTTCGCAGCAGAATTTGAGATGAGTGCTCAGCAGTTCTTTCTTCCCATTCAGAACTGCTCAACTGTTTTGACTAATTTTCCTAACACTGAACAATGTGGAGGTATTGAAAGAATAGCCAGTTATGCTATTTTTTTCAGGTTTTAGCTAGAAGTAGATAGAAGAAGAGCATGGGAAAATAGAAATCAGTTAACAAAAATGTTCTCACATCAAAGGCTCTATTTTCATTTGTTTCTCTGTTTTTCCTTTGCAGAGATTTGATTAATGTACTATCAAGGAATGCAAATTTTTACTTTACATAAACTGCTATCAGTTTACAGACACCTCTGCAATTGCAAAAAAGAGTCTCCAAAGTGCATTGACCTTATCACTAAGGGGATATTCAGAGAATTTTTTTCTAGCTCACGAAAAAAGCAGACAAAAGTTCATGTTTTCTACTTCTCGGTAAAGTCATGGAGCTCCATAGGTTTGCTTGGGGCAGAATCCAATCCTGAATCTGGAGATACGGTTTGAACTGTATGGCAGCCAGACATCATTGCACACCAGATTAGTGAGAGAGGGGAACTGAGAATTTTGGATGCTGTCCAATACCTCTGTGTTGGTGACCTCCACACTATTTTGGAGGAAATATTCCTATGACATATTGGAGGGTAGTGCGACCAACCTCCCTTGTCCTTAGTAGAATGGTAGCTATTTCCCAGAATAAGACAAGTTTGTCTTTGAGCAAATGCATGTTGCTTACTACTGGGAATGTCATTTTATTTGGCTTGCATATTGATCATTTTTTTGTGCTGGTAGCCAGGGTTTCATGCCACTGGAATAGGATGGCGTCATGTTTTCTGCTCATGAAGATGGTATAAGGATTTTGCAATGAACATCCCTGAAGTTCCTAACACCTCAATTTCATAATCCTATAGAGAAAATGATGAATGTGTTTTATTGTTCATCCTTCAGGTGAAGAGAGATATGGGCCCACATACCAGTGGGGGAAAAGCTTATCACAAGAGATGAGAAAATGGTTCCTCTATCTCTAAAGCAATGAAAACGTGTCTTGTTACACTGCAAGGTTATATTTTCCAGGAAAATCAACATTTACAAAATAACATTTGCAGTTTTCTGCTTCTTCTGGACATATACCTTGTATTCTGAATGTTATTCATTAAAGTTGATGGAAAGGTGATACTGAAATTCAATTTTTTTTACTCTAGAGGCAGCTTTCTAAATTCTCTATTTTCTACATGATTTTTACATTACTCAGCCATAGGAAATATTTCAATGGAGGTAGATGAAGGGAACGAAAAAAGGTAGTATCTTATTTGTCTTTCTGTAATTTTTGTTATTGTTCTTGTTGTAGTGAGTCCCATAAGGAGACCACCCATTTCTCTCCCTTGAAAGAATTTATAAAACTTATGACACTTACTAAATTCATAATACCCTCTACTACAGTGTAGTTGCCTCCATAGCAATGGAAGATAATATAAGAAATAATTTAGTATTTCAAATGGGTCATAGAAGAGTTTATGTTGGAAGGGACCTTAAAGATCATCTATTTCCAGACTCCAGCTGAATGAAGGAAGGAAGCAAATTAGCAGCTAGAGCTGGCTTTATTTCTTTATCATGTATTATTTTCTATGGATTCAGAAAAACATTAAGGATAGCATGACCTGGGTATTAGACAGAGGACAGAATCAGCAACATGTACGAGGGATGAACTAGTTCTTGACAGTCTGCTCAGAGGTGATTCCTCCTATTTTTCCCCCATTTCCTAGCTTGAGCCTGCTTGCTGGGCAAGACAGAGGACTGAGTTTAAAAAAGAAGAATGAAATCTTAAGATTGGTTTAAAAACTCATAAGCAAAACAGTCATTAAAGTGTAATGGCAGCAGTTTTGTCCCTACTCACAGTGCTGACACAGTCTCAGGGTTGTCTTGTGGCCCTTAACTTTGTCTTGTAAGCCTTACAATCCCATCATGTGTCAATGCTCTCATGGTGCAAGTGAAGATAATTAAAAGTGACTGGGTGAGAAAAGTTCCATCTTTGTGGAAAAACTGAAGCACTCAAAGTTTGGTTTTCTTTGTTCCCCACCAGAACAAAAGGGACACTTAAAACTGCTCCTGGGGGGAACCCCTGAATTAGCCTAATCTGGGTCTTGAAAACGCTTAATGAGTTTAAGCCAGGCCTTAAATCTGGGATTTCTTCAATAAAGAAGGTCCTGATAACTCCGTTGATTTAGGTAACAGAGGGTGGTCTTGCTCCATCTTAAAGAATGACGATTTCTGGGTTTTGTCACTGTGACTATGCTCCTTTATACAGGAGGAATCTTTTTTTTTTATTAAGAGATATTTGACCTCCCTCAAGTCATTATTTGAGGCAGTTTAAATTAATAAAGAACAAAGTGCATGCCGAACTTGCTCAATAGTTTTTTTCTGCTGAAAATAACTAAAAATGTCTAATAATTGACTAAATCTATGTGAAGCACTGTGTTACAAGGTCAGGGTAATGGATGTACATGAACTAGGGAGATGTTTTTTCCATCTACCTTCCCCTTTGATCACAGGTGTGTTCTGTCATTCCACTTCAGTAACCAAACAGATTAGCTCCTAAAATGAAAAATGGCTTGAAATTTGATATAAAAGACCCAGTGTCCAGGCCAAAATGAAAGGAGGAGGGAGAGAATTAGTTATAAATTACACTGTCTTTATATTGTGACATTGGCGGCATAATTTTCTGCAAAGGAGATAATCTTTTCTCATTCTTCAGCTGGCCAATGAAGTGCACAATTTTTGCCAGAAGCAGAAAAAGTCACTGTAAAGAATGTGTCAAGTTATAGTTTGCCAAATTAAACATGAGCAAAAAGAAAAATATCTGCAGTATAGTGACAGCTGGGTTGTCTCAAGGCAAACGATCTAGATCTGTGAATATTGAACATGTCGAATGGGTTGCCTAAATGACTTTGAGAAGATGTATTGTCCTGAAATACCTGTTATAATGTTGTAACTGATCACAGGTTTGTGTTTTATCACATGCATATAAATAAATGTTATAGTATTCTTATCAAATGTGCAGGAGCAATGGGTATGGAGAATACCGACTGAACAATTAAAAACATGAGTTCTGCTTTCTCTGGTTGCTTGTTTGGTTGGTTGGTTTTTTCCCTCCCCTCCCTCCCCTGGAGTCGAGATGCTTACAATTAGCCTGCATCTTTTGGGATTCAAAAAAGAAAGCCTCTGGAACTTATGCTTGCTACTGTGACTCTTTTAATTGTGAATATCCACAATGGCTCATATTAAAATAAGTAAGCGTTGCTGGAAATCTAAATATCTTGAAGCCCAAGGTTTGTTTGAAGAACTAAAATATGCTGGTTGAGATTGTCACCAAATTAATTTTGAAAACATTTCTAGGTGTCATTGGTAATGTTTTTCAAAGTGGATTTTTTTAGGTAGAGTGATTTTGAGATAATGGATAAATGAAAGAAGTTCCAACGTGAGAAAAGACGACAAAACACTTTCCTAGTTAGCTGTATTTTGTGTGGTTGACATTAGGCCCTAAATTATAGCGTGCACTGTAAATCTCAAGGCAAACACTGGGATCAGTGTGATTTACTTAGCTGCAAACTGTCAAACTCTCCCACCTTTATATACAGTACAGGCTTTGCATATTCAGAGAAACCAGCTAGCTGCAATTCACTGTTTGCAGAAAGCAATGGTAAATCAACTTTTCATCAAGACTACTGCATAAATCAGTGAACAGTATATTCCTTTGAGACTCTCAAAACTGCACAGGAAAGCCACTCTAAAACCAGATTAACAGGGATCCTGATTTATGGTTGAATCAAATAGCCAAAGTCTATTTTCAGTGATCTGAAATATTAGATTTATGCAACTTATCTTGGTGACGGTCTTTCCACTGGTGCTGTTTATTCATTTTTTGCAGATATATAGGAGCTCGAAGCATGCATTGCTATGTGTATACATACACACATTCTACATTTGTAGAGGGTTACTGATATTTGATTGAAATTTGCTATACCTGCTACTGTGGAGACTCTTCATGGGTACTCTTTTCCTTTCCTTCATCCTTTTGCTGTGGTTTGTATCTCTGTTGTCTACTGTAGTCCATGCTTCAACACTGAACCCGGAACTCTTACAAAGAAGCAGGTGAACCAAGTCTTTCAACTGGGCTAAGGAAACAGTACCATTGCAGCCAGCAAACATTATTTCCCCTCATTGGTGTGGCTTGCAGTACCAGGTGCATTGTTGTCGCTATGTAACCTGCCTGGCTGGCTGTCATTATTGACTATTTCAGCATCCTGTGCTTCCTGCTAATCAGTTAGTGGAGACCTGTATCGGGACTGAAAACAATGTAAACTGTGTGAAGGCGAATTAGAAAAAATTACTTTGTGAACATCCCTCATGAATGAAAATACACGGAGTGTGAGAGGCTGGCTGTAGTCAAAGATGTGGAGGTGGTTGTAGAGTTTCAGCTGGGGCAAAAGTATTTTTACAACAGTAATATGAATCCAAATGAGATTTTATAGAGGAGGTAAAAATGTAAGTTATTCTGCCCTTAGCTGGTCAGCAGTAGTGAACTCCCTGACTTTCTAGGGTCTAAACCACGGAAAATATAACTTCATAACACCACATGCTAGATACTCCTAAGTACTATGCTAAATACTCCTGTTCATGATTACTTCAGCACTTGGTTGGAAGTTGTATGCAGTGAAAGTGCAGTGCAGCAGCCTAGTCCTAGGCATCTACTCCGCAGATAATTTTTATAGCGGTGGTCTTACTGGTAATGTTTTTCAAGACAGGAGTATCAACATGTGATGCTTATAATGTCTTGCCAAACAGGAACTGACTGTATACAAACAAAAGCATCTCTGTTAAAGAAACAAAATTAAAAATTTGAAAGTCAAAAGCAAATATTTGTTCATGGTACACAAAGTTATAAATAACTAATGCAAACACTGAATACAAAAGACAGTATAATGGTTTGTCCTTGATATAAAAAATTTAATTATTTGGTTTGCACATAAAATGGACCAAAAACGTAAGGAATTATTAGAAGCACTGTATTTCTAAACTTCAAATTACCTTTTGCCAAGATTGCAAAGGTAAGATTAGCATAACTTTCGATGAAAGAAGACTGTAGCATATTAAATATAAGAAAGTTATTAACTTTTAATTTAAAAGACCTTTTTCCTTCCACAGAAGACAAATCAAAAGACTGCAAAACTTTTATGTGCAGAAGAAAAATTACTCATTTTTTTTCCTATGAGATAGTTTGTCTTTTCATTTATTCCAGAATATCTTTGCTACTTTTTAGCAAAAATACTTGTTTATATTTGACTTGAAGCTGGTGTATGGCTCTGCTTTGTTAGCTAGAAATTGTGATTTAGGACTTTGCCACCTTAATACCTACTTGAGTAGACCTGTACTGCAGGTTGACTTCCCCTGTCCAGATGCAGAGTTTCCATTTCCCAAGGGCTGCTTTTTTTTGAGGTAACCTCCGTACCTGGTGTGTCTATTCCTCTCTTGATCTTTAAAAGCCCAAATTTATCTCGTCTCACTGTTCTATTGTAATTTCTCATTTCCCCAGGTTTTTATTTATTTTTAGCTGCCAAGGTTTTGCTTTTCCTCAGGAAGGGAAGAGGGATTCTTTCCGAGCCTCCCTCCCTTAACAGATGTAATTACTATTTTTTTCTGAGAAGAAGAGTGCAAGATGGCAAATCCAACTTACTAAGGGACATTACTGCAAAGCACACAGTACAGGCTGACTTCTTTCATCAGGCCCAGACCTTGCTCTATAGATTTTCAGTACGAAGAAAGAGCTGCTGCTACTGGGTGAGGCACTTGTAACCCGCAGGCTTAGTTTCTTATTGGTATTTTCAATTTAAATGTTATCTAACTTAGAGCTGCCTAAATCTAGGTTCCCAAGGCAGACTGAGTGTAAGGTCCTTTACGATCACATCTCAGTTTTGAGGGAACGATTTCTGTCCTGCTGATGTAATACTGGACAGAGGGTTTAATCACTCTTCTTTGCCTTGTAAGATGTCACTTTGTGTTCAGTTGACTGTAGATTAAATTCTAGTCTGTGGGGATGGAGTAAATACT
This sequence comes from Pseudopipra pipra, assembly GCF_036250125.1. Classification (NCBI taxonomy): domain Eukaryota; kingdom Metazoa; phylum Chordata; class Aves; order Passeriformes; family Pipridae; genus Pseudopipra; species Pseudopipra pipra. The sequence continues at coordinate 52,711,109 of NC_087549.1, forward strand.
CTGAAGCCTTTGACTCTTTCCCTTCCTTTCCTAATATCCTTTTATTTCCTTGCCCTGTTAGAAAGTGTCCCTCCTTCCTGGCTGAAGGCAGGTGGGAGGAAGGTGATAGGAAAAGCCAGGAACTAGGCAGAGGCAAAAAAAATTAGACAACCCTTCTCAAGAGTGACTAAGTCTTCAGAGAGTATAAATAGCTTGTGTTTTGATCCCTTCTACCAAATTCTGCCTGGTTGTCACCTGTACAATTCATTAGAAGTACCCTTTCTCATGTTCATATTAATCTTTACAATTGCTTTCCTGTGTAGTTTTTATACCTCTGCCATATTCTGTGACTCTTGCCACCTTGACAACCCATTTTTTTGTTTGTTTTATTTATTTGGGTCTTGCAGAGGGATGGGCTATCTTTGTTATGAAATCAAAATATAAATGTCTTGCTACTGCTTTTATTTCTTAGTTTGGAGTCTTGGACCAGGGTAGGAGAGGGTGCACTGAATATGCCACATTTATTTTGAACCATCTAAAAATGATTTAAAATACAGATCACTTATGTAGGCCAGACATACGTGGAGAAATGTGAGTCCAGAGGGTAATAACTAAGCTCTTGATTTTCTTCTGGATGATCTACAACTGTGTCTAATACTTATCTAGGATCTAAAATCGCACTTTTCTGTGGCCTTGTTCTAACATGTAGAATCTTACACCGTGAATGCAAAATTCTTATTTTATGTACATTGGACATTGAACTGACTGCAATACAATTGCCGCATCATTGTCATACATGAAAGATCTGTATGCATGTGTCAGAGTTACTGTTTGCTCAGACATGTTGTGGCGGAAATAAGCATGATTAGGCAAACTTGTTGAGTTGGCAGGTATCTAACAGCATTAGGAAGCTCATTGAATAGCTTGCGATAGCCTTTGAAAATCCAGGCCAGCCTTGGATGCTGGCAAGTGTGCCTAGATTATTTACAGTGCTCAGTGTTTAACTTCATCTGACAGAACAAGGAAGGAAGCAGTGTGAATGGATGTGGTGCTCTCTTATTGCTGTAGTTTGGAAATTAATTTATGGCTCACTATAAAGTCTTTCATAGTCCCTGCTATTGAATGCCAAAATCTTCAAAGACGGTGTATTAGGGTCATATGTTTTTTTTAAGGAGCTTAATTATATGACATCCAGTTAAACTCCTAGCAGGATTTCCAGGAAGCTCAAATCAAATCAAATTCCCATTGGAGTACACTGGGATAAGAGAGATCTGGACTAGTTTTGGAAGAATTTATTCTTCAGTTATTTGATTCAGTCGTATTAGTAAGCAGAGAGTTTGGTAGCCCTATGTTGCTGGACTGCAGAAATGCAAGACAGTCTTTCTTGGCCATTGCAGTAGAGACAGGGAATGGGTGAAGAAGGGCACAAAATAGTAAGCAGGCTTCCCAAGTAGTTGCTGATGCTCCAGTAGAGCCTGGTTCACCTCTCCACTGCCATGACATTGGCCACTAGTGAGTCTAGGGGCTCTGCAGGTCCTCTGCAGCCTCACTCCAGCTTGCGGGGGATGTGAAGAAATGATGCCTTTTGGAATTGTTTGTCATGTTTATTTAAGGAAAATACTTGGCCTATGAATTGCTTTTTCCTCTTCAGTGCTTAGCAATTCAGTTGGGCTGATAAAAAAAAAGCCAATTTCCTTCATCTGCACCAGGTGAACAGACACTGTGATGAACTGCAGCCACTATGCTTGTTTTCCTGTGCTCCATGACCATCACCCACTGGAGGAGCTGTAATCACAGGAAGCCTTGACCACCTTCTGCAAGCATTGAGAAACTGAGTTTGGTGCATTGTCTCCGGCACAACATGCTCATGCCATGCAAATGACCACAGCTGTTGTGTCTCGGCTTCCAATTTCAAAGTCTCCAACCCTCCTAGTGAAGGGCAGTCACTCTCTTGCTTTGGGAGGTTAACAAAGTCTACCATTCCCTAGGAGCTCTGGAGGTCGAGCTTTCATCTGGATGCCTTGATGAATCAGGCTGCCTCCCCCACCTTTCTCTCTGTCCTTTTCCTGGGGATTGTAGGAGACCATAAAATGCTTTGATAATTAAGCAGGGAAAATTTCCACAACCCATAAAACATAAAAGGTAATACTAAGCCCAATTTAGCTTTCAAATACCTTTCAAATAACCCATATTTAATGCATAGTAAAGGTGCTTGGTCAGTTCTCTTGAACAAACAAATCTCTGAGCCTGGTTTTTAACGCTGTGTGTCCAGACAAGCTGTAGCTGTTCTGAGAGCACTCCTTGGTTCAGATTTCTGTCGTAAACTGCAACGTGGGAACCAGAGGAGGTAAAATAAAGAGCTGACCTGAAACTTTGCCCAAACCACAGACAGGACATAAACTGTTCTTCTGAAATTTGAAATAATTTTTCCTGTTTGTATAATCTTTCTTGGCCAAGACTGCAAGAAATTTGGTAAAGTCTGGCACTTACACCTGACACAGAGAGAAATTTTCAAGTCTGGAAAAGTTTGGAGAATAGCTTGAACAGTTGTTTGGAGATGACAGGTGGCATTTAGTAGAAACAATATCAGATGAGTTTGGTTAGAAATTACAAGAAAACATTCAGAGAAGTCAGTGGTACCTGCTAGGCTCTTCAAAACTTTGAATGCAGGACAAATTCATAGAAACTGAGCATGGATTTCTTTGAATTTAAACCATCATGTTTCACATACCTCTGCCGTGGGTGGAAATGGCCGCCCTGAGATACTGTTTTATTTCTGGTCTGTAACTGAATTGCAAGTTGCTCCTAATTCTTTGGGCCCGTCATGTATTAAGGGTAAGATAACATATTTGTCCTGTTCAGCTTTACATTGTCCCGTGCTTGGCATGTTGTTACACACCTGCACAGCAGGGAGGCACAAACAGCATCTGTGGTCCCTGGGTCAATGTGCAAAGGGGCCCGGCAGAAGCCAAAGAAGCCCTTGAGCGGTAGAAGAAGCCCCAGGCATTTGGCCATCTCCTTTCATATTCTGAGTGGCAGAAAAAAACCCCAGCCATGTCTAGAACTTTCTTTTTTTTTTGCAGCTCCACACAGTCTTCGCAATCAGGAGGAAATTTGCTTTGTAATGGGAATATCACTGGTGGGATATTTGTGGACAGAGAAGGTTTTGACCTTTTTTATTAATAATCAGGTACCGTATTTCTATGAACTAGCAATCACTAGCCTTGGATGGGGAATATGGGGCTGTGGTAAGAAGAGAGCAATGGAGAAGCAGAGGTCTGAAGCAGGGAATTCGGATTAAAAGGATTGAGGAGATAAGGGAAATGAGGCCAGGAATTCTGGCTATTGAGACGGTGGAAATTCCTTGATGTTGACAAGCTGCAAGTCTTTAGAAGTAGATGTTCAATATAGTTTCAGGTCCATGTATTTTTGTTTTTCTGACCAAATAAAATCAGGAAGTACTGGAAATTTTGCAAAATTCAAAATCAAATTAGAATTTTTCTTCTTTGATATTCTTACTGAGATATTTTGCACAGTAGCCCTTGTGATAACTTGTTCCTATGCTGTCTAGTTAGATGTTTGCAAGGCGAAGTTAAGGTGTAAGTGTCAATCTCCTAAGGTTTATGTTGTTGGAAATCTGGTACGGTTGGAGTCTTTTTACAGGGCTTTCAATAATAACTTACTTCAGATTTCCTCATTGCAGAGCTGGCAGCAGGCATTCTCTGTGGAAGCCAACATTGTTTGCAAGGTAGAGTTTCACTCCCTATGCTTTAGGTTGACTAATATGCCTACAATAATCATCTGTGCTATAACATCCCAGCCTGATAATTCAAAGGCAAAATACAATCACCTCTGCCTTCAAAGTTAATTTTGTTATTTTAGGAAAGATTATAGCACTGTCAGGATCAGCTTTTACAAACTTACTGAGTTAGCATTGTGTAACCTCCAGAAAGACTGCACTTAATGGAAAGCCTAATTAACTCTGCTTTTAGTTAGACCATAATGACTGGACAAGATTGATATGTGAGCCAGCCTTCATTTCCTGAAGCACTTCTAAAATTCCTGTTCTGAGTAACCAACTTATGCCATTTCCCTGAAATTACCCAAAACAATCTCTGACAAGAGCTAAATAATTACTATGAAAACTGCATCCATTTATTTCTGTGTTTTAAGAGGCAGATACCATATTTCTATGAACTATCAGCTGTCAATCAAATCTATAGCTGTGCTTCAGTAAACTGTCAGACATTTTTAGCAGTGAATTTCAAGTGAGATGAAGCTCTGGAAAGGCTTCATACCAGGGAAGGTTTGTGTGTGACACTGATAACTTTTCATTTTTTTATTTTTTAAATGAAACATTAACAGAGATAAGTATTGTGCTTCAGGAGCATGTTGACTGACTGTAACCTGAGGGAAACCTAATCCCCTGAATAACCATCAAAGCCAGCCAGTCGAGTGGGGTGATGCTTCTTGCATGTATGCTCATGCACAGCCATTTAGCCAGGGAGACTGTTGTTTTAAAGACTATTAAGGGAATTTGGGGGTAAAATGCATTGCAGATGGTTTTTTTAATTAAAAAAGAGGAGCTTTTTGCTGCAGTATGTTGAGGGACTGGAGGTTAAGACCTTTTACATCCTCTAATATAAGTTATTGCTTCGTCTTAAAATGAACTTCATATGCTTCCAATGATCCTAGGTCATTTCCTCTAGACAGAAATCAGCATGGTGTCTAATATTCTAAGTGAGGATAATTAAAAGTAGGGCTAGGCATAGCATGGTGAAAATTCAATCCTAGTTAATTTTAAGGAGCAAAATGGTAAAGAATTTAATTGAACATAACATATTTCAAGAGGTTTGTAAATGGGTGCTGAATAAAAAGGAAACTGCAATAAAATTGTGTACATTTTCTTTAAAGTTTTCTTAATAAAGCCCTACAGGTATATGTATACCTGCACCCCTATACTGTTTACTTTGAGGTTTCCCACTAACTTGAGTTATATTGTCACTGTCTGATATATGTACTTTTCTCCTTGCACTGAAAACACTGCCAAGATTTCCCTGGATTTGTGTATTAAAATAAGACTTTCTTCTCTAGTGTAGCTGGAAAATGTTGGAGTATTTTAGTGCTAAGTTTAACAGAAATGTTGGTCCCAAACTCAAGTCTGTTGAAGCGTCATCTGTGTAAATTCCTTGATGGGTACTTACAGAAGACACAGCTTCAGCCCATGGTGGGTAATCTGTGGTTTTTTTCTGTCCTTGGTGGAAAATGAGATTGTCCAAGAAGTTGATTCAAAATGTCTAAAATAAACCCATGATATTTATCTTTCCTTCTGGAGAAGGGTTTCTCTATTAGGCAGAGAAGCTTAATTTCCATTTCCCCCCACCTCTGTCCCCAGTCCTGACCTTGGTCCTGAAGTAGTGGAGAAAGCAGAGGTACCAACAATTCAGCTATAACTTAGCAAAGCCAGGTATAATAATCAATAAGTGTTTTCTAATGTTATGAATTTTCATGAAGTGTCACAAATAGGTTTATTTTGTTCATTGGTTAGAAACATATATCTGCTTCACTGATAAGTAGACAAAAAATATATGGTTCAGATGTCACTTTGCACTTTTCTTCTGGGTGTTTTCATCTACTGAAAGCATAAAGAGAGGGTCATTCAACAGAATTTCAGTATCACTCAGCTTTGATTAAAATCTTTGCTTACATTCTTCTTCTAAACAGTCCTTTTTATCTATGGAAAATCTTATGGAACTTTAAAAATTATATACAACAGTACAGTATTACAAGGTACATTAAAATGTCACTGTCTGTCCAATTACCATGAAATCAGGCATCTTTCCCTAATTCCCTAATAGAACAATAAAAGTGAAGATACTCTACCATAAAAAATAAATCAGAAAGGTGATTTGAAAAAATGACTATTTTAATTAAGCTTCCTTGCGATTCGTACGATTGTATTTAAAAGAGGGCTCAGTAACGTCTGTGCTGTTACAAACTTTTCATTTCATAATCTCTTGAGTTAGAGACTTACCAGAATGAAAATGTTGAGTAGCTGGTAATTGGATCATATGGAACTGGCTGCTGCCACGGCTCTGATCTTGGCTCGGCTCCGCTCCACGGTTTGAGAGAGATTCTGTGTTTATGACACGCTTGAGACATGGTAACGTTACAAACTGTTCTCCGCACAAGAGAAACATTAAGAAATCCTTCTTCTGCCTAAGGATTGATTTGTCAAGGAAACTTGAAGTAAAGATGCATGTGATAATGGAAATGAGTTGACAAAATGGTACGCCAATAAACAGTTACAGGTTTGAAGCTGGGCTGCCATTGCTCCAAGAGCACTCTAAAGCTGAGATTACTGCATTGCAGAAGCATATTACTGCAACTGTGTAGAAAGAAAACATATCATTGTCAGTTCAAATAAATCCTCTGGGTGGAGGAATAATTTTAGGCATTTTCAAGTGATGTTATCTCCCAGACTCTCCCATCTCTTCTAGGAAAGTGAACTGAAGTGTTGAGATACGTAGCCTGGGAGCTGCATATCTCAGACCACAGATTTGAAAAGTTGACAGCTGTGCTGTCTATCCACTCAGAGCAGAGGGGCTGCTCAGTGTACTGAATTTGCAGGTTCTGCTTTGATCACTGTTTGAACAAAGCTCCTCTATAAGACAGCATGTTTTGGACAAGGAAGAGCAGCAAGAACTTTGGGGTTTGGTCCAGCAACGTGCAAGTGCTTTGAAAAGGGTATATATTTTATAGAGTCCTGAGAGACTTCAGGAAAAAGCAATAAAAAGTCACTGAAAGCTTAGATGGAATCTGTGGGGAGCAAAAAGATTCAAGCTCTGGAGACATTTAGAGAACAAATTTAAATTTGGAATTAGGTTTTGAAAACCCAAGGATATTCAGGACTATTATAAGTCATCAGAGGGGTTTTTTTCTTTCCTTTTTTTTTTTTCCCCTTTTTCATTTAGTTTCCAACATCTCAGCTTTGGTGGTGAACAGAAGGAAATAATACAGGAGATAGTGGCAATAGAGTAACATACTCATAACAAACCCACAAACTACTAAAACTGATGAATTTCCTTTTATGAAGTGTTCCTTGAGATTCACGTCAGCAAACCAGATTTCTGTGTGGTATTTTGGTTTTATTTTGAGTGGATAGAAATCATTATAAATACCACAAACAGGTTAGGCAGCCTGAAACAGCTGGAAAGTCTCTCACAAACAGTTTTCCTCAGTCTACAATTACAGGAGAAAATGCCCAATTCATCAGCTTCATTAAAATACCAGAAGATCTTTCATTTATTTCATGTTTTATTTTGTTGATTGAACTGGTGAGACCTTGGAGTGCAGGTGCACATTAACCTGAGACCTTATTTTGTTTCAGCCAAAATCTTGACCCTTATCAGTATCACCCAATTCACTCATCCTCCTACCTGACCCCCAATAGAAGGAAACTTGACCACAGGATTCTGGAAACTAAACCTTTTTTGATAAAGCTGTGTTGAGGAAATGATTGGCAGCATATTGTCTCTTTTCACTTGCTTCTATGCAAGACCTTCTAAAGCCCTCCCATATTGAGACTTTACCCTGTTTTTAAGGTAGCTTCTTCACTGATGCCAATGCAGATTTTAGAGCATTGGGAAACTATGATTAGCATTTTTCAACAGTTGTTTTCACCTGATTTGATATCCCCACACAGTGGATTACTAGTGATGCTGAGGCATCTTATTCTGAAAGAAAACTTACATGCCATACTTTCTTTTTTTTTGTCTGCATAACTCTCCTTTTTGTTTCAGTTCCAGTAATCTCAGCCATTCTGATCTTTCTGTAATCAAAGATCATGAAATTGGGTGCTCATTGACAGAGATTACACAAATAACAAAACAGATTTTAACCTTTCCTAATATTTTGAGAAAACCTGGATGTGGATTCTGATTCAGACCTGTAAGTGTTGAGAGAGAGAAAATATATAAGTGGTTACAGGATAATTGGGGTTCTCACTAGCTCTGTGCTGAAAGTATTCCAAGTGACTGTAGGCTTTGTATATATCAAATTTCATCCCCAAAGAATGAGCTTTGCATTCCTAGGTCTGAGCTGAAAACATAATGGAAAGCTTATGAGAAGCTCAGTATGTAAACTAGAAATTCTTCTTCACTAATTTTTCTCTGCTGGAGGGTGGGGAAGAGGAAGAAGGAACAAAAGCCTGCAAAACGATCCTGCAACACTTCAGAAGACAATTGAAATCCTGGTTTCAATAAAATCCTTCAAAAGAATCACTCTGGCTATAGGAAATCTCTTCCCATATTTTTTTAGGAAACTGGAAACATAATGTAGCCTTTAACTGATTCTGGTAACATTCCCCCAAAGAAGCCTGGATAATGTGACACAATTGCTTCGGATTTCAGGTATTAAGCTGCAATAGTTATCTTCAAAAAGAGCTGAACAATGCTGAATTGGCACCCTCACTCTGCAAAATCTCCTTCATTAACAAAACAAACCTGAAGGTAGCCCAGTGGAAGTTTTTGTAAGGCTCTTTTTAGTTTTCCTTTTATATAGGTCAGTAAAACTAATGATAGAAACTGTCTGCAGTTAACCCTAAGGTCATATTATATTTTAGGTTGGTCTCAAATCCAACCTCCTGCTTGAAGCCAGGTCAGCTCTGAGATTAGTTCAAGCTTCTCTCAGTAATAAGGTCTTGAAAACCCCCAAGGATGGAGACTGTTATAACCCTGCATGTTCTAGTGGAGTTTATTTTGGATCGTAGTATTTTTACCTGTTGAACAGACGTAATGCCTTTGAGTGCACCTAAGAGAACTTTCAAGTGTGATGCATAAACAACTGGGAATAGTCCAGATTTCCAGTTTATGAGGTGAGAGGAGGAGGGAGAGATCTGACTGTAGCTTTTGGGTCTTGAAGGCTCCATAACTGCAGCTTTGGGGCATCCACCAACCTGGGCCATCCTCTTAAGTGATGCAACCCTTCAAATCATTGGATGGTACACATTGGCATTACTGTATTAGGGTAATAATGGTGATGATTATTATTACTTTTTTCCTCTGGTCAGGCCTGTATTGTGTACAATACACTTCAGAGAAAGCTACTGAGGAGGTGTTGTGTGGAAATGTCCGCTTCAAATGCTGTGATAAGCGTGGAGTGAGAAGGGCACTGATGAGTGCAGACGTGTCTGAGCCACCCACTGCTGCTGCTGCAGGAGGGGTGCTGCAAGTCAAGAGGCAGCACCAGAAGAGAGAGACCAGTTCCAAGGGTTGCAGCATCTCACCACTGCACTTCTGGTTTCCCTTCAGTGTGGACTGAACACATCTTTCTACCATTCCTGTGTTTCGAGCTCTTCACTGTTTCCACAAACACAAAAAATGTTGAAAGTGATTAGTCAAGGATATATAATGAACTGTTTGAAATCTTCTTGTTGACTTGTTTGATTTCTTCTTTAATCAAAGCTGAATTCATGTGTTGGCAATTGCTGTGAAGCCCAGATCTTATGATCACATCAGCCTCAGCTTTTGCTTAAAAATAAGTGTCTTTTTTGACAAACAAAATAAAATATTCCCGGGGTAACTTAATGTATCTGTGTTCTATTCAGGACTAAAATTTAATACTCTCAGATCCAAAGGTCAAAATGAACCCTTTGTCTCTTTCAATAAACTTTGTTTTTGACTTTTTCTTTATAATAGCTTAACTGAAGCTAATTCTAATTGTCCAGTCTACTGTTTATGTAGCTTGGAGTATATGTGATCTATGGAGCCGAGCAAATGCAAAGATGACTGCTAAATTTTTAGGGTAATATTTAGCAAGGCAGTGAATAATTTGAAATGTAAGATAAATTTCTTAGACGTTCTACTTTTGGAGTAATTTGAATTTCTGTGGTCTCTTATTGCCAGACTGAACTGAATCATTTGAGATTTGTCTGACATTTTTCTGGCAGATATGCATCTGAAAATTTTTCAGGGTTTTGATTTCTCTCTTGGCATTTTGCTGCTATTCAGAATCAAACTGAATTTTTACAGAGGAGGAATCTTGCTCCATAACAAGGTATCTTAGCTTACTAAGTGAGCGTGGTAAGATACTGCTCTTTGGTTATACCTACAGTATCCATAATGAATATACTATGTTCAGGTTTGAGAACGACCCAGAAAGCAATAAGGTCCAGGTCAATGTGCTGATGCTTTACACAAAATGCTCCACAGGAAAGCTGAGGACAGCCCAGCTGGTGTGCTCAGCCGTGCGTTGAGCTGCCAAAGAGCTTATTAGCAACATACTGGCTCTCGAGATGTCCTCCAGCATGTGGTCCCCTCACAATTCCAGAAAAAAAATCCTTCTGATCAAGCATTTCATTCTGTTCCCGCATTTGTTGCCTGAATGGAAAGTGTGTCTGTGCCCAGGTATAGACCTTGCAGACCAACCCCCCCTCAACATAACCCCCCAACCCCCCAAAATAGTGTCCAAATAGTTACTGAAAGAGTTACAGGGAATTCATTCATACTTGGGCTAAATGCATCAACAACATTGTAGTCTGCCCAATAACAGCCACAGCTGTGGCTTTCATTCAACAGTTTCTGGCAGATGCTGGAGTACACCATAAATTGTTATTCAGTAGAGAAGAATTTGGCATATGAATTAAGGTGAGCAATTTTATAGCATTATCCAGAATGGATATCCTACTGCATGACATACTTCCTTAGGAATGTTTCCAAAAAGGCGGCTGCAAATTTTTGCTTAGTAAAATTTATTTGTGATGGGGTCTGTTCATTTTCAGAGATTTTAATCTTCACAAGCAACTGCTAACCCCTATAAAAATTCAGTTGTTTACATAGATAAGGCTCTGGAACAGTCCAAATTGTACTAGCAGATTAATTTGCATTTAGATTGTGCCTTTCCAATGGCTCTGAAAGATGTTACAAATATAAATTAGGTTTCACTCTAGGACTGTAGAAACCACTACTACAATCTTTTCGAGTTGGCAAAATTATAGATGCTGTGACCTGTGAGCCCTTATTTCCAAGCCAACGTACCCTGCAACTCAACCAGTAGAAATTCTGCCCCTTCTAAAACAAGTAATTGTCACTGGTTAAAATTAATTGGGTTGGGTTTTTTTGCCTTATGTTGCTCTGGTGGGTGTTTTATTGAAAAATTGACATAATTTGTGGTGCCAGCAAAGGTAAATCTACTGTAACTGACTTCAAGCCTTTCCTGTGTTTGCAATTTAACTTGAAGAGATGATGTTTAAATGATAATTTATGGCTTGTATTTTCCACATGGGTGTCCACTTTATCACTAAACTAGTGTCAAAGCACTGTCTGTAGTAATACTCCAACTTTTTTTGTAGCAATTTTTTTTTAAATGGAGTGTGAGCAGTGCAGTGCATTCTGATGAGAAATCATTATTACCGTAGTCTACTTTTGGAAACTCCATTCATTAAGCTGTAAAAAGGTGATGCAGAACAAGTTATCTGATAATTAATGGAGCAGCTGTGTTTTTTTTTTTTTTCCTTAAAAAAAGGCAAAAAAAAGCGCAAAGGAACTACAGAAGCACTTAAGAAAACTGGTTTAATCACAGTCCTGCCTTACCTGAAAGTGGAACTATTCGTGCAATATTTGGAGAATTAACATCTATACAATTCATAAGAGCATCTGTAATTCTGTCAGTCATGGTGGAATCTTTCTGTAACTTGCTGCAGTACCTTTTGATTCATATGATGCTGAGAAATTTTGTATTATGAATAACCTTTACTAACTATTCAGCCTCTGCTACAGATCTGTTATGGATAGGTTGAGAAGTAGAGATCACAGAGCAAATCCTTCTCCTTGAGAGTGGCTATTCATTTCAACTTTTCTTTATTAAAAAAAAAAGAAAAAGTTACTAGTTATATATTAAATCCTGACAGAATTTTTTTCCCGTTTCCATGCCAACTTCTCTTCTTTACATTTCTCTCAAACTGTTAGGGGTTTTTGGGAATAAAAAAATATAATAAATTAAAGAAATAATTTTATTCACATATTTATTGTTGTCTTCAAAGAAGTGCAATGCATCTAGGAAGTATGACAGCCCTCTATAAAAACTACTTTTTCTTGTCTGTTATGAGGTATATCTACTACTAAAGTTCCAACCAATCTGCCTGACAGAAACCCAACTAATGGTCTGTAGTGTCCTGCATTTCCTTGCTTATGAGACTTGTTTATAAGTCTTGTCATCTGTGCAACCTTCCTTTTTCTCTGGGCTGGGAGCCCTTTGAAACCATTAAGTGATAAATCACATACTAAGGATTTTGTATATTAGTTCCTCTAGGACTGCTGGGTGAATGGCATCTGGTCTTAGAGATTTGCTACTGTTTCATTGACCTCCTTTAATCCCCCGCCACTGACACTTCAGTTGGAGATTTCAAACTTGCTTCATGCATAAAACCTGTCTGAGCTTTTCCCTTATAAACACCAACGCAGATAATTCAATTGGCTTTTCTGATACAGCCTTGAACTTTTCTTTTACACCTCTGTCATTTATTAGTCACACAAACTCTGACTGTGCTTGCTAGACTTTTGTGATTAATTTGGACACCTGTAGTAAGTTGTTCGTCAGAATGTTTTTGTATTTTATTACATTTTTGCATTTAACATTTAAACATTTTACCCTTTTTGTTTTCTTCACTTGTACACGATCTCTGCTTCTGAAAAATATCTTTCTACTTTTAAGAGCCTCCTTAGTCTGACATTTGACAATGCTAGATTTTTTTGGTCCCGTTCGAAACTTTTAAAGAGGTGGTAAATGTTTGCACTGAAACCTTAGTAAAATTATTAGTAAAAATCTATTTTTAGACAGACTCCTAGCTGACTCTTCAGGTGCATTACCCTTTTAGCAACTTACCTTGTTTTCCTTTTACTAATTTCTCACACTTTTATACAGTTTCCTAAGTGATAATGGAGTAGGTTTTCCCCCCTTATTCCTACAAGGAACTCTAATTTGAATATGTTATGATCATTAGCAATCATGGAGATCCTTTGCAACAAAGTTTGAACTGAACCCTGTGGATTGCTTGAAACTAGGTAAAAAAGTGCTCCTCCTTTCAGATCTCTGACTGGTTGATCCATGAGGCAGTCATTTATACCATGTAAAAAATAAACAAATCAATTAGCTTTTTGCCTCACAACTCACTGTGTCACTTTTCTGTTTTGCATGGGAGTAACCAAAGTCTCCCATGACTATTAAAATATCCTGGGCAACTTTTAATACAGGGTGATCCTGTGGCTGAGGCATCCCCTTTTTCATTTGCCTATTGACCAATTCCAAATTTACTATATATTTCATTCTTGCCTCAATACAACTGCATTGATCACATCTGGGTGATTTATATTCTGATCTCGCCGATTTTTCCTTCTTCTGCCAAAATATGGAAGTGATTTGAGTCTAGGTCTGGTTGTCTAATTTCATACATGAAGTTTAGGAGTCTTTATTCACTTAGACTGCTTTTCATGATTTCCTCCTTAGTTTTCATTGCTTTCATCCCATACCTTCTTGGGGTATGCTCTGGCAGAAAGATGCTTTAGAGGTTGTGAATTATGGTGGGAATTGCATACCTCAGGGATACCTAGTTAACCAGCTGAGGATCTGCAACTAGCTTGAGAAGGGAAGGAGAGAGGTGCTGCTTGGAAGGAAGAAAAGGGGAAGAATGTTTTCTAGTCATCCATTGAGGAAGAGGTGAATTACTGGGACTCAGAGACCAGAAGAGATCTGCAAAAATTTCAAGAAAAGATGAGACTGGGAATGGTCTGTCTTGAAAAGAATAGCTTACTTAATGGTTTGATGTGGTTTTAGTCCCATACCCTAAAAGGATAAGGGGCTCGAGGGACTGGTTTGTCTACATGTTTAGGGAGTGAGAAAATTTGATTTCCTCAGTAGGGTATTGCAGCCATCAGAGGGCACAGCAACCCGAGAAAACCACTAATAACACCCTATTCCTAAAAACATGTTCATTTGTTTGTTTTTTCTTCTAGGATCAAATGGGGCAATTGTTTCTGACTCAATAAAACTTCTTAGACTATTTTTTTTTTTACTGCATATTTTATCATTATAAACTATTTCTTCACTGAAATGAGCATGATCCAACAGTGTATGTCATGTTCTGATGGGCTTCTGGGTCACTTCTTGACAACTTGACCTCCTGGCTTACTAACCTGGAAGGCATATTTGAGTTTGGAAGGCTTCTAGGATGTATGGAGAAGTGTTGCATCTGAAATCAGTGTAGTGGAGGCCTACAAACTGGGTGTGTGTGCAGCTGTTCCTGCTGCTATGGATCATTGTGACAGGTCATTGATACAGCCAAAACTGGAAAAGACTGGGGGCTCTGTGCTAGTACAGCTTGTTTCCCCCTTTTCATCTGCACTGATAAACTGGAGATAAAGATCTTCCCATCACAGGGGAATATGTTATACATCACTAAAAAGAAAAAGAGAAAGATATCTTTTTTTCCTATTATCTTTTAATCTGCATGAGAAAGTATAGCCATCTGCCTGGCACAGCCTCCCTGCTGGCCCAGTACACACACAAGCTGCAGAATCAGAGCATTCACAATGAGAGTGTTTTGTTCTGTGGTCTCACAAGGTTATCCCATCATTACAAAGTATATTAATTGGGCTTGAAAAATTGCTATAAACTGGACTTGTAAAGGCATAGGGATTTTCTTTAAGTTGCCAGAGCAGCTTACAGTGTCATTAGAAGTCATTAGCCATTCAGTGCTAATACCTGTTCACAGCAGTGGATAAAGTAATAATCTATTGGCTAACTCTTAGCTGAAAGTGCTGATATAGGAAAAATATGAATACAAAGTAGCAAAAGCTTTCTTGAGCATGAAAAATTTCATTCTGTTTTATGTGTGTATTCTCTTTTCCCTTTTCTTTGATAGCCAGGTAAATGTGGCATGGGATTGCACATGGAAAAACATCTGTCCTAAATAGGCACAATCAATTTGAATAGATGTTTCAGTCAGTGTATGCACAATAAATTGCCTGTTAGAAATATCCCCTTGAGTTCCTATTATTGCAAAAGTCAGGTTAAGAAACTGATGTTTGTTCTTTTAGGCAGTTTACAACATTGTCTTTCTTTGACAACATTATGCAGTTGCTCTTTCTTCAGTTAAATTAGATGCTTTCTCCATCTGTTGTGACTGTGTGCCTTCCCTACATGAAAAAATAGAAATGAGAAACTATGTATGTGTGTGTATATACATTCAGTGTAAAAAAACCCAAACCATCCCTGTGTACTTCTGTAGTTTCAAGAGTGGGCAGAATTCTTGAGACCAAGCTTCATGATTTCTAACTGAGCTTGACTGAACACAACTAGATTTTGTGTTTTATCTCCAAAATCTGTCACTCTGACAGGAAGTGTGAACATACTCAAAATAATATTGTTTGCAAAAAGAACATTTAATACAGTCAGGGTTTTTTTTTGTCCTTTGATTTTCCTTCTTACCTTTTTCTAATTGTGCAAGTCCATAATTTCCAACGATAATGATAATCTCATAGAAGGGGTTACACTGTGGGTAGAATAACACTTCCTGCTATTTTGGAATTTGAGTTATTTCTGTGGGAAATATTAATATATTAAAATTAAGGCATGTGTGATGGTTTTACAGTGTCTCGGATCTATTTTCCCCTTGATTTTAGCTGAACTTTGAGAGAGGTAAGAGAATCTTGAAATAAATGTGTATTTTAAAGGTGTTCTTTGTTCTTATGGGGCTTATTTTTGGGTGTGTGTCAGATTGCTTTCACTACTTTTAAAATAAAGCTGTTGGCTTTGAGCAGTGAAGAATTAATTTTGAAGATATTAAAAGTGATGTTCAGGCAGGAACAACTGTAGCTGTTAAAGGTGGTTTTAAAATTATAACCATAAGATCAGTGATTTCTTATTAAAAAAATGCCACTTATCAGAATATAGGCTTCTGATCTCCCTTCATAAAAGACCATATTCTTTGTTTCATCATGATTCAAGAAGTACATTTTACATTTTCACGGCATACGCTGCTTCTGACCATACTCTTCCCTCCTTAAATCTGTTTGCGATAAATTTGTCTTTTAATATAAGCTCTTCAACCCTTAAAACTACAAAGTGACACTGCTTCTGCAGGTCACTGTGGTCATGAACAGCCAGGCCCCTGGAGTAAGTGGTTACAAACACAAGTAGACCCTAAGAGTCACCCTTTTAAATTGAATGGAGATCTAGTATTCAGTAACGTATATATCTATTTAATTTTTTTAAAGCTAATAAAAAGGTTAATATAGCTGAACAGTATGCAGGAATTATTTTTTTAATGCATTCTACCCCTTCTGCTCCCCACTTTTTTTTTTCCCTGAATGTTGTCAACAGCTTTTTTTCCCTTTAAAATATGTTTGCTATTACAATAATAAAAATATACATGAATAATTCTTAGATAGATATGTAAAATATGAAAACCAAGACATATTTATTCTGCTGTGAATTGAAAGTACACTTTCCTTCTGTGATCACCCTTATTTCACTCATGAAATTAACTATTGGTATGAAAAATTGCTATTAAAAATCTGAGTTTAATTTTCCAGTTGCACTCCATTTTCCTGTTGTTTCACTCCAAGTACATTTTCCAAATGAGCTGAGGAAGTATTGGAATGCCACTGAGGAGAAAAAATTGGATTAATATTTGAATCTGTTACTGAAAATGTTAAGTTACTTCAAGTGATGAGTGATAGTGTATGGGGTAACATGACTATTGACATTTTCCTCTGGTAACACTCCCTTCCTGTCCTCAATTTGTTTTCTGGTGCAGAAGAGGAATAACAAGTTTCAGAGGGAAAATCAATCTGCTTGGGTCTGAGGCACTATCACAACACCATGAAGAATGGCAGTGCCGGCCTGGACCTAAGATCCCTCTTGTCCAATGCTGTCCCTATCACTGATGATAAGCAAGCACTTATCATCCTGGAAGAGTAGACACTGGGCAAATGTCTTTAATATTACCTACCTTCTTTCTTTCGAAGCCCTCCCACCCACACCTTTTCTCAGCCTTCTTCCACCTCTGGTAACCTTCTGTGATTTAGATGTTTCTCCTCTCTCTCTAAAAGAGCTGCATGGAATTTGAAGGGTGTGAACTAAGAGTTGGAACAACAGCACTGAAGTGATTTTGCTTTGTTCTCTTTTCCTTTTCTGATTATTCCTGACAATTTCACTTCACTTTTATGGAATCATCTATCATAACACCAAGGTCTTGCTCCAGAATGCTAACTGCTATTTCAGAAACTACTGCTATCTATGCAGATCCAGAATTGTCTTTCTCCACATGCATCACTTTACAGTTATACACAGTGAATTTCATCTGCTGTGTTATAGCTCAGCCATTAAGTCTCGTCGGACTCTTTGTAATTCTTCATAGTCTGCTTGCATTCCTGTTCTTCACATTCCTGTTCTTCTGCATAACTCAGTGTCATCAAAAGGCTTTACCTCATGCCTCATCCCTTTTTCTAACAATGTCTGCATATATTAAATGGCTCATTTCTCAGCACCAGTGCCAGTAAAATTGAACTGGTGACCTCCCTCTGTTGTGAGAACTGACCAGTTACTCATACTTCATTTACTATATTTTAATTAATTTATTCTTGCAAGGACCTCCTTGTTATATAGACGCTTCGTTTTCTCTGTCATCCCTAGCTAAGAGACTGTAGAAACCTTGGTCTGTAGCTTCCTTTCTGCGAACATGTGTGTTACCACCAGATTGTCCATCTGTCGCCAGTGTCACTGATGCCCACGCAAATCACCACTGCACGCTCTATCCCCAGGCTTCCTCAGACCCTGCCCAGGTTTCCGGTGAAATCCACCACCTTTCTTCTTGCAAGACGAGCTCCCCTGTGGTCCTCTCCAGGGTCATGCACCCTGTTGTTTATTTGCCTGATGATTGAATCTTCCACTGCTACAACCTGCTTCTTCCCATCTGGTCTTTGATCTTCCCCTTACTTTAACTTCCTTTGAAAAAATCTGTCCTTGGACTTAAGAATGTAGCTTCCAGGAATTTTCTCTTTGGTGAAGCTTTGTTTTGAACTGGGAGAGGAAGGCCTCTTCTGTTGCTTCCTGTGGAGACCCTTCCCAAGAGCCAGGTGCTGCTCCTGAGCACGCATCAAGCTCACTCTGCAAGGGCTGGCACCGTGCAAACTGAGATATGCTGCTCTGCAGGCATACATTAGTGAGAAGGATTAAGACCTAGATAGAATATTTTTATCAAAACACAAGATAAAAGGATAAACCAACCTCCAGACTTGGGTATTTCATACTTCCATGTAGTTCTTTTGGATTCATTTTCATTGTCTAGAAGGAAAATCTTCACTGTTAAAGGTTGTGGTATTCCATTTGTACCCATAACCTGCTAATTTTCACCCAGCCTTAGCAACAATTCCAGGCTGCCTAGGCCAATATGCAAGGCCTTTGAAACACAAACTGCTGTGATATAACCTGTCATCTCTGAAGAAACCTACTAGCTTCCAGATATAAAAAGAATGAGCATCTAAAGAACTGGATCTTTGCTTTCCTTCTCTTTTTGCACTGAATTTCCAAAGAGAACCTGATAGGATTGCTTCATTGGGCTTGCTTGAAATACATGTTGCAAATAACTCCTGCTGAGTGTCAACCAAGTTATATAGATCTTTTTAGAGCGTGGAAAAACAAGTTGATTATTAAAATAGTACCTAGAAAAGCTTTTTTGCCTTTTTTTTTTTTTTTTTCCCCTAGAGGAAAACCATTTTATGTTTGTGTGTCAGATTGATACATGTTACCGAGTAAACATATGAAAGCCTAAACGATGCCAGCAAGTAGCTGGTATGTCTACACTGCATAGTCTGCTATGCAACAGTGGTGATTTACAGCCTAGTTTAGATCTCTGGTGTCATCTTTCTATAAAATAAAAACTAGAAGTCAAGTAAAGAAATTAAGGAAATGTTTATAATGTAGTGATTAAATTATTCAGCAGGTGAGCATGCAGTTTGCAACAAAATATATTTGAAAGTGATAAATCTGTAAATGCTGTCAGATGCCCTGTGGGGGTAGGTGGCGAAGAAGAAGGAGGACAGCCAGGCAGTTTGAAACAAAGCATTCATGCATGCTTTATTGTCAAAAATGATACTGGGAGAGTTAAATATCTCAGATGAAGTTCAACCGTTGCTGGCCCGACAGGAAGCAACTGTGCTTCTTATGAAGACTGAAATAAAATCCAAACCATACCCAGATGCAACTCTGAGCACTGAGAGGCTTCCAAGAACTTTTTCCCTAGCGTGCTGATGAGTGGCTGTGACTTTCACTGCCCTTTATGGCTTGGGGAGTGACTATATTATCATTAGCTGCCCAGCTCCCTACTCTTTTTAGAGCATTCTGTAATCTTTTAGAGCCCTAGGGTCCTGCTTCTTGTCAAATTTAGGGTTTTCTTGGGGGTTTTTTGTGTGTGTGTGTGTGTTTCTTTTTTTTTTTTTCTCTCTACTGTTGTTTATTTTGGGGCTGGCTTTGTGTGCAGGGTCTGGTTGAAAAACCTAACCTACTCAGCTGTGGTGCAGATTATATAGGTGGGAAGAAGCAGAGAAGGGCTTTAGATATTTCGCTTCTAAGAAAAGAGGGAAAACAAAGCAAAATAAAGAGCAAAGGGAAGAAGCTGCTGGCTGGGTGCCACCCTGAATGGCCTCGTTGTTCTCCAGCTCTCTGGACCTAATTAAGTGACTCCATTTCTACAGGCGATGGTGAAGTCTAATGGCAGCAAACAGAAGATCGCTAACACATGGGGCAGGCCTGTGATGTGGCTTTCTGGAATGAAAGATTGCAGTTGCTGGAGAAGGACAGAGAGGATGAGAAGGAGTACGGGGAGTGGAGGGAAGGAGGTCACTCCACAGAGACAAAAGTGGCAGACACAGGAAGGAGTTTTATTTCTTCCCAGGAATGCTGGGAAGAATTGGGGAAAGTTTAATTTCAAAGTCCAACAATGCAGCTATGGCATTTGTTTCCAATTCAGCAGGAATGAGCGTATGGTTTGAACAATTCTTTCGAGGTTCCTGGCAGGGGGAATATAACTCGTCTCAGCTGGCTGTTTTAGGAGATCAAATGACACAAAAAATTTCACTCAAAGCCTAGGGTATCCTTCTGGCAGCCAGAGACCATGCACATCTTCACAGATGGACTATTTGCTCTAATGTGGACCAAGAGCTGCGTGCTGTGTAGAAAACTGCTTGCTTACAAAACAGTGTTATTACTGCCAGATGTTGGCTTCCTGCCTGCTTTTACATAATTCAAGCTTTTCTCTGCTCAAGATGTTACAATTTAAGGTGCTTTAGAAGTTCTCTTTTAAAAGGCTTGATAATGCTTTTTTTCCTTATTCTTTTTTCCCCTTTCTCAGAGTGGCTCTTCCACCAGCACACACTGCAATCTGGTATATGTGGTATACATTAACCTGTGCAACCAAGAACAACAAAACTCCTTCTTAGATCTACCTCTAAGTTGATTCAAACAAGAATAAAAATACCCATACGACCATACTGTCTGCATCTTGTTGGCTCACACATATCAAGTACAATATGCATCTTTGTTTCAAATGCTGTCCCACAACGTGAGTATAGCTTTCTTTTTTTTTTCCCTTTTTTTTTTTTTAAATTTTACTTTATTTTTTTAAATAAATTTGAAACTTTAGGTCATTGTAAGTGTCCAAATACTGATAGCAGAGGCTTTAGTGAGGCAAGTGATGTACCTCTCTAAGCAAGCTTCTCCACGTGGCTACTGGGGCTTTGCTTGCAGACTTCATCCTTCATCCACAGATCAAATAACTGTCAAAGAAGTGTCATAATAAGCCTGTGACATATTCCTTACTGAATCTGCAGTGGCTTACTCAAAGTACCAATGAGTAAAAATTATTTTTACAAGATTATCCTAGCAGGTTGCTAGCAGAATTGGAAATGAAGTGCTTCCTTCCTTTGAAGGAAGGCAGACCAAATGGGAAAACCTTCTCCAGAGGTCTCTGTACAGTGTTATACTTGACACAGTATCCAGGAAATTCAACAGTGCTTAGAAAATTGTGATGACTTAATGGAAATCATGCAAAAAGCAGCAATGTATTTCTGAGATTCTCCTCTAGTTTGATATCAACATCAGGATGACAAAAGTTTGAAAAGGGTGACTGTAAGCCCTTTATTTCACTCTGTCTTTGGAGAGACAGTACTGCAGATCACAGGATAATCCTATCAGAAGAGCAGTCGTGAGCTGGTGATAAAATATTCTCCACCCACTACCCTTCGTATTTAGGATTTTGAATAAACCATTCTCACTGGGAAATCAGTTCCAGTGTGTTTACCATGCAAGTTTACAATTTTCTGGTGACATCTAAAACACTTAACTCCCCCCCCCCCCAAGCCCAAAAATCCCCCCTTTCATGCTTGGAATAAACACCATTGTAAGTAATAGAATAAATAAATGATGGCAATAGTTTGAGGAAAATATAAGTGATACTAATTTATTGCCATTCACAGTCTGACAGCTAATTTATATTTTGTGTATTTTATTTTTCTTTGATTTTACTCAATACCTAGGACTTATTTTACTGAACACTGGCCTAAAAAACATCTTAGTGATTAGAGAGAAAATGACTGTCTTGGACAAGCAGAATAAACTTTTCTCTCTTTTGGTGGACAAGTAGTTGAGATGTTGGAGATGTATAGAAAAATCTACCTTTTGTTTTTTGTTTTTTTTTTTGAGATGGTTGTGAGACAAGAGAATCTATGTACCTAAAATAGGACTTCTATTCTGTGTTGTCCTATTGCTGTGGCCACTATGAGGGT